>NC_091046.1:13486724-14086724 GCF_963966145.1 Tenebrio molitor | reverse complement strand
AACAATATCTTGATTTCAAATTTTTAAAATAATTATAACTGAATCCACGATGGCGCTTAGTCCTGTTTCTTTGACGTTAAAGGAAAAAATCTTTGTCAATTCAAAAAATTTGTTTTTACAATAATGATGAAAAAACTGACATGCTCCTCATATTTACATTGACTTAATTTGTTGAATTTTGATTAAATACAGGTTATCTGCCAATCTGACTTTTCTGACAAATCTACTCACCTTACTTTGATTTCTAATTTAAAAGAAATAACACATTTGATTTAGTAGTTACTGCCATTGGTATTGTTGGTTGCGGCAAAAGAAAAATTCAGAAGTACCCCTCTCGTGAAATCTGTAGTGGACACATTTCCACTACCGCCGGTAGCGCCACCTATCGGTGATACTAGTCTCACTCATGTTATGAGGCTTACGGCACATGCAACTACGTCACCAACGCCTACTGCGATGGTTCAATATTTATAATGACCCTGTATAACGAGTGACATGGACATTGCCGATTATATTTCGACTGAATTTTACGAGTTGCTATGATTTTGGAAATATAACGAGTGTGAAGCGAAGCGTAACACGAGTTGTATTTCCAAATATCATAGAAACGAGTTAAAATTCAGGAGAATAATAACGTGCGATCGAATAAAAAAAAATGATGTTACCTGGATTGTGCTATTCTGATGCTTTGATTGGTTCAAACCACCATTTTTGCTTACTCTGATTTTTTTTTTTATTCGATCGCACGGTATAAGCGGCACATGTCCATGTCAAGAGTTGTATTTTATATGAAAATTTAACAAACCAGAACCAGAGACATTTACGAAATTCTAATGAATTAACTAATTAAATCAATGGAAACATTACCTTCAGTGACATTTTTTTTGTATCAAAATTTCCAGAATTGTACATTTATAAAATAACTGATAAATAATAGTTATTTAATAAACTATAGTTTATCTCAATTCTAAATTTCCACTACCTGTTGAATTATGTTGGCAAAATAAAAATATTTCTAAACTGGGGATTGTTATAACCAAAGTTGGCAGTATAATTATTTTCTAATTATGATTCAAACAAAACGTAATTTACTTGACGCTAAAATGAAAAATGCTCTAGTAACATGTTTCGAAGAGATAAAAAGGTTGGCACGTTGTTTTCCTTTATTCTAAAATCTTGAGTTGTAAAAACGGAAATTGACTGACACAAAGAATGATAACCTCACAAATACAACCTGACGCATTTTTCACTAAACAGTGTTGCCGGTTGTATTTCTAACATAGAATGCAGTGTTGGCGGAAATTTAGAAGGCAATTAATAATCGAAACTGTTTAAAGCACGAGCGAGTCTAGCGAGGGAGTGCCTTTAACAGTTGAAATTATTAATCGCCCATTAACAAACGAGTTGATTACAAAAATTTTTCGTTGACCCCAAACTTTGTTTTTTGTGACAAAATTTCAAATTAAAGCCAAACCAAAACCAATTTAATCTTTTTCGATGAAGATGACAACCTTTAAAAATACCTTCATCCTTTTTTTGACCTCAGGGTAGGCCATTTTAAAATATTTCAACACTTTCTATTCACTTTTCCACAAAGAGTGTCAGAAGATGTCAACTCTATTCACATTCAATTTCACGTAAAAATCACGGTTGCTAAGAAAACTTAGTTACCTTTGAAAAATATGACATGCGAATTATAACCAAAAAGGTCGGCTTTTGAAAAAGTGAATTCGTAATTGTGCAGTTATGGAGCTATAAAATATAGAAAACCCTGCTGCACTACCTGCTGAAGTGTTGGCAAGTGCAAACAATGCATGCTCGAGGTTGTTTATACATCAAAATATCATCAAAACGTCAAAATCGCAAAAATCGTCGATTAATGAAAAACAGTGTATTAATGGGGTATACACTATATTTTAGACAAAATAATTCATTAATATTGAAATTAACAAGCGGTCAACGGAAAATACAATTTTCGATTAATCAATAGAATTGAATGAACTGTTGGAAAATTGAAAACATATTGACTAAGCTATATACATAATTTAGACATTATTTTATAAAAACCATCTAATTACTATACAACAGGGTGTTAGGTAAATGATCTGCCAAAATGCAAACAGTTCATTATGAGGCAAAATTGGGTAGATTTTTTTCTCTATCATTTTTTATTTGGATTAAAAAAAGTTTCGTTTTCAAGGATATTACTAAAATTTTGTACGGTGGTGGTGACTGCAATAATACAATAAATAGTAAACGCCTATACAGGATATTCATATTTAATGAGCCCGACGGAATTGAAAATGCAATCCACAATTCATTTGCAAAGTTAAGTTGTTTTTTTTTTGGTTTAAAAAAACATATAACATAGGTAGCTGTGCAGTTTCGTAAATTTTATCTATCTGTGCAGATCTATCACTCAAGGAATGTTAATGCCTGTGAAGAGGTCGCTTTGGGCACGAATTCAAGCTTGTGGGACGGCATTTTGAACATTTATTACATTATTTGAATAAACATTTTTCAAAAAATTCTTCGATTTTTTTTTCACAATTTCATTTAATCAAGCGAATGACGTTTATGTCAAAATTTACGAAACTGCATTTTAAATGACTAAGTTTACCAAGGTTTCCAAATGAAGTAACTTTAAATACCATAATTAACTATATCATTGGAAAAGACATGCGAATTCTTCCTCAAGGATAACACGAGAAGCTTGGTCCTATTGGTTTAGGCGTTAATGTATGCAGTGCACATTGAACTGCATCAATCGCAAAAGATATGCGGATTTATTCCCAAGGTCGATTCGATTTATAATTTATATTTCTTGATAAAACGAAAAGCTTGGTTTCTATTGGTTTAAGCGTTAATACGCTGCCCTGCAAATTATAGCATAAGGGGAAGTGGTATATTAGACACCAAGGTGAAGAAGTTCATGATTATAGCCAGAGCGCCAAGATTAGAGCCCGAGGCGTGCTGAGGGTTCTAAGGCGCGAAGGCTATAAGGGACTTCTTCACCGTGGTTTATATACTATTTTTTCCACTACTAGATACGTTAAAACCCTTTCGAATAATAATTATTAACATTTTAACATTTTTTTTTTTTTAAATTTTGTTACACAGTCACGTTAAACCATTGGTCCCGGTCTATTGAGTTGGTCATCATGCCCCTCATAGATTTATAAACCAGTCCTAGACTGTGTAACAAATTTTTAATTTTAACCTTGGGAGAGAAATTCTACTTCTGGAGTTAATAATGAAGCCTTCTGAGACTAGTAGTGGAAAAAATGTGTTTTCAACCTAATTTTATTTTTAATGCCTACTTTTTGAGTCGTACTAGTTAAGACTGAAAGAAATACATTCGCAAAAGTAATAGTCTGCAACAATAATTAAAGCAACATGTTAAATTCAAAGACGTGTATTGCTATCCCTAGCCCTTACTACATCTTCACAACGACGTCTCATGCTTATAAATAACTTATTTATCACTTTCTGATCAATCTCTTCCCGAAGTTGAACTAGGGCTAAAGGTAACTGTTAGAAGTTTTCAATAGTGCTGGATGGAGTTTAGAACAGGACTTCTTGCTTGCCAGCAGTATGCAGTCGAGTATTATCGTACATAAAAATAAAGTGATCAGCTATCAATATCATCAATAAATGGTTCAAATAGGTCAACATGAAGTTCCCGAATATTAGTAATGTACTTCAATGCATTCAGAGTACCTCTTTCCCTCACTACCAACTCTGTGCGAGCGTCAAAAGAAATGTGTGCCCAAACCATCAGGGAACCTCCACCAAAATTAATTTCCGAAATAATGTTACACTGAGGATCGCTGCACACGAACAGGTCTGTCACTAGGGTACAGGCAAAACCTACACTGATCAGAAAACATCACCAATCTCCACTGACCCAACATTCAATCGATATGATTTTGTGCAAAAAGCAATCTTTCTCTACAGTGAGGTACAGCAAACCGTTGCCTCCGTGCAGGTATTCTGGGCCTTAATTCATTTCCTACAAGTTTTCTGCTAATGGTATTCCACTAACATGCAGATGATACATTTCTAAAGTCGTGACTTGCAAAGCTCTCTCAACCACTGCAAGAGCAGAAAACGATCTTGTTGAGCTGTTGTTGGTCGTATTTGTCCTTGTCCAATATTCTTCTGGAATATTTTTCCGTCTCGTGGAGTCGTGGAAGCCATCCAGAACTCTGGATATTGGTGATCGTTTCAGACCAAAACGATTAGTAATATCGACAAGTACAAAAATTCGTGCGCATTGTTTGGTGGTAGAATGCAGATTTAAAATTCATTCTGATTCATTTTGAAACGTTATGGCCCGGTTGTATAAAGCTTAGTTAACATCGTGTCAGCTAACAACGCGTCAAGTCGGAAATCCGCCCATTTGAGTGGCGGATTCAAATCCAATGTTTTATCCCCCAATCAGATCGCTTGACATTATGTTAACTTTAACAACGAACTTGACATCGCTTTATACAGGGTGTCCCAAAAATGGCGTACTAACTACTTACTACCGTATCGAGGATGTTTAAATGTACACGAAAAAAATATGGAAAACATTTTTCAAACCAAAAAAATCAATTTTTATTATTATTATTATTATTAACGGTAATACAATGTAAACAAAGATGTACTCGTACAACATTACCATGCAATGTTACCGTAGTGGACTTAAAATAATTTTTTCGATTTCCAAAGCTTCTAAATTCTCTATTATGCAGGATGAGATATAGATAGTGAGTAATCTTGTACTTTGTGATAATATGTACGATTAGAAGTAGCTGTCATGACAATTTAATAGATATATTTTGAAATAATTAACCTGTTAAATGCCACTTTCATAGACTGCCAAATCAGCAAATAAGTCCAATAGAATTTTTTTAACATTTTTCTGACGTTTACGGTAGTCTCTTCTACACCGTAGTGCACCGTTAGTACGCCATTTTTGGGACACCCTGTATATAAAGCCTATGAGATATGAAACCAAAAGTTTTTATTCACAATCTATCGAATTCATAATGAAAATGCTCTACGAAATTGACAAATATCAAGCAACCAGGTTTTTGATAGTTGGTAACACTCTAGATTATCAGTATTCAGTATGACAGTTTTTACTACAAAATAAGATCAAAGAGATTCACCATAAAAAAAACGGCATAAAATCGAGCATAAAATCTAAATACAAAAAATGGTTTATATGCCATAATTTTGGAGGGCACTACACACTGAACGTCAAAACATGTTCTTCATCTCTTTACCTAAAGTTATACATAAACTGATAAGTGATAACATTTGTAATATGACTAATATTCAAATAGCATTTAATAAAACCAGATTTAGGAAACTTATGTCATTAAACGACACGTTTTTCTTTCCGCTTCCTAAAAAACCGACTTAAATGTCAACAACTGTAGAAATCTTATTTATCTTCTACGATACTAAACGAGGAAATTGTCTACTACATAAACAATTAAGCTGCATGAAAAATTAATATCAATTTTGATGTGATGTATAGTGTGATTGTGAAGTGAGGAATAAAATTCCTTAAACTTATGTATTTTTTTTATAGTCGATGTTTGGAAAAAATCAATTTGTACTATGGCGGTGCAAGGAAAACGCAAAAAATTTAATTGGCAACAGACGTCTAATTGTTTTAAATGGTCTATTAAAGCAAAAAGGATAAAAGTAAATAAAATTATATAAAAATCTGGATGACATCATTTCTACATACCTGAACTTGTCCGTGATGAATGTCATCAAGTATTGCGTGATCTTGTATCAAAGATCGAGTCGTAAGTTTTTTGCGTCGTCTTTTGTGCATTGTGAGAAATCGTCCAGAGCAGCCTATAGAAGGACTAGAACCCATTGCATCTAACAAAACCCAATCTTCTTTGGAAAAACACCTTGTTAAAACTGGAACTTCTACTGGTGCTGAAAAAAATTATTTTAATATTAATATCTCGTATCGTCAAAATAGTGATGATATTTGAAATTAGAATAAATTGAAAAAATTTAACATCAAAACGCCAATTGTCAAATAAGTACATATATAATATGTCATAATAATAGTAGTAACTTAAAGTAATTAATTGAAAAATAAAGAAAATTCTTATTTCCTGTTCGTAACAAAAGATCAGCAGGTACAAGATTCAAGGAAATTACTAATTACATACTTCCCTATATGGTTTTTAATTAGTTTAATATATGCTTTGTGGTTTATTGCATGCCAATTTATAAAAATAATAAGTGCACGTGCTACGTGCAACTTCAACAACATGCGTGTGTTGTGCTCAAATAATTTTCAGATCAAGAGTGCTTTGGATTTTCATTCGACACATGTATTTATTAAATGGAAGAAATGATATTCCAAAGCAGTTTTGATTTGAAATTTATTTGATAATAAGATGTAAGAGATTTTTAAAGTTTGAAAAGTTAAAAAATACAACAGCACTTTTAACACATAGGTACGCATTTGAGTTGTGAGTACAATTACACACAAAGTCATACGCTGGAAAAATTTGTAAACAGGTAATTTTTAATTTTATAATCGAACAAAACACGTTCGTTAAAAATGAAAGGTCAAACCATTCACGAATTTCGAAGATTTTTTTTCGTTTTGGACACGGTGCGATTCAACATTCAAGTTCGACAAGTGAATAATAACATTGCCAGGTACTGAAGGAGTGGTACCTAATTAATTTATTATCAATTATTTTTACCTTTTACTGATATTGCATTATACACAATAAAACACATGTCAATTTAGTATTTGTTAAAATTATTATCATATACTTATTAAAAAAATTGTACTTATAAATAATGAGCCTGCAAGCAAAATATTCAGTTTACTTGGCACATTTAACCACTGTTGCATCGTTTTTTGGTTTATTAAAATGACAACTTAATTTGACGTAGAAAATATTATTGTAGAAAATGCTTCTAAATAAAACTGTTAGTTTTAAAGTTGTTAAAACGCAATCAATGTTGTTAACGCTTAAAATTTTTATAGATATATTTATGTAGCTGAAATAATATATACATACACTTACTTTCTCATGAATGGAAAACATTACAATGGAAAAATTCCTACATATATGTCACAGAGCAAAGTGTATTAGTACTGGTGGCTTTTGATTTGGAAAAATAAATGAAAGTAATTATGCACATATTTTGCATGACTCTTTAACTACACTATACCGTGGTATGTACAACAGGCAAGACTTTTTTGTAAACTGTCTACCTGGCAAGCACTAAAAGTAAACTATAATACCCATTTCCGTAAAAACGTTCTTCTTTCTACACTTGACTTCCGGCTTATAAATTAACAATAGCAAACTATAATAGCACCTCGACAAACACAGTAATCCACATCGCCAGACTTGCTCTGTTAAATGTAAATATTGGTTTCATCGTGTGAGAAACGTCACTGTTGGAAACAACTCACTCCATATTTAAATTTAGTAAAACTCCTCGACTCCATTAACACGTACTTTTGAATCACACCCCAAGTTTTCGTTAAAAATTCTAAAAATGTTAAACATATAAAACACACATTACTTAATGTTGACTCACTTGCTTGTCGCTTCACTACATTATACCAAATTGAAAAGACATTATTGTTCTTTTTCTTAAATAATGGTAATGACTGAGAGATTTTTTTTCAGAAATAAAAGTAAGAATTAAAATCAACATCATTTTAAGACCATCGTTCTAATAGCAATGCATTACAACAGAGCTGAGTTTGTTTGAAGTGGGGTTAGGCCGTTGACTTCGAACCAAGTGCAATGTGAAGCTGAATTTAGGTTTTTCTGTGGCAAAGACCCCAGTAGTGTAGAAAAGTCATCTATTAATCTATTAATTTCAATTATGTTTTGTTACTACTGCTGAAATAATTTTGCAAGAATTATTATTAATATTATTAATTTAATGCCATTACTTGGCAGAAAATATTTATTTTATTATTAGTTATAAAAAAAAGTCGGGTTACACCTTTTGCGTCGTTTGTGTTTTTAATCTGCAGACTGACGAGTAGCGCGTTCACAATCGACTGTTCAACGGCAACTTGGACGGAAAATTTAAATGAACACCCGATATATCCAACAGGAAGTACCTATTTTATTGTGCAATATTATCCAATAAAATATATTACAAGGATTTTAAAGTGTGTTTAAAGAAACTTTGTTTACGTAAATAAAAGATATAACAACAAAAGAAAATTTATAGAACGTAAAATTGCAATTCTTCCGAAGAATAGCAACAATCTATTATTACTCCGCAAGTTGTTTTAAAAGAGTCTGCTAAGTTTAGGCTAAAATCTGGCTATTTATTATTGTCTAGGATAGCGAAATTCACAATTTAATATTTCATTAAAACATTCTTTGTTTTATGTGTACTAAATAAAGAGTGTCCTAATTGTGTATTTGCACATATTCAAATATCAATAATAGTTAACATGTTCAGATCTTGTAGACAGAGGTTTCAAAGGAAGGTCATAATTAGTAAAAGTTCATTGAACACAAAAGTGCTCGCATTAGACAATAGTAATTCCATTTATAACTTTATGTTTATAAAATAATTGCAAATTAAAAGTGTGGCACTACGATTTTGTTCAATGAACTTTTACTCATTATGACCTTCCTTTGAAACCTTTATCTACAAGATCCGAACATGTTAACTATTATATTTGGATATGTGCAAATACACAATTAGGACAGTCTTTATCCTCCACCCCTCGGCGACACGGCAATTTTGCCGGAGTACATGCACTATTACGGATAATACTATCAAATAATAGTGCAGTGCTTATCATATACAGGGTGTTTCTGAAATACGTGTGTTAATTTTAACCAGTGAAAGAAGTCGCCAATTTATGAAACTTTTCTCTATTACATTTTGTAAAATTCGTATAAGTATTCCAAGATTTTTTGCCCCACAATTTTTACCAAACGAGTCGTTTTGTGTGATTAACTAGTTTCTATTTTTTGTAACCATGAGAATCTAAATTTTGATTAAGTATTTATTTTTTTCTATAACAATGGAACTTTTTAACAAAGCTCTATTTCTATCACAACAGAAAATTTTCGCCCTTACCCATAGGCGGGTATACACTTTGATGGTTAATTTGTTCCAAATTTTAAATCAATTTGTATTGCTTTTTCGTAAAAATGTTATAGAGAAAAGTTCCATGATTTGGCGCGTTCTTCCACTGGCTAAAATTAACACACGTATTTCAGAAACACCCTGTATAATCTATTAAGAGTCATTTTGATTAACGGAAATTATTTCGACCTGTCGAGTTCTTTTTGCGTATTAATCACCACGAACGCTAAAAAACGAGACAGGGAGAAATAATAATTTCTGGAAATCAAAACGGCTCGAAATAGATTCAGCTAGAAATTCGCATAAATAAAATTATTTTATTTTTTAGTAACACGATATTTTTTCTTTTCGTCATAGATACAGATTGTGAAAAACAACTCATATCTCCCTTGGGATTTGTCAAATTTTTTTGCCCTCCACATTGTCGGCAACAAACTCATGAGAACGAAACTATAGCAACCACATATTCACGCAATCTTCCCTGCTAAATATTTTTAATAAAATTTTAACTTTTAAGTAGAGAGACTAAAAAATAAAATATTGTATACACCACGGGAGATATTCATGTTTTTCCCCTCGGTTGACTTATAATTCCTCGGGCCAAAGGCCCTCGGATTATAACCACGTCAACCTTAGGGAAAAATCATGTTCATATCTCCCTTAATGCATAAATATCTATATAAGTGTGTATTGATGAATGAATGGCCGCGTGATATGATTTCCGAAAATCTCTCTAGAGTGATTTCCGGAAATCAGTGTGTTGTGTGATGTCCATGGTGATTTCCACTAAATCATCGTCTTATTGGTTGCTAAAGTAAAAATTACAAAATTTGATTGGTTATAATTTTATGAATGCGATTTTCAACATAATTACCGGCGTCTCAGCTCCACATTTTGACTTTTTTGTGTTTTATGATATGACATGAGTATAATAATAAATACCTTTTTGAATTTCAACTACCAATGTGTTCTCTAAGTCCAAAATTTTTAAATTTTTAAAAAGAGATTGCGGTAGGTACTATTCCCGTTGCTGAAATGATGTATAAGTGGTAAAATCGAATTTTTTTCTAAACACCAAAGATTTCTCATAGCAACGGAGAGTTCTAAATATTTATTAATTTTTGTGTTATATGTTTGTGTTATATTGTGTGAATTTGGAACAGCTATGTCTAAAAGATATGCTTGCTTTTGTTGTTTATTTAAAATAATAATGTCTGGTCTGTTATGCTGAATATGAATGTCTGTTAAAACTGTACGATCAAAATATAATTTGTAATTGTCATTTTCCAAACAACTTTCTGGTTTATAAATATAATGTTGTTGTGTATCCTTTAATAAGTTGAATTTAACTGCTAAATTCATGTGTATAATTTTAGCGAATGTATTATGACGTTTCTTATATTCGCTCTGAGCCAAAACTGTGCAAGAAGAAATGATATGTTTAATAGTTTCCCCTTCAGTTCCGCAAATCCTCTTTATTATTATTAATTAATGTAATATGTTACATTTTCACGCTGCATATGGTTTAATCAAAAAGGACACAATTATATTAGGGAATTGAAACAAATACAGTGTGGAAACTACTTATGGAATAAATTCAGTAATTTCAAAACTAATGACATTTGTCGAAAACGCTGAAACAGGTCAAATTTACCTCTCATAATGCTTATTTTAAGTTGCTTCACTTGTTCATGATGTAATGATTGAGCTAGGACGTCATCACCATTTTTTTAAAATGACAACCCCCACTTTTTTCTTCGCTTTGTGATATATCTTCTTACTACCTAAACGATGAATGAAAAAAATTGGTATCTTAACACGACAATTTGTTTGAGAAAATTACAAATTTTACTTCAAAAATGTAATTTAATTTTTATTGCAAAAATTCTTTTGCATGGGTTTATTTAAAATAGAAGATTTATTTTAATAGACCAAACAATTTAGAAGATTTACGGCAGAGAATTTGCGCTGAAATGGAACAAATTTAATAAGCCCTGACATTATTGAGCGCAGTGTTCAAAGTGTCGGTGAGTGCCAAATGGTTGGCGGGGGACAATTTCAACATTTGCATTAAATTTTATTGTTAACCCTAGATGTTTCTTTGTTTTTGTTTGAGGTCAATTAAAAAGTTTACATTATAAAAAATTAAATTTTTGAACTAAAATTTGACATTTACTCAAAAAACTGTTGTGTGAGGTACCAATTTTTTTCATTCATCGTTAGTAGATAGACCTTCCGTCTGTCAAAAAGAGAAGAAAAAAGGGGTTTTATTTGTCCATCGACCGTACATTTATCTCATTCTCAAAAAAATTAAAATACATAGATATTAAAAAAAAATCAGATTTTAAAGATAACTCGTACGTTATCAGTTATCACTTATTTAATTTCGCATATCATGCACAGACATGTTATTTTTGTAAAGAAAAATAACTGCCAATTCACTGTTTTGAAGTATGTACTTCTCGTATATTAACTTATTAACAACTGCATTGCATTCACTTTCTTAACAATTGAATAGTACAATATATTATGTGATTGCTTTAAAAATGTATTACTATTACTGTTACACAGTGGGAGAGTAAAGTAAGGAATAAAACTCTTTTAGATTTATATCAAATTTGTATTTCTAAATTGTCATTTTTCTATTCCCAATGAAAAAAAAACTGAAAAATTTTACCAAGAGGACCCAAATGAGATATATTTTTCCCTCTTTACAGTAGTGAAAGTATTTTTTAAATCGATCAATTAAAAGAAAAAGGATTTCAGTAAATGTTACTATGAATTTTTTTTTTTTGTTAAATTAAATTCTCAGAATGAGCTCCACCAACTTTCTGTTAGATAGCTAAATGGTCTTCAAATTCGTTGAGAACATTTCAAATCACCTGTGGTCGAATTTACCGAATGTCGGTTCTAATTCTCACTCTCGTCGATGTCATCAGAATTTATTGATGTCCTTTTTTGTTTTAATAGACCAATTTACAAAATGTTTTCGGTATTAGATAGAGAGTAATATTTGAATTTGTTGCCATTTTTCCAAGATCTACATGATGATGAACTCAGATTTGGTTTTTTCCAACAAGACGAGGCCACTACACACAATGCATAACACCTTAAATCTAATAGGAGAATTTTTCGACGAGCGGATTATTATTCGACGGAATACACGACACCCAGATCCTGTGACTTCACCATGTGATTTCTTTTAGTGGCCGTATTTAAAAACTCCATTTTCCAGCAGCCTGTAGACAACCTGGATGAATTGCAGTACATACATAATAGTGGAAAAAATTATGAAATTAATAACTTTAACCATGTGTTAAGAAATGTCACAAATGGTTCGAGCGTGCCTGGATGAAGGCGGTGGCCATTTTGATCACTTCTGGTAAATTGTTTATTGCAATTAATAAAAGTTCATTTGATGAAAATTTATTGTTTATCAGAAACTCAAAAAGTGAGGTTCAGGTTACCGTTGATGACAGACTGACGACTGGTGTGTTCACAATCGACTCTTCAACGCCAACTTTGGCGAAAATTATTTACCCACCAAATAAAGTAAATAAAATTGTAATGTAAACTACTCAAAATTAAATAGGAATATTGCTGTACATACAGTTTTACTTAAAAAAAAATATACCCATATTGTTACATCTAGCATTCTTAACAGTTTTCAATACTCAAGTAGGCATTTTTTAAAAATAGATTCCAAAATATTTCAGTTAAATTAAACCCCCTCGTGCATCAATTACAGCTCGACACCTGTTAGGCATACTCTAAATGCAATTATCAGCACGCTCTTATGGAATGTCGTGCCAAAGAATAGGAAGAATATGTCTTAATTCCCTAACAGTCACAGGTTGAGGATTTTGATTATCTATCCTCTTTTGCCGGGTTGAGGTCCGGTGAAAGTGGAAAGCGATTGATTTGATTGTCATTAAAGACCCTGATCACATTTTGAGCATGATGTGGTCTTGCATTGTCATCGAAAAAATTTAAATTTTCACGTTCAATTTCATTTCTTCTGGGTCGGACGTGGCCCATGATAACCTCCTCTTCGTATCGTCTTGCATTTACAGTCTCATCAAAAATATGAAGGTTGGTGCGATATCCCAAGCTGATTCCTGCCCACACCTAACACCACCTCCACCAAATGCCTTTGGATGTACTGGGGTAAATAACGATTTCCCTGTTCTCGGTAGACCCGTTTACGACGAGTATCATTGCGAATCCAAAAACGTGACTCATCGGTGAACAAGATGTCCTGCCAAGAAGTACGTTCTTCCCGTCTTTGTTCGGCCCATATTCTTCTCTGGGACGTCTTTGAGGTTTGTAGGAGGTCAGTCCTTTTCTTACTGTTTCATCTGATACTCTAGTCCAGTGGCATTGACAATGTTGTGCATATTGTGCATAATATGCTGACGAGCAGTTGGGAAAGGTTGTTTCCTAGCCTGAATGATCAAAAATCGATCTTCCCTTGGAGTAGTTACACGTTCTGATCCACTATCAGGTCTTCTTAAAGCTGTTTCTGTTTGCGTAAAGCGAATATAACTATTCTTTAGATCACACTTAAAAAGTTCCGAGATTTCAACTTGCCGTACGCCTCCTTGGTGCATTCTTACCATCAAATCAGCTTCCTCGTGTCTTAAATTCTTTGCATTTTGTGGAGGTGATACAATTATCTACATATTATTTTAATTTTAATTAATTACCAAGATGCAGCGAAATTTTTTTTTAACTTCTCACACTGCTACCACTTTGTGACAGCCGGTCACTGTGATATATCTTCAAACAAAACGTTTTAGTACTAATTTGCCTTTTATATAAAAATGTAAAAAACTTTTCTTTGAAGTACACTTTAGGCCAATATCCCTATTCAATTTTGGGTAGTTTATTTTATGTTTAATAAAGCGCGAGTCTTTTCTTCTTTAAATAATATTTACACATTCCACAAGCAAAGTTTGACACCACTTAATTCCTTGATAATGTACTTTTACTATTGGCTACTCGAACTTCAATTACAACCAATATCAGGATGTTATTTTTGCTACTTTGCAGCCGTAACTAAAATGAATCATTAATTAGTAAATACAAACAAGTTCGTATGCAAATACGTCTGCTCTGTCTATTTAAGAAATACTGAATGGCATCTATGCTTCAGTGTCTCTGCAGCTCTGTAAGATTTAACGCCCAAATCGAATTTGTAAGATTAATAGTAGGTACAATTATTATTATATTCTGTTTGATAAAGTCACTTGTTGATAATGTACCACTTCCAAGTTTTCAAAAGTACTTTTTTTAGAACGATCTCTTTATTATTAATGATTATTATTTGATCTATATGTACATTTTACTAGAACTTTCTTAATTTATATGATTAAGGTTTGTCTTATTACATGGTATACATCACAACCTAAAATTATTGGTTAGACACAACGAATAATTATTAATATTATGTACTCCTACTTTCTTTAATTTAATTATGTAGTAACACACAAATACAATCTCCCGTATATTATCGTACATTAATGCATCAATCGTGAGCATCAGTTTGAATCTTTATGTACCTAGGTATACATACGTACACAGTGATGCTGTCATAGCTACGAGTGGGTAACTATACCTAATAATTTGAAGGAACGGCTTGAATCACACTGTTGCACGTTGCACTGTTCAATCGTCGTGCTGCGTACTCAGTTCGTGAAGGTGATTACGCTAGAACGAGTTCTTCTCGACGTGCAAAAGAAAGTTTGAATCATGATTATCATATTGATAATAACATTACTATTGATTTGTACACCGTTTTTGTGGTGGTATTCACTGTTACGAACATATAAAGTTCTGGACAAAATTCCTGGACCAAAACCCTTGCCCCTTCTTGGGAATGCTATAGAAATAGGGAATACTCCTCAAGGTATGTATCAATACTATTCTTCCGTTATATTTACCGTTAATGATATTATTTATCTAAATATTACGAATAATTTTACTCAAATAAAGAACCTTTAAACTTTAATAAACATAATTACATAACATTTTTAATTTACAATGCAAAAATTTCCGATAATAATGCGGAATCTGGAAAAGTGTCCCGAATGCTTGCAGCGTTTCCACGTTGAATGGCAAGGGAAATCCTCTCAAGAAGGAATTTCTTAGATTTTGAATCCCCTGATTCCGCGATAAGTCGGTCTCCGATGACATTAATGAAATCGATTGTTTCTTTGCACCAAGGGTCTCAGATTTCAAATTAGATTTTTTTTCTGGTTTACTTAAAAAAATTGGACGAATCTTTTATTTTTGTTGAATGGATGTTTCAGATGCAAAAAACATGACCTTACCATTATTTAAGTTCTTTTGCTAATATTGCTGGCACAATTACGAACTGTTATTATACCTACATATCATAAATGAACCTTCTTGGTTTACTTAGGTAAAAGACTGGCCCGGTTGCATAAAGCTTAGTTAACATCGTGTCAGCTAATAACGTCAAGTCGGAAATTCGCCCATTTGATTGGCTGATTCAAATTCAATGTTAAATATCCCCCAATCAGATCGCTTGACAGTATGTTAACTTTAACAACGAATTGACATCGCCTTATACAACCGGGCCTAAATTTCCTAACTAAATCTTTTTTTGGTGGATCGATATTTATTGCAGGTGAGAGTTGAACTCAGCTATCATTCAGAGGTAAACATTATGGTCATTAACTACATAATTAACTGATAATTGTACAAATTTAATATGACCTTCATCTGCAAAAAATAGCTTTTTAAATAATTCACGTACTCGTATACCTATTGTTTGCCAACTTTTGACGATGTTAGCTAAAAGACAAACAGGCCGAGCAATTGGCTTGATTTTATGCAATTCTTTTTTAGAATTACTTGGGAATGTTTTTAAATGGGCGAGAAAGTATGGCGATGTATACAAATTTTACGTTGTAAATGAGGTACGAGTGGTAATCAGCAAAGCAGAATTGATGGAATCTATATTAAGTTCGAACATACACATCACAAAGTCAAATTCGTACGACCATCTTGAATCTTGGCTTGGAAATGGACTGTTAATGAGTAAAGGTAAATATATCTTCTTAGGCAACAAAAACAGCAAAACACATGATATTCCTATTTTACATCAGGTAAAAAGTGGAAAATACGAAGAAGAATGATTACACCCACTTTCCATTTTAAAATACTTGATCAGTTTCTTGGCATTTTTGACACATGTGGAAAGATCCTTATAGATAAATTATCTAGTGAAGTAGGAAAAGACTCCGTGGACATATATCCGTTCATAAATCTCTACTCCTTGGATGTCATATGCGGTCAGTGAAATTTTTAAGGTACGAAGTCAAAACTGATAACTTTCTAATTTGTAGAAACATCTATGGGTGTTAAAGTAGCGGCTCAAGAAGGACATAACACCGAATATGTGGAAGCTGTTCGAGGTTATCTTGATATTTTTATTGTGAGGACATTTTCGCCATTGTATAAATTTGACCCGTTGTTTAAATTATCTCCAATGTACACAACATATAAGAAATGTTTAAAAACATTGCATGCATTTTCAAACAATATTATAATAAGACGACGGGCTGAAAAATCAGAACAAAATTTGGATTCCACAGTAGTATCAGACGATGGTACAAAACGCAAAGTTGCATTACTAGACATGTTACTGGAATCAGAAAACTACAATATGTTGTCGAATGAAGACATAAGAGAAGAAATTGATACGTTCATGTTTGAAGGCCACGATACAACGACTTCTGCAATCGTGTTCACATTATTAGCACTGGCAGATAATCCAGAAGTACAGAAAAAAGTTTACGAAGAAATTTTATCTTTGACTGGTGAAAAAAATTCATACCTGACTATGCAAATATTGCAAGATGCGAAATATTTGGAAATGGTAATAAAAGAAGCACAAAGGATGTATCCAACAGTACCAATAGTTGAACGTCAGTTAGAAACACATTACAGCATAGGTAGATACATGCACACACAAATTCATTACACAATTAATTTTATTCTTCTTTCAGATGGTTATGATTTTCCTCAAGGAACAATTCTGACGATATTCATTTATGCCATTCACCATAACGAAAAATATTATCCTAAACCGGAAATATTTGATCCGGAACGATTTTCACTAGAAAATCAATCACAAAGACATAATTATGCTTTTATACCCTTCAGTGCTGGTCCACGAAACTGTGTCGGTAAGAAGCAATTGTGTATTATTATAAATATTTTTAAATATACATATTGTAAAAGTAGCATAGGATGTCGATATTGTAATGTTCTATGTAATTTAATTCTACGGTTTTGATATTATTTTGCTTTTAGGGCAAAAATTTGCGATGCTTGAAATGAAAGCCACCATCATTAAAATTGTGAAAAAATTTAAAATACTACCGGTATCTGGCTACAAACCAGAATTAGGCATGGCGGCTGTTCTCAAATCTTATAACGGCGTACGTGTTAGACTACGAAATAGACATTAAGAAGATGGGAAATGTGTAAGTTAACTACAGGGTGACTTTTAATGATTGAGGCAAATTTAGTGGGTTGGCACTTCCGAATAATTGGTACGCCTAGTCACATGCCAAAGAGTTATCTGTTGATTCGCTTTTTACGTTAAAAGATTCTAGAAATAAATAATGACAATTTGATTTATTTTGACTTGTGAACTATCATATCTGAATTTTACAGTTATGTGTACTATGTATATACCGGGTGTATCTGAAATACGTGTGTTAATTTCAACCAGTGAAAGAACTCGCCAATTTATGAAACTTTTATCTATAACTTTTTACAAAATTTGCAAAAGTATTCCAAGATGTTTTGCGCCTCACTTTTTACCAAACGAGTCGTTTTGTGTGATTAACTAGGCTCAATTTTTTGTAACCATGAAAATTTTAATTTTAATTATTTAATTTTTTCTATAACAATGGGTAGTATGCATAAGAATAAGCATTTTTCTCTCACTAATACAAGTAAAAGCATTTGCTAATGGTTTATGCATATGACCCAATGTAACTTTTTGACAAAACTCCGTTTCTATCATAACAGAAAATTTTGACCCTTACGCAAAGGCGGGTATACGTTTTGATCACTAATTTATTCCAAATTTTAAATCAATTTGTAATGCTTTTTCGTAAAAATGTTATAGAGAAAAGTTTAATGAATTAGCGAATTCTTTCTCTGGTTAAAATTAACACACGTATTTCAGATACACCCTGTATAAGTGTATAGGTAATTGTAAATGTTAACTCTATTGCAATGCATTGTGTAAATAACGGGTGACTATTAAAATTTTCACTTGGAGTTGGCTTTGAACGAGTTTTTATTTTTTCTGTTACTTTAGACACACGCAAGAACGAACGACAAATGTCAGTCAGTACAATAGAAACATAACCTATAAAGGAGAAAAAACATTTATTGAAGTGTCAAATTTGTCAGTGTCTAAGGTGCGACGGAAAACAAAGAATGATCCATAGCCAACACTAAGTGAAAATTTTAATAGTCACCCGTTATTTGTTCGGACATTAAATTTTGTGTTGGCTGTGGTATTATGTAATAGTAGTGTTTGCTCATTTGTAAAATATTCAGTAAAATATAACCCTTACAAAACAATAAGAAAAGTCATTAATTTCTTATGTCAGATATGTACTATCGCTGGCCAAAAAAACATTCGTACACAGATGACAGAACAACAGATGCAAAAATTAAAAATTTGAGTTGTATAAACATGGCCGTTTTAATAAAGATTATGTATGCATAGGTTTGATTTTTTGTTGAACACCAACCTCAGCAGCAATTGCCCGTAACGAAATTCCGTTTCTTAAACGTTGCGCTGTAGTTTGTTTTTGAATTTTAGTTAAACCCATTTTTTCGCATTGACTTTGACACTGACAATAATGTTTGACTTACAATACTAAAATTTTGGCCGTGCCAAGGTTGGTAGAACTGACTAATTCATTTGTACAGAGGGTGCCTCGTTGCCATTTAAAAAAATAGTTCGAACTATTTCCCCCCGCAAAAGTTACTCGTGATCCTACTTTGACGAACTGAGAGAAAAATTGTCGTCAAGGCCGCTTTGCGGCCGAGACAAGACAATCTCGAGGTCGTCAAAGGATTTCGTAGCCAAGGTGTATACAACATTTTGCGTGCAACCCGAAAATTTGTAATTATAAAATGAGCAAGTAAAATTTCCTTCACTGTCAATAAAAATAAAGTCGGCCTACATGATGCCATGTCGCTATGGAAACGACATAAATAAAACAATAATTCATTTTGAGAAAAATTGGAAAAATGTCGCAAGAAAATGACAACGTTTTTGTTCCGTCTACTTCCCCGGAGTTAAAAAATATTGCAGATTGTGCAGTGTCCAATTTAATACCAGAAAAGTCCAAAGGGCAGTACGATAAGTGTTACACTTTAAAGAGCGATGTAATAAAAATAATGTGAAAACGGTGTCGGAGAATGTTGTTTTGGCTCATTTAATGGAAAAATCAAAAACTGTGAAAAGTTCAACTTTATGGAGCACATATTCAATGTTGAAGCTCACGCTGAACATACGGGATGGCTTTGGTGTTACGAAGTTTCTGAAATTGGTACCTTTTTTGAAAAAAAGTCAGTTGGTTATCAGGCGAAAAAGTCTAAGGTATTCACATGAGACCAGATCAATTTGCTGTATAATCTGCCATTTTTTTAGGTCATTTTAATCATGGGAATATCAGGAGCCATGCGAAGAGACGAACTAACCAAAATGTCTATCCATGACATCAAGGATGAACATTCTGTATTAATAGTGGCCGTTCCTGACACAAAAACTGGCATAAAACGAACTTTTACTGTCACCAATCCAGAATTTGTAAGATTATACCGCAAATATGCAGCTCTTGTTCCGTGTACTCATCCAGAGAGAAAATATTATAAATTGTGCAGTGTCGCATTTGAAACCTGAAAAATCGAAACAGCAATATAAAAAATGTTACACTGACTTTGAAACTGATGTAACAAGAAGAATGTGAAAACCGTGTCGGATAATGTTGCATTGGCTTACCTATTTACTGGAATTTATCTATTGTGGCAGGTAAATGTTAAATTCTGTTATGATAAGTTGTATCATTTGCTCCCTTTTAGGTTATTTTAATCGTGGAAATATCAGATGCCGTGCGAAGAGACAAATAAACCAAAATGTCTGTTGATGCCATTCAGGATTCAGGATATGTTACTAGTTACTAGATATTTCCCTTTTTGACCCGTGAAAAATTAACCTAATTCATACCTGTCTGTTCTAGATCGATAATGGGGATCTTTTTTACCGACTCGTCATTCATAAGGCGACCACTCCATTTGAAATTGGCGGGAACTTCAAACCGGATGAAAATTCTGTACTAATAGCGGCCGTTCCTGACACAAAAACTGGCATAAATCAAACTTTAACTTTAACTGTACCCAATCCAGATTTTGTAAGATCACACCGCAAATATAGAGATAGATATGTTGTAATTGTTTTAATAAATAAATATTGAAATGACTTACTTTTACAGCCGTCGTCAAGGCTGCGAAATTCAATTTCGCGGCCTGCTCTAGGCACGCGAAGTGCTCATTTCGCGTACGGTTGCACACAAAAATATTAAAGCATCCAAGGAAACTTTTTGACAACTACATATTTTTGATTTATCAAAAAATGACATACTTTGCGACTTGATAACGATGCATAAATGTTGCGTTTTTTTGGCGGTTGTACCGGGTGGGGCATCGTATACGCGCACGCGAGAAATCGCGACTTCTAATTAAATAAAATTGGCGAAATTTTATACACCTGACTAATTATTGATAAGGTATATTTGAGAATGTTTAAAAAATTTGTTGTTAATAAATAAGGCCGTAACAGTTTTATTAGTTTTCTGAAATTAACTGTTAATTTACCTATAAAGTTTTTACACTAAATGAATCTGTATCTGCTAGCCCATCAAACCCTGGTGGCACAATTACAAATTTTGACTTGGTTAGCTAAATAATTCGCTTTTTTATTTAAACGTAAACCAGACGGGTGATTTACGGCACAATGGTATAATTTCCCAACAAAGGTATAGCCGACCGCTTTAAACCTTTTTGCCATAAAATTGACAGTTTCCATTGTCACCTAAATTTACGACAGCACAAGTAGCAGGTCATAAATAAAAATGATTTTGAAAGTTGAAATGTAAAACTGCGTTTAATTCAAAATCTAATTGATATTTTTTTCCGTAGATTTCGTAAAAAATTATAGGAAGTGAATCTGGGTAGGTTAGTATAAAAATCAGAATTTGACTTTTTGGTTGAAATTTACGTTTTAATTTTTTTTGGCTTTGTTTGTAAGTGAAAAATTATCAAAAAATTATGAAATGTACCTTACCAATAGCCAGGTAAGTCTGAAAAATTTCGACAATTTTATTTAATTAGAAGTCGCGATTTCTCGCGTGCGCGTATACGATGCCCCACCCGGTAGAAAAATAACTATTTCGCATACTTTTAGCTTAGGTACCTAATTTTTTACAGGTTCTGGTGTTTTTTTTTTCAAGAAATACATACAATGGCCCCAAAAGGTAAATTTCCGGGCAGGAATTTTGGGACTCCATATTATGTATTGGGTCATTGCAAATTAAAAGTACCCCTCGTAGTGCCGTGTTACATTTTCATGCTCCACATGGTTTACTCAAAAAGGACACAATTATATTAGGATATTGAAAGAAATATATTGTATGGCCGAGTAACATTGGGTTAAGATTCTCATTATATACAGCGTGTCCCAGAACTGTCTCCCCTGGTAAAAAAGGGAGTATTTGGGTAAATGTGATGATCTGAATTTTAAAGAAAAAAAGTCCTATCTCAAGCGATAATCGAGAAAACCAAACAATTTTCATATTAAACATTTTTTCATATTTTTTCAAATTAAATATAAAAATTGTTTGGTTTATTATCATGCATGACGTTCAACAAAAATTGTCAAATTTCCATGGCATTCTTGATAGTGCATTTTATTACATAGTATAGGAACAAACTAGAAAGACCAGATGATGCAGGATAATACACCAATCAACTTTTATATTAAACATTTTTTCATAAATTGTCAAATTAAAAAGTTACAGCCAATATTTGATACTTTTGTTCCACCCTGTATATACAGGCTCTCCCAGAACTGACGGATCAAAATAACACGGTGAAATCATTATCTTCTGGCAATAATAGGAAAAATATTTAAAAAAATCCATCCTATTTAAGTTTCTGATCAGTAAAACGTGCAATTATATTCGGCATAGAATAAAAATCTCTATCCGAATTACTAAAAAAAAGTATGAGTCCGTATTTGAAAAAAATATTTTGACAATTTAACCTTGAAGCACTCTGGGTTTTACGTGAATTTAGTACACCATTTTGTAGCTTATTCACAACCATTTAATTTGGTGTATAGATAATTAAAATCCTCCGATAAATAAGGGAGCTATGGATTTCTCTTTTTTTGGGGACGCCCTGTATATTATACATAAATTTTATCTTTCTGCACTCCTTCTCCACATAAACTTTAACTATGCCAAACCTCACACTCCTCCGTGCGCGCAATTTGCTTACTCTGATAGATTGTAGGTACACTGTGCCCATTTTATCGGTTCCCGCCTTAATTAAAACTACAAAATAGGCAACACAATTTACTTTTCGGAGATTGTTCTGTTTAAAAAATTATGTTTTCAAAATTTTTGAAAAGGTTGCATTGAATATTACCGTCATGGATGACATCAGTCATCAAATACTTCAAAAATTTGGAAATAGACGAACTCCATTAAACCTATGAATATGGCCGTCCTAATTCACATGAAAAATTAATTCTCAAAATGTTGAAATGTGACTGTTAGAAATTTTTGAACAATTATGCACACATGTAGAAATAATTAATGGTGTGATGTTAAACTGGCGGCATTTGAAAAAAGTTGACGTATTACCTACCTATACGTCAACTTTTATCTTGTTATGGCAAATTGGACAGTCTGGATGCAACAGTACTTTCAAAAAAAGTAGGTAATAGTACAAAGTAGTAATAGTATAAAGTCCATTCGTTTTAATAAATAATTAATTGTCAATGTCAAAAATTCTTAAAAGACCGGACTGTACCACCCCAGATTCCCCAGAATATTGTATTTATGGGCCAGATGTATAATGGTTTTTACACTAGATTTTTATTGAGGTTATGTATATGTTGCACTTTGATGTTTTTCTATCGCAATTACACAAATCACATATCCAGCGACCGGTACGAAAGTACCTACAGAAAAATGATATCTGTTAAGACCTTGCACATCAAAAGCAATGTTTCGTGATGTTTAATGATTCTGAAAAGCGAGTTGCGTCTTCAAACTTAGCAAGAAGAAATGAAGGTTTGTACAGAATATTTACTTGAAATCCAATAAATCGGGAAATGTGAACGGTTAAATAAAATGTGGATTGAAAGATAAAAGACAAAAACTAGTTTAATATGAGAAAAATGAAAAAACTAGGAAATAGGTTACATCAAAAATATGAGCAGCTTTCTCGCAAATTTCTTTCATCGACATTCATGGTTTTTCCGTGTCCAATTCTTTGCAGTATCGAACTACTGCCATCTTTTCACGTTGAAGAAGCCATTCTTCAACTTTAAATTCTTCACCAATTTTGAATTTTATGCTTTTATATTTAAACAAGTCCTGCGCATGTCAAATAGATAAAATTTGGCTGACACTGAGAGACAGTGTTGCCAGATCGTGTCAAGCTGATTTCGTTAGATTTGTAGGGAAAAATCGTGAGAAATCGTGAGAATTCGGAAATGGATGATTTTTGAATGTATCAGGCGTGCAAGTGGGCTGGGAAGGCGTTGGAAACTGTCAATTGTTTAGTTTTTTTTAAGTATAAATTGACAGTTGTAATTATATAGAGCATCTTGACAGCTAACCTAAAATTTATAAACAAAAAACTCTTTTTTTTTTCTTTCTTTGCAATGTTTTGCATTAAAAATAGAATAACTAGAAAAACAAATATATACCTGTCTAAGCGCACACTTTAATAAAAACATACATTTTGAAGTATGTGCCCATTAAACATAAACAAATGTCATTCGTGTCAAACGGCGGGAAATTCAAACTTTATACTGTTCCAAATGATTAACTATTTTCAACGCCCTGGTTACATGTTATGTTCATACTGATAAGTTCGCATGTCAGGCACTTTGTTATTGACGTCAAACAGTATGTCCAACGTTAAAAAAATAAATAATAACAGCCCATTACGCCCCAAACAACGTGAACGTTACTTCTTTCATGACCTTCTCTTATATATTGTTACATTATGTTAACCATAGATGGCCTTGATGATAATTCAGCAAATGATAAAAATCACTGACAGTATAAATTAAACGAAGTTGACGTTGACAAACAAGTTTTTCAATTTCATCATTTCTCGTTACAGTTTTTAAAAAAATTACCTTCATATGAATTGATGGAAAAATCGTGAGATAAATGGCCCTTATCGTGAGATGGGATTTGCAATGAAATCGTGAGATCTCACGATTTATCGTGAGATCTGGCAACACTGCTGAGACATACCAAGATGGATTTATGAAATAACTAGGTTTGACATTTTGGCAAGTCTACCAACTTGACAACATTTTGACAATTGTTTATTAAAACGAATTTACTGTAAGTAGGTATAGTTCGTCCAGCGAGAGATTGGTTGACATAAAACTCACTAAATTCTACGTAGAGAAAAGAGAGTAGCTAGCGCACGTAAAATTTGAAATATATCCTACAAGCAGTAACATTTTTGCCCTGAAATTATGCTCTAATTAATGTATTCTAGTGCATTTTGTAGTATTGGGTTACTTTAATACAATTTAAAATCTCCCAATCTCTCGCTGGACGAAGTTTAGTATAACAGCAACAATATTGGTAATGAGGCTTCTTGGCATCAAAAACGTAATCATTGTTGAGGTATTATCATTTATAAAGAAAAACGTTGAGTTCCAAGATCTACCTACAAACAGTCGATAAAAAATTACAAATAAAAAGAAAGTTATTTTTCTTCTATTGAATGATGCCCAACTAGATTAACAGAAATTCAACACAAAACAAACACTATAAATAATTACAACTTTAAAATTTTCCTGCTCATTGGCTTGTTATGAACGCAGCTGTTTTTTTTTTAAATTGTATCAGTTGTGTCCAGACAAATATTGTCTAAAACTGGCTTCACTCTGGCCTTTATAACAATGTTACAGACTGCATCTGTGTGAATGGAACATCAGAACATTGGGTTTTGTTCCACATGTGGATACAAAATATTACTAATCTGTTGACAAGTTTTCTCCACTTCCAAGAGCGGTAAAATCTTTTGGGTTATGGCAGCGATCTGTTTTACACCCACAAATATTTTTTCTTTATACCATACTGTTATTAGGATTTATCAGTACTCAATGCTTGATTGATATGACACCTATAACAGTCTAGGCCGTTATTCAAAATTATCAGACCGAGGCCGTTATTTTTGCTGCCGTTGCTACGGTTACGGCACAAATGACAACTAAATTGAATTTTTGAAGTAAAGAGAAATGTCAGTCTTACAAATAAATCATCGTTAAATGTTAAATATTATTGGTATAAAGAAAACTATAAAACAACATAAGGCCGATATGGATATAACAGACTCGGTTGATTATAAAATCTCGGCTCCGTCTCGATTTTACAATATCTCAACCTCGTCTGTTATATAACCCATATCGGCCTAATACCGTTATATACTATTATTTCATCCTGTGTCAAATTTCAATACTTTACGTCATCAGTTTGAATCCGGGAAAACGCAAAAAACGGCCGGACGCCGGTTAAGTGTTGCTATTGGAATCACAAAAGTAACAATCGCAATAACAATTATTCAGGTTTAAGAAATGTTTTATTCAAAACTAGATCTAAATACAAATTAACTATTTCGGCCACAAAGAAGAGGATGCACTTACTTTCTCAGACTTAAAATGTGACTAGATTTGGAGCATTTGTTGAATTATTTTGAAATTAATTTCAATGCTTCTTTCAAACAAAATTTGAGGCAGGATGAAATAAAATACATTCGTCCGTGAACTCTTTTTACAGTACTCGTTTCGAGTTTCAAGACTCGGCTCCTTCGTCGCCTCGTCCTTAAACGTCTCACTCGTACTGTAAACTATGAGTTCCCGGACTAATAACTATATTAGGATACGTTAAACCTCCACGATTTTGAAAAAAAAATGAGCCGAAGCAATGTTCCAGGAATATCCCTTGAAAGTAGTGTTGCAAGACAGTCGTCGCAATGGAATTTGTCATATATTTTTTTTTAAATGTATCCTGCTAAAAAAGCCACTGATGCCGAAGAAATGTTTTCGACAAGGAGAGTGATTTGACGGAATGCTTGAATTTGAATTCGTATTTCCAATGGTATTAACAAATCTTCAAAGTTATTGGTTCTGTCTCTACTAATTAAATTTTATATTCTTGCAAAACGGATGAAATTTACATTTTCTGTCGTATTCGAGAATTTCGATGCTTTGACAATGCCACAGCGCAAAATTTGGCGCATTGCATACCCAGCTGTTCTAGCATCCGTAGCATCATTAGAACCATCTCTTAGCCTTACGAGTACGTGCGAAAAAGTAGCCTCTACAGCATTTGAGCTGAAAGATCGTGTCAAAACATAATAAAACCCTGATTCTTGTAAAAGGAATTTGACGCACATTATGTACTTTTGGCCGTAAATTTTAAATGTAAATTTAAATTTTAATAGTTTATTAATGTTTCCACAAACAAAACTCTTCTTTTTGCTCATTTTAAACTCAAAAGTAAGTGAAAATGTTAGCTTGATAAATTTTTGAAAGTTAGGGGTTAATTGTTGTTTTTGTAAAATTAGATAGAGGGGGCTAGTTGACCGCACTCCACGGCATTCTTTGAAATGTCGTTAATTTAGGGAAATTGGGATGGCCATAATCACGACCTGCTAGATAGTCAAAGTGTCTATAGCGGCCTGGGCGTAGACCGAAAAATCCTATTGTTCTCATGAGTCTGACATTTGGGGTTTGTTTTCGGGGGTTGCTGTTAGCAACTAACTGTCATGCTCTCAAATGTGTGACAACGTCATGTGCATCGTGACAATTTCGACATGCAGTCCACACGTATCTGCAGGATGCATGCAGTGATAAATGATACTTTACTTTAATTGTAATTACAGTTTGGATATTCTAAATTGGCAGAAGCAAGAAGTTTCGGCGCCGCGTTTTTTGAAAATATCTTGGTCAGTGGCGAGTGCAAATTCATAGAATAATAATTTGTCCGAAATTATATAATTACATTCAAAACTTAAAGAATATTTTCCACTCATTTCCACCAAGAATGGGACGTATTAATTAAGCAAATACAGGGTCTATCAGAACTGGCGGACCAAAATAATACGGTGAATTCATCATCTTCTGGGAATAATAGGAAAAATGTTCAAAAAAATCTATCTTAAATAGTAATTAGGAAAGAAGCAATTTAAACTGACCAATCCTGTTGTTAATGTTAAGTTACCTATAAATTAGTTTTCCTGCTTTATTTGTAACTATGGATACATTTCAAATGATGCATATGCATTGTTGGGTATCTGCATTGTTTGTGCAATGACGGACGTTTTTAGGTTATAGTATTTTTCAGATTATAGTATTTCTGCTAGGATGTTCCCTATTGGGAAAACGAACTGCGTACTCCTGAGCAGCAACTGTGGCACTCTCATCACACTGTCCATATAAGACAAACATATCAAAATATTCTGAAGAAGTAAACATTAAGCGTTTTTAATGACTTTTGTAATTGTTAGAAATAATTTATTATGACATAATATTCAATTATTATGTCTTTGCAACAATCAAATTTGTTTCGATAGTTACTAATGTAATTTTTTAAGGTAATTTTATATCTACACACGATTGGTCAATTAAAAACGTTCTTATTTTAAAATCTAATGAGGATGGATTTTTTAAAAATATTTTTCCTATTATTCCCCGAAGATGATGATTTCACCATATTATTTTGGTCCGCCAGTTCTGAGAGACCCTGTATAATTGTTTTGTTATGGATCCATCTTAATCTGAAATAACCCGCTTAGGAAATAATGCACCTACCTACTGCAAATAATTTTAATATTATTCCAGAAATAGGTTTACAACTAACGGAACGTGTTGCTGCATTTACGGCAATATCGGTTCTAATATGATAAAAAAGCCAGTTCATAAACACTAACAGCAAAATACTAAAAACTAGAAACGCCAAACAGAACTAGCATCAATTAAATTAATAAAATTTTTGTTATTAAAGTTACTTTTAAACTGTGAAACTCTTGACATTGCACTTTGACAACTTCACTGAATTCATTACGTTTGTTTGTGAGGTTATGATTATTTAGTGACATTCCCCCCTAAAGTGGCGCCGTGGAGATCACAGGCACTAAAGCTTCGCCCAGGCAGATGTATAGTGAAATATGTCAATCATCAAGACGGCGGTGGCCATAATCATAGGTTTAATGGAGCTGGCCATGACTCTAGTTTAAACTATTAGGTTATGCGTTATGTGACTTTGTGGTATGTTAAATGTTTCACTTTGGCTAACTATGTTTCTTATTTTAAAAAATAAATAATTTCCACCAAGATATCTGTGCAAAGTATTATGTGTTGCCTATTGCTAAACCGTAAGGTGGGAAGAAATAAAATGGGCACCCTGTACGTTTTTAAATTCTAGTTCCAAAACATAAAGCCCTGAAAAATACTAAACTCTCCATCTCAATTGTTTCACGTTATGTAGAAAACCGTTGTTTCCCTGCAGATTAATTCCCGCCACACTACCCTCTGGGTCTGTCTTTTGTCAAAAAACGTACAATCTATCAGAGTACGGAGTATATAATCAATTCATTTTTGTAATGACGAACTGAAGTTACTAAATTTAGTAACTTTTGTCTTGTGAACACATCTTTTTACCGCGAATTTGGGCTTTTAAAAAAGTTAGGTTATGGGTCACGTCATTTGTTCTGTCAAAACTGGTCCAATTCAAAGTATAGTGAAACCACGATACACTTACAACGGTATGCCAGCGCGCATCCGAACGTCCTGTCTGACGTCATATGCGAGGCAAGAGCCCATGAGTTCTTTTAACTGGTTATTGCATTAATGGAAAACACCTACTTCTAATTGATTTAAAATTCTCAAAAAATTAAGGAATGATTATGTATCGCTGTAGAACATTTTGTAAAAATTTCAAATTTTTTACTGAAACAGGTAAATATTTCGGTTTAATTCAATAACAGCTAGGTAAATACATTAATTTACACAATTTTTCACTGAGAGTCCTTTCAAACATGTAGGAAAAATTTATTGTCATTAAGATCATGAAAACATTACCGGTTTTTGAAATAAATGGAATTTGATGTTAAAGTGCAGAATTCTGCCATGATTTATTATTAAATTGGGCGATCCACAAAAGAGATTGATATGGACTGTTTATGGTACCTTTTATGTAGTAATATATATATACCCTTTATGGACTTAAGAATTACTAGAAAAGTTCCTAACTGTATTCGTAGTAAATCGCGGTAATTTTTCGCTGTTAAAATTGGAATAATTCAAAAAGTAATAATTTACTTTTAATAAAATTTAGGTAATTATATTTGTGCTTATTTTTTTTATAATACATAGTTAAATTGGGATATTTTCAATGATGGGGAGTGCTATGGTCACCATGGCAACCGAATTGTTTTGTTTAAATAAATTATTGAAAAGTTTGCGCTACTTCCATGTTGTGTTTTTGTCGGTTGTTTTACCTGTTAAAATTTTTAATTTGACAATACGAGATACTAATTCAAAATACTGTTAAAATTTTGACAATTTTTTATAACGTACATTTTTTTTTTCTAAAAAATAACATCATTTTTCATTAAAATCTTATTTCCTATGTTTAATGTTTTGTTTGTCGGATATTCTTTGGCAAAGAATAATTTAAATAGCACCTACCAATACAACATGATACCAAAAAAAAAATTCAAAGACAAATAACAACAATAACAAATTCAAAGTGAGTCGCGAGGTGAGTCGTTTTTTGTGCCGGTCAGTGTATTTATAATAGTACATACATAATATCATAATTTTTTTATAGTGATATAATAATATATGTAATATAACAATATATTTAATATGTATAAAAGTCTATTAATCTTATTTTTACTACCAATTTTCATGAAATACAATGATACCAGCCATAAGCTCCTTTATAAGTGCCTCGCACATGACGTCATGCGCAGTGCTGGCCAGTTCTCGCACAGCTACTTGTCATACCGTTGTAAGTGTATCGTGAGTGAAACTAAATGTGTTTAATTATTTTGAAGAAAAAAGCAAAGTTGCACTACACAAATACGAAAAGGCAGTTGAACGTAACAATGAAATAATTTTGCATTTTGCTCCTCATCCTCGTCATCGTCGCTGTTTTTCAAGTCCGAATCCGAATCTTCAATCAAATTAACCATATTTGTGGATATGTCATGGATGCTAAAGTTTCCCATAAGCCTTGTTCTTGTCCTTCATTTAAAATTCTATACATACTTCTGGGACTGAAGCCTGTGCAGCACTTAGGAAGACTTTTATTTTAGATTATGATTTACCGAAAAAACATTCGCCACTGCTTCTACAATTTTGTACTTTACGTATTTACGTTTCCATTGTCTCCATTAGTATTTTCTTTCATAATTTTCTTGAAAGCCTTTAAAATGTGCTGCTCCGTCTGCTTGCTTATTGATGCTTTACTCCGTTTTGGAAATTCATTCATTTTGGCAGTGGCAATAATATGACATTTTAAATCATTGCCAACTGTCGAATTTTCATATATTTTGTAAAAAAAATTAACAAAAAAAAAGTTCCAGTTAGTTCGTCATTACAAAAATGAATGCATTATACAAAGGTTTTCCCAGAGAGTATAGGATAGAGGAGAAGCAGCCCATAAGAGCCAATGTTAAATTATAATGTACGAGTTTCAGCGCCTCTGGTGTGTGAGACTCTTAAACATGAATAAACTGTTCGTCCCGCTCCCCGTTTCCCCTTAGCAGCCCTTGAACTGAATAGTTACGAGTCTGAAACACTAGAGGTCGTCACTTACAGTTATATTTCTGCTTCTCCTCTATCCTATACTCTTTGGGTTTTCCTTCACGTATTAATATACAGTGCGTTCGTAAAGTTCGGAATAAATTCGATAAAACTGTAAGTATGTATTAATTTCTAAGAAAAATTCTCGAACCGGTCAACTTTTTAAAAAGTGTATATTGTTCAGTACTTTAAATACTTTTGTTGACAGCTTGTCATTTCTTAATAATGACGTCATCAATCATTTTTTTTAAATGACAACCCCCATTTTTTTTTCTAATTTTTCTGGTACGCCTTCATACTAGCTAAACGATCAATGAAAAAAATTGATACCTTTCATTACAATTTTTTTGAGAAAATGACAAATTTTACTTCAAAAAATTTAATTTAATTTTTAACGTAATTTTTTGTCAATGGGTTTAGTTACAATCGGAGGTTTATTTTAATAGACCAAATAATTTAGAAGATTTTGGGCAGAGACTTCGCGCTGAAATAGAACAAATAAGCCCTGACATTATTGAGCGCAGTGCACAAAGTATCGGTGAGTGCCAAATAGTTGGCGGGAGGCAATTCCATTTGCGTTAAATTTTATTGTTAACCTTAGATGTTTGTTTTTGTTTGAGGTCAATTACAATTTTTACATTAAAAATTGAGTTAAATGTTTTTACGTAAAATTAGTAAACTATAGTTGACTCAAGTTGCAAAAAACCACTTGTCATTTGCAACAGCATTTTTTTCATATTTTTGAACCAAATAAAGGCACAAAGGGATCAGAAAAGCATAGTTTGGGTTGAATATTTTCCATATAAGTACAGTTTAACAATTAAAATAATAAAAAAATGTCACTGTCACAATCTCAAACATGTATTTCCTCCGAAAACCTTTTTTCGCTACAAGGGAATAACAGTTCAGTTTGTATAAACTGTAACAAGAAGCTAAAGAATCACAAAGGTTTGAAAATTCATAACAGCAAGTGCCATCCTCAAGTTGAGTCCTCGCCGTCTGCTAATCCAGTAGCACCTTCAACTTCAAGCGGTCTTCCTGGATTTAACAGACTTCTTGGTAGATACTTCAGACCAATTTATAGATATGCTGCAGATGATAGTGATGAAGATAGTTATGAAGATCCTAAAAATACGGATACAGACGTAAAATCTGGTCAAATCATCAAAAAATCACAAATATCTTCTTCAATTCAAGACTTTGATGGTAAAATAGCTTGCCCATTTTCACCTAAACACCTCTTTAAAGATCAGAATCGACTCAAGACACATATTGAAAAATTCCATCAAGAGCAAATAAATGACGTTAGTAATAATGGATTCGCACCAACAAATTCTATTAGTGAAAAATTAATGGCGTATAAACAAAAAATTCATACTATACGAAGAATTCCGAAGGGAGCAAGATATTCCTCAGCTGATAAACTGTCTTCTGTCATCAATTATTGCGTCAAAACGAACTCAGCTGTTGCATGGGAAAATTTGCTTCTTTTTTCTTACAAAGCATTTAATATCAACGAATCTAATACCAAAAACTTAACCTCTAAAATCAAACTTAACATTTCAAATTTTAATAACCCACCTTCAACAAATTCAAAATCAAGAAAAAATATTTCTAAATCATTATCAACAAGGATCGAAGCAAAAGTCAACGATTTTGACATCAAAGGAGCAATCAAACTATTAAGCTCTGAAGATTCATTGGCCTCATTTGATGATACTGTATTTCAAGCTTTGAAAAAGAAACACCCAAAACCTTCCCGTCATCTTTCGTATCCTGATCCTCCTGAAAATAATAATCATAATCTGTCTTTAAACGAGTCTGAAGTTTTAAAAGGCATCAATTCGTTTCAAAACGGCTCAGCACCTGGAATCGACGGAATGCGACCACAGTTCTTAAAGGACATGATATCCTTCTCCGCTGGAGATGCTGGTAAAAGAGCTTTGACTTCATTAACTAGCCTTTGCAATTTTATCCTCGCTGCTAAGATTCCTGAAGAAATTCAGCCAATCTTTTATGGTGCATCTCTTTGTGCATTATCAAAGAAAGATGGAGGTATCAGACCTATAGCTATTGGTTGTGCTTTGAGAAGACTAGTTGCTCGCATAGTTTGTGTTAACCAGAGCAATCAAATTCAATCATACTTAGCTCCTCACCAACTTGGTGTTGCTACAAAAAGAGGCTGCGAAGCAGCAATACATTCAGTTCGTACATTTATCAACATTCCTGAAAATAGAGATAACATTTTACTTAAAATCGATTTTGAAAATGCATTTAATTCTATCGAGAGAGATAGTATGCTTATCCCAATTAAAAATAATTTTCCTCTTATATATCCGTTTCTATACCAAAGTTATCGGTTCCCTTCTTTGCTTTTTTTTGGTAATAAAACAATATCATCAGAGGTTGGTGTTCAGCAAGGTGATCCTTGTGGTCCAATGTCTTTTAGTATTACAGTTCAACCTTTGGTCAATAATTTACTTTCGAAACTAAACATTTGGTATCTAGATGATGCCACTCTTTCAGATTCGCCCGAAACTGTATTAAACGATTTTCATACTATCATTAAAATGGCTGCTGAAATTGGTCTTAAGGTGAATACAAGCAAATGTGAAATTTTCTTTTGTTCTCAACGTATCGACTCAAGTATTGTTAGTAAATTCGAAAAAATATGTCCAGGTATTCGTATAACTTCAAAAGATGACCTTCAATTATTAGGAGCTCCAATTTTTGAAGAAGCTCATGTCCATCATTTCAAAATCAAACAACATAAATTGAATCTTCTTATTTCTCGACTCGAACAAATTAATCCACATGTGGCTTATTTTCTTTTAAAAAATTGCCTTTTCATTCCAAAAATGTCATATTTTTTGCGTACTTGTGCTCTTTGGAAATTCTCTTCTTTACTGGAAGATATGGACTCTTTACTCAAAGAAAGTCTTGAATCTATTTTAAACATTTGTCTAAATACCAAACAATGGTTACAAGCAACTCTCCCTATTTCTTTTGGTGGATTGGGTATTCGTAGAATTTCTGATATTTGTCTTCCGGCTTTCCTTAGTTCTTCTCATGGTGTTCAAGATCTTATGTCTTCTTTACTCCCCTTTATGGATATTAAGATTCAAGTACACTATTGGAAGCTTTGAATAAGTGGCTATCAGTAAATAACGAAACTCCATCTAGTTTAAAAACTCAGAAATCCTGGGATTTGATAAATATAAAAAGAATCATTGAGAGTGAACTTCAATTTGACTCAGATTTTGACAAAGCACGTTTTAAAGCGATCCAACAACGTGAATCAGGTGCTTGGTTACATGCATTTCCATCTAAGAACATCGGTACTTGTTTAGACAAGCAAGATTTTCAAACTTCTGTTGGCCTTAGACTGGGTTGCCGTCTTTTTGAAAACCATATTTGTAGTCATTGTTCTATGCCAAACGAAACTGGTTTTCACGGTCTTAGCTGCGTTAAAAGCTTGGGAAGAATTCCAAGACACAATGAACTTAATTCTATTATTCAACGAGCCTTATCATCCGCTCATTTTCATTGCACCCTTGAACCCAATGGTTTATCTCGTGATGATGGCAAGAGACCAGACGGAGCAACCCTTATTCCGTGGTCAAAGGGTCAACGTCTTATATGGGACGTTACTTGTGTTGATACCCTAGCGTCATCATACTTAAACCATACATCAATGTGTTCTGGAGCCGCAGCAGAAATTGCATGTGTTAAAAAACACAATAAATATAAATCTTTAAAATCTGCTAACTTCATCTTCAAAGCTCTTGCTTTCGAAACTTTAGGTCCTTGGTGCAAAGAAGCAAGTTCCTTTATTGATAACGTCGGTTCAAAATTAATAGCTGAAAGCGGTGATTTGAAGGCGAAATATTTCCTTCGCCAACGTATTTCTTTGGCTATCCAACGAGGAAACGCAGCCAGCATTCGTGGTGCCCTACCCGAGACTACCCCACTGGAAGAGATTTATTTTTTATAGTTATATTTATGTATGTATATATTTATTAAAATCAAATCATGTTGAAATAAAAATATTGATCCTAGTTTAAAAGTAATTTCAAATGACTAATGCCATAAAAGTGCTGTTGCAAATGCAAAGTGGTTTTTTGCAACTTGAGTCAACTTTAGTCGTTTAAGTAGTAGGAAGGTCTACCAGAAAAAGATAAAAAAGTGGGAGTTGTCATTTAAAAAAATTATTGATGACGTCATTATTAGGATATGACAAGCTGTCAACATAAATAACGTACTGTACAACATGCAGTTTTTAAAAACAAAGTTGACCTCTTCGAGGATTTTTCTCAGAAATTAATACTTACAATTTTATCGAATTTATTCCGAACTTTACGAACGCACTGTATAGATGCTTAATAAAAAATTTAATTTTTCTATTTATAAATGAAAAAAATATGCTCTTCATTAATTTTTTGTTTTATGTCTCTAACCGACTTATGTGTAATCTTTATTATCTAACAGACAGAGATTTAAGATTAGATTTTTTTGTCTTAATTCAATTAAAAGACCCTACAAGGTGTAAACCGTGTAAAAATATATGTAGGTACATTCTGCGTAAATGACTTTTGGAGGTGAAATCAAAAGGATGGAAATTACCCTATATTCTTGTATTTTCAACGATTATGAATAGGGAAAATTTGTCTGAATTTGTTCACTTCATTAGCAACCATTGTTACATCAACTCCACAATAAAGTCGTAGGTGCAAGCACACTGTTTTGTAAATGTTTCTATGGAAATGATGGAGAGGAGTTTGTGACTGACGGGCACATTTTACCTTTGATTATAATTATTGTTGCTAAACTACCAAGATAATCAGGTAATTACCTTTAAGTCAGCAGCGTACTAGCAATTTGGTCGGAAATGAGTTCCTCCACGCGGTCAAATTTTTGCAGGTCTCTACCTTTTTGACCCTTATCAGCAAACGAATTCCTCCAAGTATAGGGCATTCATTTTAAACGCTGGGTAAAGTTGTAAACTCAAAACACCATAAATTACGAAAGCGGCAAATTTTCATTGTATCGGTACCGTAAAGTAGGAATTCCTCTGTTCATATAAAACTGGTACCACGTCGTACTTTCACCATCTTATCGACGAGTAAAAGAAAGAGACGTTAAAATATCCACAAGTAAAAAAAAAATTAAAACACATTTTGTGATCAGTGACCAAAAAAATGTAAAGAGGTTGTTGATTTTAAATAATGTATTTGACAAATAAGATTACTTAATAAAGAAATAAGAGTAATTAGTAAAGTATCCATTACATGTATCTTTTAAAGTTAGTCAAAAATAAATAATAAAATACGTAAACAAATAAAAAATTAATCGTCATCTGAATCAAATTCACTAGATGATTCACCAGTATTGGCAACAAATATTAATGGTTTCACTTGGTCTTCTAAAAGTTGATCTTGATCCCACCATTCCTTAATTTTTGACCCGAATATATTGAACACAGTTTTAGATTCACTGAGTTTCGGACAAGTGTCAAGGCAGGCAAATTTTATTACAAAACCCAACATTTAAAATGAATACACTATACCTGTAATTGGATTAGAGACTGGCGGTCTACCTGGTAATCAACTAGCACAACATGTATAACAAATGCCAGTGAATCTTTTCATTCGCATTTTAAGAGTCAATTTTATAGTAGCCATCCCTCCATATTTATATTTGTTGATGTTCTCTTGAGGTTTGAAACGTTCATTTATATATTTATAAAAAATTAAGAAAAGATGTCAATCAACAGAAAGAAAATTTGATTAGTAAATACAACAATAATGTTCTTGACATTTTTAGTTATGTGAAAGCAGTTTCGTATTATAATAAAATTTAATTTGTATATTTTAATAAACATGTATTATAAAACAAAAATGTTATGTAATAAAGAATTGTTTATATTGAAAAAAAAAATAAACATTTTCTACTGAGTGTTTCATTTTGAGAAAAAATAAATACTTTAAAGAGTACCTGCTTTCCCGTATCATTTTTGTGTAATTGTCCCTGATAATCCTCTACATTTCGCTACCTGACCTGATATCCACCCTGGTACTGGCATTTGGAGGAACTCGTTTGCGCCGAGCAATTTTGACCAAATTTTCAATCATTTGTATCTCGAAAACGAAAAAACTTTTATAACTATAACTATACATATAACTATAACTTCTTCTCATTATCACCAATTACCGGTTTTTTTTTCCAAACTTATTTCATAATCACCCTTTATGTATCTACTAATGTACTTATATTAAGTTAAATACTAGCTTTTACCCGCGGCTTCGCTCACAAATTTCAGAGCGTTTTAATTCTTGTTACACCCTTAACCCTCCACCACCTGGCGGCACGGCAATTTTGCCGGAGTACATACACTATTACGGATAACACTATCAAGTAATAGTGCAGTGCTTATCAACATAATTACCGGCGTCTCGCGTCCACATTTTGACTTTTTTGTGTTTTATGTTCTGTGTTAATGTTAAAGAATTTCCTCACGATATGACATGAGTATAATAATATACCTTTTTGAATTTCAACCACCAATGTGTCCTCTAAGTCCAAAATTTTTAAAAAGAGATTGCGGTACTATTCCCGTTGCTGAAATTATAAATGATAAAATCGAATTTTTTTCTAAACACTATGTATTATGGTAAACGCAGTATGTAATTTGAATATGAAGTTTGTCTTTTTTACGAAGAATGTTTAAACTTTACTGTAGACTACTTTTTTGGACTTCTTACTAACTTACTAATTTATGTAAGAGTGTACTTGGAAAGGTTTATAGCACCAAAAAAGATACATCATTGCACTTAGTATATAATTGAAGGATTTATTTTGAAATTTTACGATATCATGTTTCAGCGTTTTCGACAAATGCCATTAGTTTTGAAATTACTAAATTTATTCCATAAGTACCTAGTTTTCACACTGTACTTAACAATTGAATAATATACAGGCTGTTTGATAAAAAACGTCTCAACCCATAACTTTTTTATTTATTATCCGATTTCAAAAACAAAAATTTAATAGAAAAAATTATAATAATATCTAATAATAAGAGATTGTATTCTAAAAGAAGTCCAATGTCATACCCCACTTCTTTACCCTTATCTTTATCAATGCTATAGGAATCCTTCAACTTTATTTTTTGGTGATCATTTAATTTCTTCTTCTGTTGGAGCTCAACAAGGAGATCCTTGTGGTCCTATGGTTTTTAGTCTTGCCAACTATACATCTTGCAATACGCCGATGATACTGTGCTGATATCGCACAGCAACAACCTAAGAAACGCAATGGAACAACTCGAATCACTCGTTGAGCCTACAGTCCAGTGGTTCCATAGATGGAGACTAAAGCCTAATCCAAAGAAGTCGCAACTCCTTATATTTCATCACAAGATATCAGAAAACTCTCCCACCATCACCATGTGCGGTACAAAATCGATTCCTTGCCGGGTTGTCAAATACTTGGGAGTCTACATCGACGCAAAACTGAATTTTAACAAGCATACTGACGTAATGAAGCAAAATGTTATTGCTAGGGCCAAACATTTCCGCAATCTCACCTACAAAAACAGAGGAATCAATAACATCACAGCAGCAAAAATTTACAAAATGCTTTGTCGACCAATGTTAGAATATGGAGCGTTACTGTTACTCAAAACAAAGAATCCAGCCAAAAGAAGAGTAGAATAAGTAGCAGAGACCACTTGTCTAAGGAAAATTACCAAAATGAGACATCCAAATAATCCCCTGCACAATCCATCGAATGCGCTCCTTTACAACAAGTTGGCAATAGAACCAATCGCACACCGAATTGTGACTAGACTGAAAAGCAGATTCGCCGCCAAAAAATCCAACTTCAAGATACTATCTCCATTGGCACTAAATTTCGACGTAGACGGCAAAGAAGAATCACTCATAAGAACAATCTTCAGATCCGATCACGAAGAAGAAGAGTCTACTCACTGCTTCGATAAATTCACAGGCTGAAAGACCTCGGTCAATGGCCCTTTGGCTTGTACTTACGAGTGCAGTCAATAAATACTGCTATATATAATAATTTACGTTTAACTGATTTACAATGGTGTCAGTCCACTTTACCGATTAGATTTGGTGGACTGGGAATTCGCCGCATTTCCGATATTTGCCTCCCTGCTTTCCTATCTTCAGTTCATGGTGTTAAAAAGCTAGTTTCTCAATTACTAAATTCAAAGGATAATGAGCTTATTATTCACCATTATGATGAAGCTTTAGCAGTCTGGGATGTAGAAAATGAGAACGAAAGACCAACAATTCCACAATTTCAGAAGAATTGGGATAATATCAATATCAAAAGAATAATTGACAATGACATAATCTTTAATTCATCTAGGGACTTGGCTCGTTTTAAGGCTTTGCAATGCAGAGAATCAGGATCTTGGTTACATGCAATACCTTCTCCTAATATTGGTACTTTTTTAGATAACACTTCCTTCGAAGTTTGTATTGGTTTAAGATTGGGTTGTAATCTTTGTACACCTCATATTTGCAAATGCAATGCGAAAGTTGATGAAATTGGTATTCACGGTCTAAGTTGTTCCAAAAGCAGTGGTAGATTTTCAAGACACACTGAAATTAATTCTATTATCAACCGGTCTTTGACTTCTATTCATGTTAATTCAACTTTAGAACCAAACGGACTATCTCGTGATGACGTAAAACGCCCTGATGGGATGACTTTAGTACCGTGGATTAAAGGTCAACCTTTGGTTTGGGACGTTACTGTCGTAGATACACTTGCAGACAGTTACGTATTGAAAACATCTGAAGTCTTAGGTTTTGCCGCTGAAATGGCTTGCACGCGCAAACATAACAAATATAGTTCAATTATTTCGTCAAACTACATATTTAAAGGTTTAGCCTTTGAAACCTTAGGCCCTTGGTGCAAAGAAACAATAGATTTCATTAATGTCATCGGAGACCGACTTATCGCGGAATCAGGGGATTCAAAATCTAAGAAATTCCTTTTTGAGAGGATTTCCCTTGCCATTCAACGTGGAAACGCTGCAAGCATTCGGGGCACTTTTCCAGATTCCGCATTATTATCGGAAATTTTCGTATTGTAAATTAAAAATGTTATTTAATAACAAAAATAATTAAAATAATTTGTTACACAGTCTAGGACTGGTTTACAAATCTATGAGGGGCATGATGACCAACTCCATAGACAGGGACCGATGGCTTAACGTGACTTCCGAATCACGAGATAGATAGAATATAGCCTTTTTTTTTAATTTCGCCCTGGCTCGGAATTGAACCTGCGACCTTCGCGTCCCTGAGCCGAAACGGACTCCCTTAGGCTATATTCTGCCTATATTCATGTTTTCCAAGAAAATAATAACAAAACACGTCAAGATTGCAGGAGAAAATTTTCAAACTGACATTTGACATTTGTTACTATTTGTATTCCGATTGTTTTTCACGGCACACTTAAAAATTTCATAATAAACTGAACCACAATTAAAAATTGTTTTATTTTTTTTTCAGTTAGCTATGGACCAAATGATAACTTCCAATACATCATTAGATTCAGAAAAAAAAACCCTAACAGAGCCTAAAAAACTACACTGGTCCATTAAAAAAAAAGTTGACTGTTGTTAGCTATTGAAGATAAGACCAAAAAAAATATATTTAATGGCTGTTTTGTAGCGCATGAAAAACCATATCTTTGGTTTTTTTGTTCATTGAAATCGGATAATAAATAAAAAAGTTATGGGTTGAGGCGTTTTTTATTAAACAGCCTGTATATTATCTAACTGCTTTAAAAATGTATTATTTTATTACTGTTACACAGTAGGAGAGTAAAGTAAGGAATAAAACTCTTTTAGATTTATGTATTGTTGATGTTTGGTAAAAATCCCCGGACAGGTCAATTTCTATTTATTTCTAAATTGTCATTTTTTTGGCATTGATTCCATTTTTCTATTCCCAATGGAAAAAAAACTTAAAAATTAAAAAAAAAAAAAACAAGAGGACTCAAATGACAAACTAGTAGACAAATTTACACTACGGCCAGCAGCGCTACCTATCGGCGATGCTAGTCTCACTCATGTTATAAAGCTTGCGGCACATTCAACTACGTCACCAACGCCTACTGCGATGAGACAATCATTTATAATGACCCCGTAATGTGCAATGATGCCACATTATGATAATTTATTCCTTATAAATGTATAACTGACAGACCTACGAGTAAGTTTGTCTAGATATTGCGTATATTGTTCCAGCATTTTTGACGAAGTTTAAAACGCTTTAAAGTCTCAAAAGCTCGAAAGTCTTAGGTGGGACACCTGTATAACATGATTCATTAATAATATGGAAGTATCTACACCAAGATAAATCGTCAGTGAAAGCAATTTCAAATCAAGATTTTAAAGAGAAAATTACGATTATTTATTTTTTTTACTATTGAACGAACTTTAAATGATGATTATTAATTGAATAAGACAAGAATGATTAAACCAAATTACATTACATTTACAATAAATAATGCACAGAGAACTGGATATTTAGTTTACTTATTTCAGTACTTATTTCTTTCATCCATTTTGTCATCGATCTAAGATTTTTGAACACATATCGAAAATTATTATCAACGGTTGCCGTGCAAGAGTGCATGATCCTCATGTATTAGCCAATAACTTTGCTTTTATCTCCCGATAAGGAAAATTTATAATCTGCCACACTTTGCACCCAATACTTCTTCAGTATCTCAAATGATAACCAACAAGCAACATTATTTACCGACTAAATAAAATAAATAAAATTATTAAAATTGTAAAAACTATTTATGTTTTTTTCTTTTCTTTAAATAATATTTACACACTCCACAAGCAAAATAAGATATCACTTAATTCCTTGATAATGTCCTTTTACTACTGGCTACTTGAACACAATCAATACCGAGATGTTATTTTTGCCTCTTTGCAGCTATAACTGAAATGAATCATTAATTACAAGCAAGTTCATATGCAAATACATACGTCTGTCCTACCTATTTAAGCAACTGAATTTGTAAGATTAACAGTGGGTACAATTATTATTATATTCTATCTGAGACTTTTTTGTGTTCGTTTGCTGAGATACAAGCTGTCTTTAAAAAAACGGCCCAGGCTATAACTTTGCTATTGATGACCCAAATGAAAAAAGTTTTTTTTTTTAATTGTAATGGCCAGTGTTCGGACAGATTTAGGCGATTTAAGTAGTGGGGGACGATTTCATGAACGTGCGGCACAATACTTGCAGGGCGTCGGGCCCAATGTAATTTTACGATTTAATAATGCTTTGTCTGTTTCTTGAAGCAGTACAAGACTCGACAGATTACCTGGCGTCTTATGGTTTGAATATTGAATATTATTATTTGATAATTTATTTTTTACTTTACAACCTTATCAAATTTTATTCAAATAAATTCGCTAAACACTTGGGACGCCACCGGACATTGCTTTCCGTCTCACGCTGAATAAAAACGGAACAAAAACTCGGCAAAAACCATACAGTCGACCTGTTCAGCAATGGACACCGTCGCGGGACGGATTAACTAGCATTGTTCCGTGGGCTGATTGTATTTATAATGTGACACCGCATCAATTGTGAGCGATTGGTACTTGGGCTGCTTGGTTGGCGTTTTTGCATGCAATTTTATTAGGAACTGATTCTCTGCTTCCTACCTAGCGCCTATTTGAATCCGATCTCTGGTAATGGCATAAAAAAACTATACCCTTTGATAACAAAATTTCGGAGAAACCAACACGAAAAATGTTATTCAATATTCCTGCACTGTCAGTTTTCAGGTACCTATTCGGCCTCTTTTTCTTTTGCATCACTTGGCTGACGCCTCCTGCTTCAAATTTCGGCCTCATACCTGAAAAGTTATGTACTTACACACAAATACAATCTCCGTATTTTATCGTATTATCGTACATTAATGCATCAATCGTCAGCATCAGTTTGAATCTTAATAATATACGTTCACAGTGGACTCTCTGAGGCTGAGTGGGTAACTACACTGATTTGAACGAACGGCTCGGATCTCAGTGATCTTACTGTTCAATTGTGCTCAGTTCGTGGAGGTGATCACGCTATAACGAGTTCTTCCCGAGTTGCAAAAGAAAGTTTGAACCATGATTATCATACTGATAATAACATTACTATTGATTTGTACACCGTTTTTGTGGTGGTATTCACTGTTACGAAAATATAAACTTCTGGACAAAATTCCTGGACCAAAACCATTGCCCCTTCTTGGGAATGCAATAGAAACAGGGAATACTCCTCAAGGTATGTATCAGTAGGTACCATTCTTCCGTTATATTTACTGTTAATAATATTATTTCATCATTACGATAATTTCACTCAATGTTTTTTTCTCGTGTACATACTTAAAAAAAATCTACGGATTTTTTGCTCATGCTTTATCAGATGCAAAAAACATCACGTTAACATTTTTTAAGTTATTTTGCTAAGATTGCTGGGACAATTAAGAACAGTTGTCGTTTGTCATACATATTATAAATGCACCTTCTTGGTTTAATTAGGTACAAGAGCAAGTTTCCTAACTAAAATATTTTTTTGTGCATGGATACGTATTGCATGTGAGAGCTGAACTCAGCTATCATTCAGAGGTAAACATTATGGTCATTAACTATATAATTAACTGCTAATTGTACAAACTTAATATGACCTTCATTTGTAAAAAATAGTTTTGTAAATAATTCACATACATTGTCTGTCAACTTTTTACGATGTTAACCAAAAAGCAAATGGGCTGGGCAATTGGCTTGATTTAATGCAATTCTTTTTTAGAATTACTTGGGAATATTTTTAGATGGGCGAAAGAGTATGGCGACGTATACAAATTTTACATTGTAAATGAGGTACGAGTTTTAATCAGCAAAGCAGAATTGATGGAATCTATATTAAGTTCGAACATACACATCACAAAGTCACATACGTATGACCACCTTGAACCTTGGCTTGGAAATGGACTGCTAATGAGTACAGGTAAACACATCTTCTTAGGTAAGAAAAACAGCAAAAACCATGACATTTCTACTTTATGTCAGGTAAGAAGTGGAAAATACGAAGAAGAATGATTACACCCACCTTCCATTTTAAAATACTTGATCAGTTTCTTGGCATTTTTAACACATGTGGAAACATTCTTATCGATAAATTATCTGGTGAAGTAGGAAAAGACTCCGTGGACATATATCCGTTCATAAATCTCTACTCCTTGGATGTCATATGTGGTCAGTGAAGTTTTTAATAGATATGAAGTCAAAATTGATAACTTTCTAATTTGTAGAAACATCTATGGGCGTTAAAGTAGCAGCTCAAGAAGGACATAACACCGAATATGTGGAAGCTGTTCGAGGTTATCTTGATATTTTTATTGTGAGGACATTTTCGCCGTTGTATAAATTTGACTCGTTGTTTAAATTATCTCCAATGTACACAACATATAAGAAATGTTTAAAAACATTGCATGCATTTTCAAACAATATTATAATAAGACGACGGGCTGAAAAATCAGAACAAAATTTGGATTCGACAGTAGTATCAGACGATGGTACAAAACGCAAAGTTGCATTACTAGACATGTTACTGGAATCAGAAAACTACAATATGTTGTCGAATGAAGACATAAGAGAAGAAATTGATACGTTCATGTTTGAAGGCCACGATACAACGACTTCTGCAATCGTGTTCACATTATTAGCTCTGGCAGATAATCCAGAAGTACAGAAAAAAGTTTACGAAGAAATTTTATCTTCGACTGGTGAAAAAAATTCATACCTGACTATGCAAATATTGCAAGATGCGAAATATTTGGAAATGGTAATAAAAGAAGCACAAAGGATGTATCCAACAGTACCAATAGTTGAACGTCAGTTAGAAACACATTACAGCATAGGTAGATACATGCACACACATATTCCTTACACAATTAATTTTATTCTTCTTTCAGGTGGTTATGATTTTCCTCAAGGAACAATTCTGACGATATTCATTTATGCCATTCACCATAACGAAAAATATTATCCTAAACCGGAAATATTTGATCCGGAACGATTTTCACTAGAAAATCAATCACAAAGACATAATTATGCTTTTATACCCTTCAGTGCTGGTCCACGAAACTGTGTCGGTAAGAAGCAATTGCGTATTATTATAATAGATATTTATGCACCAAGGGCGTTACAACGATGATTACGCCCGGAGAACGATGAATCCAGCTCGAGGGCTTTAGCCCGAGAGATGGATATCGTTCGATGGGCGTAATCATTCGGTGACGCCGTGGTGCATACAAGATTTTATTTTTCACTATACGTGTTCTTTAAAAAAAATAAAAAAATCGGCATCTTTGCAATTATGAATTCATTACGCCCGCTTATTCTTATTACGCCCTGTTTTATTCCCCGGTTGTTATGGACATGTTTACGTATTTCGTATCCTAGGAGTTATCATGCAATTATACTAAAGTGAAAAATAAATATTTTTAAATATACATATTGTAAAAGTAGCATAGGATGTCGACATTGTAATGTTCTATGTAATTTAATTCTACGGTTTTAATATTATTTTGCTTTTAGGGCAAAAATTTGCGATGCTTGAAATGAAAGCCACCATCATTAAAATTGTGAAAAAATTTAAAATACTACCGGTACCTGGCTACAAACCAGAATTAGGCATGGCAGCTGTTCTCAAATCTTATAACGGCGTACGTGTTAGATTACAAACTAGACATTAAGAAGGTACATTAATTATGTATACAAATATGTATGTAATTGTAAATGTCAACTTTACTGCAATTTGTGTAAATATTTGTTCAGACATTAAATTTTGTATTAGCTGTGGTATTAATACTAGTAGTTTGTTCATTTATAAAATATTCAGTAAAATATAACCCTTACAAAACAAGATAAGAAAAGTTATTGATGTCTTATGTCCGGATATGCATATTAACCAAAGTGTGCAAGAAGAGAGCATGTTTACGTTACCTACGTTTTATAAGACAGTTCATTTACAAACATTGATATGCGCTTTTTGAATAATTTACGAAATAAGAGGCAAAATTAAACTGTTTAATTATTTATACATACTCTTATGTTCTTCACATCTGCCCCAACCTGCTAGAAATATTTTCCTGTATTTCCTTTATCCAGCATAATACAATTTTTGTTTGTTTACTACCGTGTTTAGGCGTAATTTCTAAATATTGGAATAGCTGAGAACCTATGCAAGCTATACGATTTCTGTGGGTACCATGTTATCGAATTCATGTCAACTTTGTGTAGGGACATCTAATACGAATTGACCGCAGTTACTTTAAATTTTATAATAATAACATATTTTGCCTAAAAAGATCATTAAGTAAATTATTTTATTTTTCACTTTAGTATAATTGCATGATAACTCCTAGGATACGAAATACGTAAACATGTCCATAACAACCGGGGAATAATACAGGGCGTAATAAGAATAAGCGGGCGTAATTAATTCATAACGCCCTCATCAATTCAAAATTGCAAAGATGCCGATTTTTTTTTTAAGAACACGTATAGTGAAAAATAAAATCTTCTATGCACCACGGCGTCACCTAATGATTACGCCTATCGAACGATATCCATCTCTCGGGCTAAAGCCCTCGAGCTGGATTCATCGTTCTCCGGGCGTAATCATCGTTGTAACGCCCTTGGTGCATAAATAGCTAAATTAGTCTAGCAATACGACGCACTGTGGAAAAATATTCATAATTAGTTCTGTGGAGGTTAATAACAACTAATGATTCTTACCAGATCAAGAGTTGTAAACCAACTAATCTCCGACCTCCTTGATAAGGAAATTAGTCTTTACTTATAATTTATATAAATAAAATGTATGATACTATTTTATAATAAAATACGATATAATTATATTGTATTGTTGGTTTAATACTAATGTCTTTGTTACAATTAGAATTACATGTCTTCAGTAATTTAAACTGTAAAATATGTTATTATACGAACTGCACATATTATCTGACAAAGGTATTTTGTTTTCCGTTGGCTATCCTCTATTAAATTGATTTAAAAAAGTTTTCTTTATTCTAGTGAATACCTCGTTAATCCGAATCATTTAAAACCAGAGTGATTCGAATTATCAAAATATTCGAACTATCGAAGCACATTATTTTAATGTCTTTTTCAAGATTTATCAATAAATAAATCATGTTGGAACAACTTATCATCTTTATTATTTAATGAAAACAACTTAACATACTATTTAAAAAAAAAGTCAGTAATTTTCTTTTGTTTGACGATTTGTTGATTCAAAGTGTAAGCATTTTCTCGAAGCCGTTGGAGAACAAGATGATCGCTGGATCCTGGACCAGAATAACAGTGCTCAATAAATCTAGAATATGTAATCAAATAAGGAGTACATAACGAAAAATTCAAAAATTTACCGTTTAATATTTTGTCTGTTTCTTCTAATGTTTGAAATTGTAGATGCGCCTACATTATATTCACTTGCCAAATTCTTACCAGTTTGGCCACTATCGATTTTTTTCAATATTTCGCTTTTTTGCTTAAGAGTTACCGTTACATGTTTTCGCTTTGGCGCCATTGTGAAAACTGAATACTTTCCCATGCAGTAGTGAACTTGGGAAACCAAAGATGCCTAATGTGCCATACGAGTATAATTTGTATATGTAAGGGCACGTACGTATGAATTAAAAGCGTCTGGACGTGAGTTTTGATAAATTCGGAATAACGAAACCAGACGAATTCGGATTATAACGTATACAATGATAAATAAAAACCTATGCGGATTATTGAAGAATTCGAATTACTGCGCTTCGGATTAACGAGGTTGCACTGTAATTGTAACAGCTAAAATATCTTCATCATTTTTACTTACTGGGTAAAGAATTATTGCCTGATCAATGATTGAAGGTTAATTTTTTCCATTTATGAACATTTATTTATGTTTAAATTAAATAAACTGATAAACTATAAAACCCATTGTTTATTTCTTTTACAATATCTCTAGAGCACTAGTTTTCATGTTCTAAATGCTTACAGGTAAGTTTCATTATTTTGTACAGTCATGTTTTTTTATAATTATTTTAATGAAAAATATTACATGTGGGTTTTCCACTTTTTTATTGGATTATTTTCTATTGTCACATAATTTTCTTTTGTATCAGTTTGTTTCAACTATACTCTGGAATTATAAAAAAAAATCACAGGTTTGTTTTTCCGAATCAACGTCTAGTGATTTCAACCTTTCACATTTAAGCTAACATATACACAGGGTTTTTTATTTCGCTGAACATACAATGTAAAATGGCTATGTTCAGTTCTAAAATTGACAAGTCAATTCATTTGAAATAGGCAACCAAACTTACAGATCCATGAATGCTATGTTCAGTAAAATAAAAAACTCACGGTAGGTATAGTTTGTTTTTTAATCAAAGAACCACAACACCGCAATTTACACCCAAAATAGAGGTGACAACATTGCACACTTTTGACCTAGGGTAAAAAATCTCATTATATAAAAATTGAGGTTATTAGAGATTTTAGTAGCACATCATGTTAATAAAGTTAATAACAAATAATAACAACTAATTTGAGAGTTTAATAAATGTTTTACTTTGCGAAGTATTTCCAGGACACATTCAAATTTTAAATGCGAGTTTGCGTATTTTCAAGGACATTAAAAATGACAGGCGCTGGTGGGTATAGCCAATAGATATCATTAAATTCTCCAAATTTAGTAAAGTTTTATATTTGCAAACCTAAATCAAGAGGTCGTGGTTCTTTGATTAAAAAATAGACTATATTTTATATTGCAATGGAATCAACAGACTTTTTCTTGGATTTTAAAAATATTTAATAAAGTGAAACATTTAGAAAACAAAGTACATATTACTGCAGGGCAACTTATTTTTTTAATTATTAAATAAATCGTTGACTGCAATTAACATGATTATAAAGTCGACTCAAGTTGCAAAAAACCACTTGTCATTTGCAACAGCATTTTTTCAATATTTTTGAACCAAATAAAGGCACAAAGGGACCTGAAAATCATAGTTTGGATTGAATATTTCCCATATAAGTACAGTTTTAAAGTAATTTCAAACGACTAATGCCATAAAATTGCTGTTGCAAATCCAAATTGGTTTTTTGCAACTTGAGTCAACTTTACATATTTATTTGGGGTAAATATGTTCCCCGAGATTTTTTCTATGACATTTTATTTAGAAGCGGTTTATGCAACCTGCACGCTTGGCTGTTTAATACGTTGTCGACTGAACTTTGTTTCGTTATACACAGAAACTTTCAAGGATATTCTTACTTCCTTGGCTGAACTGTCGAAGGAGATTCAGAACTGAAAAATTAATTCCGTAACATCTGAACCACAACTTTATTAATCTTTCAATTGTCTCTGAGTGAGGACTTTCACTTGCCATAAAATTTCAACCTATTCTACAAATATTTCCATTATCCTGGCAACAAAGATGCAAACATGTTGCAAAAAAAAAGTATATGTAATAAAAGTTGAAGCAAACAACAACATTACAATAATATTAATTGAGTAGATCTTGTTAAAAAATTTGAATGCCCTGTACCAATAACACTTGAACACTGCGGCCAACAAATCGCAGCTTCAATAAAAAGTGACATAAGTTCAAAACACAAAATTCCGTTTCACTTGGCATAGGTTATATTTTTTTACACTAAATCAATATTTAGAGATCAATTTTTATCTTTTACTCGAACAACGGATAAAAATTAATTATTTTGTACTGATGTCACTTGGAACCGTAATATGCACTTACACTGCTACTTACTACAAACCTTGTAATAATAAATATGGTATGTAATATGTTGAATATGGGTTGAACATAATTCCAATCTTGTTCGATGTATTACGTAAGTGAGATAACATTTAAATTATTTATATTTAACTAAATTTTATAAATCTACTCGTACATCTTCACTTTATTTATCTACATATTAAGTAATTAATATATCTGTGTATATAACATTATTATACAATATTTCAGTATTCTCAAATTCATCAATCAGTTCATTCTTCTTCAGATTCAAGATCATTACAAATTTGTATTACTTTATGTAAAAGAAATATTTTTAAGTACCTATGTGAGTGAATTACAATTGTAATAGAAAACTACACTGATCGCCCAAAAAAGCAGAGCATTCAGAAAAGATGATCGTATGAACTTGAAATTTTGGTGACAATTTGAGATTGAGTAAGACAAAGAATGATAACAATTTCAAAAAAAAAATAAAAATTAGAATTTGTCCTGTAGGTCTTCTGCCACGCAACCGTCCATCTGATTGCCATAGGCAAAATCGAGATTCATCACTAAAGATCATTTGGTGCCGTTCATCGATCCAATGCTCCCTCAGCGTACACCACTCGACCCTGGCAACTTGGTGCTATGATGCTAAGCCGTGTGAACGGATTCTGCGATAAATTGTTCGCATAGATACCTGTCTTTCCAAAACAGCCCTCCAAGTAGTCTCCACCGATCGAGTTGTCTCAAACGGGTTAACTGAAGCCAGTCGTCGAAGACTCCTTTCTTTCCGTTCATTCGTAATTCGTGGCCGACCACTACGTTTTCTACGCCTTTCCGAGCCTTCGTTGGACCAAGCCCTGCCCATGCTGGAATTATTGTAGAGTCACTTCGACTCAATCTTCTAGCCATTTCGCGAAAAGATAAACCAGCCTCATGCATTCCCACAATTCGACCCCTCTCAAAAGGAGTTAATTGATTGTAATGCTGATTACGACGAACGCGGGGCATGACAACGACACAAATAAAGGAAATCAACGTCTAAACTGTCACTAATCATTAACTTGGATACACACGGGACAAAAGAATGTACCTGTTTAAAGATTAAGTACCAGACAAAAAAAATCCAAGAAGTTCGTTGTTCATGATAAAATTTTAATCATTTATTCCCCATTTGAGGTGTATATGTTACGGTAAGAGTGCAAAAAGGGTCAATGTCCACATTCATCGGCTTATGTGTACATTAACCGGCAGAACCGGCCAATGTGCGTAAATTATTTTTTATATACACTTTGACCGGTAAATGTGTACCGTGTGCCAGGGAAATATTTATTCCAATTTAGTGAAATGGGGCAGGCTTCAGCAGGTTTATTTATCTAAAGTACTTACTTAAATAAAAATGCAATTCATACCAAGATGTTAATAGGTATATTATAGCTCTGTATAATGTATGTAATTAGATATAAAATATGGTTTATTAAAAAACAACAAAATAACAAATTAAAATAGAAAATAAACTAAACAATAATTTGTTAAAGAAAACCAAATTGCTATTTAGTCCTGATTGCGACAGGGATTACTACCGTGCATAGTACCAGTGAAGCTTTGCACTGGCACTTCTTTGTTTTGCATTTTCCCCTGCAACTGCGTTTCTTAAAATAAAACCTTGCCCACCCGTTAATGAATTGATTGATACAATTTGCCGGTTATTCTGCGTTGACTTTGGTCGTAGTAAATTTATATCCACATTTACCATCCGCCTCTGGTAAATGTGCACACAATTCATGTTTGAAAGGTGAATGTGCGAAAACGATGACTGAAAAAGATTGCTATGCACATTTACCAACGAAACCGGTCATTATGAATATTTACCGGTAAATGTTTACATGTAACATATACCACCAAAATTTCAAGTTCGTACGATCATCACCTCTCGGTGCTCTGCTTTTTTTGGCGCTCGGTGTATGTTTATAAACTAAAAACGAGTTGAAAATTTTATTGGATTTTATGTTTAAATTGTGGACAGTACTTAAATACAATGCAGTATATTATCCTATAAATACAAATTAAGTATTTTTTGAAATATGTATGTATGTTACGAGATATAAAGGAATTTCATTTAAAAAATAATATTCATCACAGTCCAAGATGTATTGTAATTAATTTCAAAAACGTATTTAGTGTTATTAAAAATAAATTTAATTCACTGTTATAGGTTGAAAAGATATTTTTGTAAGATGTGTCACGTTTTAATGCTTTTTACTTAGCAGTTAACATGCGTAATGCGTGTAATATTTATAACTAGTAACCAAACAGCGATTCATTTCCAAGAAAAAAGTAGGTATTCGTCTGGAGTAAAAAATAGCGATTCGATATCTTTACCTACCTTTGAAAAATTATATTATCGAAATATAAGTCCTAAAATAAACTGATATCTTATGAAATAGATGACATCATTTCATCAGGATTGATAGAGTGACGAAAAATTAAACACGAATTAAATAAATGCCTTCAATTCAAAACGTCTTATCTGCTTATTGCAGTTACGCATGATATTAAATATGCTTCTAGTCTAGTGGTGGACATGACAAACAATGTTTGCGTTAACCTTCCTTATAACGACAATAGTGATATTATGCACCCCTTTAGTGTGGTGGTATTTAACCTTGGCAAAATTTAGCAGTTTGAGCAAAGTACCTGGTCCCACTCCTTTACCAATAATTGGAAATAGCGGAGAAGTTGGCACAACAACTGTGGGTGAGTACCTACTTAAAAATTAAAAACCAAAATGGCTAAGTTATTGTCGTTCATAATTGTAAAAACAGGCGAACCAAATATACATAATTAATAGAACTTGCAAATCTTTTCAACTTAGGAAAAATATTTTCGCAAAATTCTTGCTTAAATAATTTATGTCAACTAACCCAACAGTTATTTACAATTCGAAGCAAGCCATGACCCTTGTTACTTTAGATAAAAATTAATTATCACAAAATTAAGTGTATCATAATCATAATATTACTTCAATTGTCTAAATTAGAAAAAAAATGCGTGTCTGTAGCTAATTTTAGAAATTCAAAAACAATAGGAAATAGTGCGATATCTTATTGGGAAAGTGTAAAAAAATTAACTAAAAATGAAAGTTACTTCTTATGCAACACAGAATACAATTGCAAAATCATGTTGACTAATCTAAGTCTACATAGATTCAACAATAAACAAGGCCTTGGGTTTTCAAAATTGTAATTTATGAACACTTCTCGAGAAGAACTTGAGAAAAAAAAAACATTACCTGTATGAAATTTGTTTGTATAAATATTATTTTACAGACCTGCTCAAGTCATTTATGCATTTAAATAAAAAATATGGGTCCGTAATGAAAATTTGGCTTGGGCCTCGATTGCATCTAATGATTACCAAACCCGAAGTTGTTGATTTCTTTTTAAACTCTAACGTCCATCTAAGTAAGTCGAATGGATATGATCTTTTTAAACCATGGCTTGGCGACGGTTTGCTAGTGAGCACAGGTAATTTAAAAACAAACTACCACAAAAAAAAAACCTGAATTGCGAAACTTTCAGGATCGAAATGGAAAACTCGTAGGAAGATGATAACCCCAACGTTTCATTTTAAGATTTTGGAAAAATTTCTAGAGTCGTCGTTCAATAAACAAATAAATATCCTATTAGATGTATTATTGAAAGAAGCATCAACGAGCGACAAATCTATAGAAATACACTCTATAATTAATTTATGTAGCTTGGACATTATTTGTGGTAAGGTCACATAAAAATTTAAAAAACTCATCATTATCAAAATGTTTAGAAACGGCGTTTGGAACTGAACTAAATGCTCAAGCAAAATGCAATCCGAAGTACGTGGAAGCTGTCACTGGATTTCTGGAAATATTTACCTTGAGGTTTTTCTCGGGGTGGTTAAGAAACCCTCTGATATTTCGATTTTCGGACAAATACAAACGATACGTTGAATATTTAGACATACTCCACGACTTCACAACCACCATTATTAAGAAAAGAAAAGAAGAATTCAAACTTTTGAAAGACAATCCAAAAATGAACGAGGAAGGAATAAAACGAAGAGCTGCACTTTTAGACATGTTACTTGAGGTTTCTGACAACGGAAAGAATTTAACAGATGAAGACATTCGAGAAGAAGTGGATACTTTCATGTTTGAAGTAAGGGTAACCTTCATCTCACGCATTCATCAAACTTATCAAAAACAAATTTAGGGACACGATACAACTACTACTTCCATTTGTTTTGTCTTGTACGCTATCGCACAAAATCCGGAAATACAACAAAAAGTCTATGAAGAATTAATAGCAGTACTAGGTCCTGATTACAAAAAGGAAATTAAATATGGCGATATTCAAGAACTGAAATATTTGGATATTGTTATCAAAGAAGCTCATCGATTATATCCTCCGGTACCCCTTATAGAAAGAAGTTTAGAAGAAGACTGCATAATAGGTAATTGAGCTTTACATAACGTTATTAAATTTAAAAATATTGAATTTCAGACGGAATTAAGATACCAAAAGATACCAACATTTCGATATTTTTGTATGGTATGAATTATTCGTCGGAAGTTTATCCCGACCCGCATATTTTTGATCCAGAAAGGTTTTTACCCGAAAAACAAGCGAAAAGGCACAATTTTGCATACATTCCTTTTAGTGCAGGCCCCAGAAACTGCATTGGTAGGTATTAGAAATAAAAATTTGTGATTAGTAATAGTGGTTATTACTAAATTAATGATTTTTAATAAGGACAAAAATTTGCTCTACTCGAATTGAAAGCTACAATTGCCAAACTGTTAAGATGTTTTGAGATTTCCCCAAATCCGAATATTCCACCGCAAATCGGAATGTGTTCCGTTCTAAAATCAAGAAATGGGATACACATGAACTTGAAAAGAAGGGATCAGTGAAAAGGAGGCACATGCAATTATATTTGTTTGTATTAACACTAATACTCATGTAATGCAAAATACGAGTAATCATATGTATAGTACACCCAGAACTCTAACGTTTTATGATAGGCAATACTAATAACAAGGGGATTAGTATTTGACACCTCCTAATGGGAAGAGGAGCACTTCGTCCAAGAGAGAGATTACCTGGTACCGTCTGCCGTCTTTCTAAATCCAGAGCCCCCAGGGTAAAGACCCACCCTTAAAGGTCTTTTTATTTACAATTCTTTGTTAAGCTGTTTAACTTCATAACGTTATTGCCTATCATAAAACGTTAGAGTTCTAGGAGTACTATACCTCGCATGAATAAAACCTTCTAAGTTGTAGAAAACAATATTTCGCCAATAAAGTTTGATTTTATAGTTATTTTTACAAGACAGCACACCAAAATGTAATGAAAGTTAACTTTCTTTGTTATTTAAAAAGCTTTGATCTGAGCTTGACAGCAATACTAAATTAAAAAATATCTACGAACGAAATGGTTTCATATAAAGTGGTTATGTCTGATGATGCAATATTACCGTGCAACACGAAGCAATTTTAATTAAATATTTTTCTTTATTTCCCCTTATTAAAAGATTTATTATCAGTGTTTTTATGTGGTATTGTATGAACACAAGCATGCAAAGTACATGGATTTTGAATGAGATGATAGTGCTTGGTAAGTTTCATTCAGATGCACTATTAGATTTTGCATTTTAATCAGAATGCCCACTACATCATGCGCATGTGATACGGTGTTAAGTACGCAATAACTCATACGAAACATAATTATACTATATTTTATAGAAGTTCAAATTTGTAATAAAGGTTGTAACAAATTTGTGGGCAGAATGTCCCAGAATATAATGGTAATGGAAAACACAAGAACATCACAATTTTATTAGGCATATTTTGAATTTATGCAAAACCTCTTTTAACATAAGATTTGATTATAATCAAACCTAGGTACCGAACAGAAAATGATTAACGCACAACTTGTTTTACATACCTCCCTGTTCGACGTGGGTGGTGTACCACTGCAGTACCAAATAATATCACACACATTCACAATCCTTAAAATGTCTTGCGAGAAATTCTTACAATCAATAAAAAAAACTCTGTAATGCAAGTTCACATCTTTCAGTATTGCCGCAAAATTCCTATTATCTGCACTTCATTATCTACACATGTGTGTATTTGTCTAGTAATAATCCCTGTTATAAGATAACACATCAATTATCAACCCTAGTTACAACTTCAGTTATCCTGCTGATAGCCGTTATCTTTTCTCATTACTACGTTTTCTGTGTCAGCCTGAAAAATTAATAAGGAAAGCTTGCCTAATTTAATTACCACGTTTTATTGTAGTCATTATGTAGATGTCGCATAGCATCACGTCATAGTTTAGAAAGTATAATGTAACTCAAGTTCAAGTCTAACCTAGATATTTGAATTTCCAATTTCAATAAAATAGCAATCTATATGTTACGTATAGCAAATTCGATACTGTGTCGCTTCGATAATTACAAATCCAGATTGAAAGTCCTTAGAATTCAATTTTCTGTAATACTTTAGAGCGGGATAAATTTCCGCTAAGAAGAAAAAACAAACCGGTAACTTCCAACTTCAGCCGAGTCTATGGGCCGGAACTCTGCGTGGAACAAGTTTAGATTAGAGGAAACGCTTGGATTCGATACACGAAGTCATTACACAAGAATCGTCTCGAGAGGGAAATGAACTTAACCATAAACACTTTGCCGAGTGACAGTAATAAAGCTATCGATCCAACAAACCAAAAGATGTTAGGCTCCCTTTTACCCTATATTTCGCCGCCTTATTCCGACGGCGGAGGCGTCTTGCAAATAAGGCAATCGGTCTAGTGCCTGATCGCACCACGGTCGTATCCTGGGTCCTGGACACAATTTGGGGGATTCAATTCACAGCGCCTTTGGGAAAACACATCTTAAAAATGGGAAGCGAAAATAGAAAATGTGCCAACCATCAATTTCTACGCGACATCTGATTATGTCAAAATGTAAAATTTCGCTTTGTTGATGAAGCTCCATTTAAAAAAATTAATTAACTTGTAGGCTGAGCATTTGGCATCGCTACAATATAAACCTAATATTTATTTATGTAGATGAAAGCTGTTAAAAAAATACCTTCTCATCCATCAATGTTGGTAGAATAATTAATTTTTAACAAACAAAATAAATACGAAGATGTAAAACCTCATCATTTTACAACAATAACAACTGTTTTTTGAAAATTCTTAGTTTTTGAACAAGATGCAAATTCTTCAGCGATTTTTAAGAAAAATCAAACAATTACGTTCACTATATTAATATCCTCCCCAAAGGTCAGAAGTTGTCTAATAAAATGCTGTAGATGAAAGAACAAAACGACGTACAACGGGGTGAAGAAAGTTAATGAATGTAAACAAAAGAAAGTTTCTGAACAAACGCTACGAAAGAACCAAACAAACGTAAAAAATGCAAATTTTTATTCGTACTTTTTACCCACATTTTATTAACTGGGTCATTTTGCAATGCACTTTTTCGTTACAGATTTTTTTTACGTATGTTGTAGTTGTAAAGGGTGTTAAAAGATGCAATTTTCAAAACGATCTCCAAAATTATTTATAAAAAAGTTCCAATAATTTATAATGTTCAGCTTTTTCTATTTTAATGTCCACTATTATAATGACACACGGTGCACTTATTTGTGAAACGACCAAAGGCATTTTTAAACTGTACTGTGCTATCTATTTTTAAGACATTTTTTCACAGTGTTATATAGTATGTATTTACACTTATAATGTCCGAAATTCTTTCAGATGTCGTAAAAAGCAAAAAAGAAGATCTTTATTTTTCTGTTAAAATATTGTTTCATATCATTTATGAAACCATAAATTTTTATATACAAAAAAAATTAAAACAACAGAACCTCACACCAATAACACCAATATGACACTTTTTAATAAATAATTTCCACAAGTTTACTCACCGACCATCTTGATATACATGGCGTTTTGTTCACTGATGTTGATTGAAACACCTTCAGTTTTCTGCAAATAAACGTCAAATAATTATTGCCAACACTCAGCTCAATTCCCAGATCAGTTATATGATTTTATCATACAAATTACAAAATATGATTTATGCGTATAAAATTAAAAGTATTCTACCTAGTGCTGTTTTGGTTTATGTGAAATTTAAAAACACGAGTAATAACATTCCTTAAATATGGGTTGCTGTCGCAATTTTGTACAATTTTCTGGTTTTTGATTATACGAACGGTCGTAACGATAAAAAGAAATCGGATATCCATTAAAATACCTACAATTAAAACCAAAAATTGTGTGTCATCTCATAATACATTTTTAGTTTAAGTAGGCATCGTGTATTTTTAAACACGCTGTGGCAAACAACTCGTTCTGATTTTATATCCAGCATTGGTTGTTTTCGTAATTTACATTACACGATGGTCCAGTGGCCCAAAAAAGGATGTACATTTCGTTAAAAGAAGGCAGTGTAGATTGCAAATAATTTAATTGTCACAGTAATAAAAAAAAAACGAAATACAAGCTTCGTTAATAAGGTCTGTAATAATTAAAATTAGTTGATTTGTTTCTCAAAGACCTCCTGGTGTCAAATGCATAAATTAATTGAGAGGATAATATTTTTAAATTTATCTGCCAATAAATCTTAATTAACAAGAACGTGGCCTTACTACTAATAATCGTTATTAACAAAGCTCAGTCAACATCACAAACTACGCAAAAAATTTGCCAACTGTCGTCAACATTGTTTACCAAGATCCGAATTTTTGAAACGTGTTACATGTTGTAGCTATAATGTGGAAGTATTTAATTAAACGCTTGGACAAAAAAATGCTCATAAATCTTCAATGCACTTAAAAAGAACAATATTTTTTAATTAATACGTTGAAATATACATCAATTTTATAACATGGGATAATGTCGTAAATCTTCACTAGTTAATGTCAATGAAAAATATTCTATTTTTGAGATGTAACGAAACTGAGGAGTTGTTTTCGTTCGCTTTTGCAATTTAACAAAACATTTTTCTACACTACAGTAACCTGAAAATGATAGATCAGTGTGACATCTTAAAACCACACGTTTTGTATTTCGGATCTAAAAATATGTACTAACCCGAATAAAAATATTTTTGTAGGATTCCTATTGGACTAAATACCGATATATCACATCCTAAATACTTGCTCATATTATCAAGTTTTTCACTTTAAAAATCAAATATTTAATTTCGGCTTATAAAATTGTGCTTTGCTCGTTTTTTTCCTTAGAACAGTTCCACGAGTGTAAGATAAATGCATAGTAAAAAATTTGTCTTGCCAGCATCTTTGCAGTATTCAGAGTAAATATTTAGACATGATGTTATATACAAATGAACAACAATTCTCCTCGTTATGAATGGAACAAAGATCTAGAGATAGAACTTCCTGCACCGTAATTTTATTTAAAATAATTCTTTTACGTCAGATTACGGAAAATTCTTTTATTGTTTCATAAATACACACATTCGTTCAGCGTTCAGGCAACACCAGCTTAAAAAACTCAATGTACCTACATGCAGTATGTATCTAACACAAACCCTTTTATAACATGCTATAAATTATACAGTTTATTTTGAAAGTCGCAAAAACAAAAAGATTGAACACACTCGACTGGCATTTATGTATATTAATAATATTTCTTGAAAGATGTGTTTTGATATTCCTTATTTTGTTAACATAAGAACATACAAGGAGTAGATACATTGTTACATGCAGATGTTTCAAGTAACGGATACAGACATCCAAATCATTAACTAGATTCATTGTGGTCACTACAACCCTACCGTAATATGTTTATTACTCTATTAGTGCGAGTAACTTTTGTAATAATCTGGTTTAAAGTACTGTGTACATGTTTAAAAAAAATCATCAAAGTACATAGTATCTTGTTTTTTTTCATTCATTTATAAAGTTTTTAATAGTTATTTACGAACCGACTGGGAAATAGTATATTCAAATATAAGTTGCAGAAGGCATCTATTCAAACACGAATTTGAAATTCCGAATCTTTTATACTGTTTTTTCTATTTTGGCGCTTTATACCATTTTATAAATAAAAAAAAGTGTGTGTGCGTAAGACCGCACGACAGAAGTGAAAACTTCTATGATGTTCGTTACTGATTTAAAGTAATATGTACCTATTGTATAAAAATATATCATTATGGATGATAGTACTCGGAGGAATAAGGAACAAGGCATAAATATAGTTATTTATGGTATAAGTGGGTTATTTAAGATATTACCCACGAGAGGTATTTGTAACCTACGAGGGCTTACCCGAGTAGGTTATTACCTCGAGTGGGTAGTACTTAATAACCCACGTATGCCATACAACGTTTTATCCAATATTCCAAAATTTTTAGATAATGACATTATTGATGAAATTCTGCTCCCGATGGGTTATGAACGTTAATAACCCACGGTGCTAATGGCAACGTGGGTTATGTATGTTATAACCCACGGTGCAAATGGCAACGTGGGTTAAAACAACAGACTAGTTATAGCCCAGTTTACTCAATTAAAACTAACTAGTAAAACACGATATTACTATTGAATGTTGGATAAATTAATATTATTTATTCACAACCGGTTAGTAACGTACAGCTTTTCTAACCTCTTAAAGGTTATAAAGTGAGCGATTACTCGTGTACACATCAACCGCTCAGTAATGGTGAAAAAAGGAGTCAGTAATGAGTCCTAAGCGGTCAGTAATGAAACCCATAACTGACCTGTGGTGGCGTTACTGTCGCACCAATCGCGAAAATCTCTGTACGTTTTTCTGGTATCGTAATTTGCCTTTCTCAGGTAAGAGAATGAGTGTTAATTTGTGGGCGCATTCCCGCAATTCTGGGAAGGGTACACTCTATTTTACTATCGCACAATTTGTTTGTTAAAAAATATGAGCAAATGTCAATTTGGTTTGACTTTTGTGAACTAAAATTTAATACAATCTCAACCGTGCGCGCCTACTAAGTTTTAAGATTTTGCCGAAATAAACGATAATATTATTATTTATATTTTATTATCATAATGTTGCTTGTTTTATTAAATGATTGATTGTGAATAAAATAGTATGCAAACCTCGGCGAAAGTCCATTCCTGTATCTCGAGAACTAGTTCACCTCGAGGGCAAGCCTCTCGGTAAACTATTGTTCTCTCGACAGGAATGGAACACTTTCCTACTCGGTATGTAATATACTAATAAATCCAATGCTGTTATCAAATAAACATAAAAAAATCTGTATTTTTCAATAGAATCTGCAAATACGTCCGCTTTTAGAAGTACACTCTGGCAAAATTTGTGAGGTTAGGTTTGGACGTTTAAGTTTTATTTTCTTGAAGATGATATTGAACACAACACAAGTTTTCGTAGCAATACCAATACCCTGTATTATGATAATTTGTCCATTTTCCTCTTCACATTTTGCTACACAAATTTTTCCAATAGATGAATTGTTGAGGCCATATAATAATTGAGAATTACGTATTGCAGCTTTATTTGTGATACCACATCTCGATCAACCTTTAAAGGGATTTGAAATCGAGCACTGACCACCAACTAATAAGATTCGTTAATTTGTGTGTAACTTTATTTATTTGTATTCAAAAAAATTCATAATAACTAATAAGTGTTCAAAATATCCTCCGTTTGCCCTAATACAAGCATTAGCATACCTTAGGACAGCAGAATTGGCATTTCTGCTAAATTCCCCACAAATAAAATGCATATCTGCATACTCCTCGGTAGAATATTCTGGCATTGTAAACGACCGTAATCTTTGCAGGCAACCGATAAAAATTAGATTAAGTCAAAGTGTAGACTTTGACAGTAGTCAATTTCGAATCGTTACCAAGCAATCATTTTTAAATTGAAACAAACACAAGATTTTTTCGTGAACAAAACAATATTTCAGCAGTCCCAAAACAGCAGGGAACAATTTTGCTTTCAGAAAACGGTTCAATTTATCCAAAAACGGAATAAAGGTTTTCGAGCACATTTTCTCTGCTAAACCCACCTTGAAATTTTTGGGAGACCATTCCCTAACACCCTGTATACAGTCACTCCATAAAGATGAATCAACCAACAAAACAGCGTTTAACAATTAAACATTTTATTATTTTAGTGAATTTTGTGATTTTAAGATAGCACCCTAGATTTTAACATTCGACTATACAAACCCAGTGCAATAATGCCACTTGAAAAAAATGAGTTTTTGACATTTTTAATTCGTTATGTTTAAAAAATCGCAGTAGGCATATGCGACTGAGCAGCTTTTTGAGTAAACACTCAGCAGATGCGGCAAACATTCAGAAATCAAATAGCGTCAATCATTTTAATTTATGTGCAACGATTTGGGGATCTACGTCAACTGGACGCGGTAAACTAGTCGCGCGAAAACTGGTCGCCGCAACCTGGACGCGCGACAATTGGACGCGACGAAAATTAAATATGTTCACACTCGTTAACAAAAGAAATGAAATAAAATAGAATTTACATGTTTATGTATTTATCATTATATTCCTGAAATGAATAATATGCTTTATTACACAAGAACCTTTTAATGCTCATTTTAAAAGGGTTCATTTGATATTTTGGTCCCCATGATATATGATATTTTGATTTGGACTGAATAGAATATGAGGTATTTGTAAAACTTGTATTTTATAGAAATATATTAAAATCATCCATAAACGCTACATAAAAATGTTATAAAAAAAAATTGGTATAAAATTAAAACCTAATAAAAAAGTTTAAGCAAATATAAACAAATTACAGTTGAAGTTGCAAATTATAAGCGATTCCACGTAGGTATTCCAGGTCTGTTGGCGTAATCAGCAACCACTCTCCTTAATCCCTAACAAGTATTATAAAATTCCAAAGAAAAAGAGAAAGTTTCCTAAAAGCTGTAACTTACATAATACCGAGCGATCATTTAAAAAATAAATCGAGTTTGCTTTGGAACCTATGCTATAGCATGGGTTGCCACAGGTAACACGCCGACTCGATTTATTTTTTAATTGATCGCACCGTATATATTATTGATACCTTTAATAAGGAATTTATGAAGTTAATTACTTCAAATATTGGGAAATAATTTCAATGCATGTCGCATGCATCCACCGTCCAATTGTCGCCCGCGTCTAATTATCGCATGCGTCCAATTGTCGCGCTTCCAATTGTCGCGCGTCCAGGTTGCCGCGACCAGTTTTCGGCGTCCAATTGACGTGACACCACGATATTTGGAAGGTACGAATTTTCAAAAGGACCCATCCTGCAATTCGAAATTCTGGTAAGCGCCACTGATAAAAAACGATGGCAGATGAGTAAAAACGACCTGTATACATTTGATTAATAATAATTTCGCATAGAATTCAAAAATTAAATCAAACTGGGTAGGTTCCGTTTAAAAAAACATAACTTTAGTGTTTTTATAATATCGAGACACACTGTATATATACCGCAATATTTTCCGAATATGCAGTAGAAGCGTAGCTATCATCTAGAAAAAAGAAAAAGTTGATACATATCTTTAATAACAAACAAGTTATGGAGCTTTTTCGCAACTACGGGACAACTGTATACAGGTATACAGTTACTCCTGCAGTTCTGCACTGAGGTCAGTCAGGTCACAACACAACGTACAATTTAAAATTGACAAGTGACGCACAGTTGATTGTTTTTAGCTCGCTCCGCTAAAAAACTCGACTCCCTTGATTTTGGCTTGCCGTGTCGTGCTGCGAATAATTTTCGCTGAGCTGCGAACGATTTTACCGTGTCGCATGAAACTAATTTACTGCCCGGGAATAAAGTGTATGTGGTGCGCCTAAAGAAGTTTTCACTTCAAAATGAAAATTTTAAATGTAGGGAATTTTGCGGTGGTTGGTGACATTTTTTATGTGGCATAATTTTAGCCGGCTGTGAAAAAAATTAATTTAAAACTCAGATTTTTTTTATTTTCGCATTTGATGTTTGGACACAGGCGCTAAATTGGGTGCAAAACAACTCAATATTTTTGGATTCAATCGTTAATCTAAAAAAAATAAAAACAAATACTACTCATCACCGCACTTTTCACCTAAAAAATGACAGTGGCAGCGAAAAAATTGACAGTTGCCAAGGAATTGATTCCACAGCATACGACCCTTCATTGACGATGTCAAATTCTATAATAAAATTAGTTTTGATTTTTCAAGAATTTAATATTTTGGTCAGCCGAAAAGTCTAATACAAATGTCGTACGAGAGGTATTTTCCGGCGCTCCAACTAATCAGGCACTCGGGTGCGCCATCGTGCCTGAAACTTGGCTCTCGTGCCGGAAAATTCACCTCCCGTACTCTAATGTAAATACAGGTCGACCAGAACAGCTTGGCGAGTGACGCAGTGGACTGAAATCCCTCCCACTAGCGGAGCGCACTTGTCTGTTGGGTCTGGACGTGTTTAGATCGTGTACAAACGGGCGAAAATAAGCGCTTCAAGCTTCAAGTAAACAGCATGTCCGGGCTGTTTTGAGCAGATTTGCTTCATTGAGTGTACCGTACCTACAACCTTGTCTTACAGAGACTCGTTCGTTTCCTCTTGTGCGCATCTCAGACGCCAAGCTATTCTGGTCAAGCTGTAACTATTCTTTCATTTTGTTCCATATTGTATTGAAAAATTTAATCACAAAAGTTCGAACATCAAAATATCTGATTTTGCAGGGAAGCTCTATTTTCAGCTGATGTCCAGCGGTATCAAAATCCTCTTTATCGTTGTTAGAGGATGAGTTTAGCTTTAAAGGTTCGTTAAGTCCGTAATTTAATTCTCGGGAAATTATACACTAGGGAACGATGACGCTAGTTTAATTCTCCAACATTAAATTGGCACGGAAGGAAAACTTGAGAGAATTGAGAAATCAGTGGTAGAGGTCCAGTATTAACCGTCAATGTATACTGAAACTACATCCGTTTTCACTCTTAAATATTAATTAAATGACTTCGAATTCTGATTTCTCTGAATTTATGTAGGTCACAATGTCAACAATACACATTATACAGCGAGAGATTGGTTGACATAAAAATCACTAAATTCTATGCAGAGATAGTAGTACCTACCTAGTACGCGCAAAATTTGAAATATATCCTTCAAGCAGTAACATTTTTTGCCCTGAATGCATTCTAGTGCATTTTGTAGTGTTGGATTACAAGCCTATAATTTAAAATTTCCCAATCTCTCGTTGGACGAAGTATATGTACTAATAAATACGTTCAATGTTGTTTTCCTTTTTCGTTCTTTCAATTTTGATTTATACATATACAGGGTGGAAACTTCAACTGCAATAAAATTCATAACTTGGAAATAGGCGATTTTTGTAAAAAATACCGAAACAGGTCAATTTTTATTTTTCCTTGCCCACATTTTGACGCATATGGTTTTTGCATATTTGGTCCCGGAAGTGCGCAACCACCCCCAACTTTTTTTTCAAACGTAAGGGTATATCAAGTGACACCTCGTTTGAAAGGCCAATTTGTAAGGAATACAACGCACTATTTGTTTCTTGAATATTTTCAAAGCCTACGTGCTAAAAAATAAAAACCAATTCTATAAGTTCAACACTATTTAATGCAACAAATGTTCAAAATGGGCACCTCTCAGTTTGACAGGTCGTGATAGTTGAAATCATTTTTCTAATGTGTCAAAATTCAAAACACTCAAATAGTCAAAACCTACAATGATACCACAATCATTTTGGAACATTTTGTACATTTAGGGCCAGTTTACAGAAGCGAAATTAAGTTAATCGTAATCAAATGCGGGATTAAATGAACACGTGATCAGATTGAACCAATCGAAGTTTTGGATTTGTGGGTTAATCGCGCATTAAAATTTAATTCGAATTAAATATTTAATTCTCTTTCTATAAACTGGCCCTTAGTATGTCAAAATTTAGCAACTAAAATTAACTACATATGTACATAACGGGTGTTTTTTAAATTTCGCGTCGAAGTAGGCGTTGAACTGTCGATTGTGAACGCACTGTACGGGCTACGGATCACGGATCAGCTGTTTAAATCTTACGCTTTTACACGAGTGGTGCGATCTCAATCGACTCTTCAACGCCTACTTTGACGCCAAATTAAAAAAAAAACACCCTTTATATTTTTTTAAATAACGTACATTTAGATAAGGATATTAAACGAAACGGAGAAGACGTACTTACGGTTTCATTCCTAATGCTGACTCGATTACAAATTTTCTTGATCACATTTATTGTCTAATGAGTAATGAGTTTAATGACTTATAATTCAACAATTTCTTGAAAATCAGCTATTTGAAACAGAAAGTGATGATAAGTTATATTTACGTAATTTCTGCGAAAAACATGGTCCATCCAAAAACGGTTCACTGCTTGTTACAATTGATCAACATCTAACCGTGATTAAAGAAATCTAACAATTTTTTAATTAGGAATAAGGAATTTTAATAGAAATTCCTCGGAGCCCAAGACTTACCCTGGTTCTCGATTTTCGCCAGGTCTCCTCAGCTATTATGTGACATATAATTTTTTATTTGGATTATTCATTCGTCATCATTTTTTTTTTTTTAGACAAACAAACATCAACGTGTGAGAAAATCTACAGCAACTCATCTCTAATTGGCTGTTTTAAAGTTTGTTTTACAGGTTAAATAAAACAATTTTTCAAATAAGCAAACTCACAGAATGCAGGTTGATATTGAATTTAAGCGGTGCAAGTTTTTTATAACTTAATATTAAAACCTGGTTCCAATAGATCTCTTATACGACAACACCAAAAATTATCGGATATTATAAAATCTATTAATTGAACCATCTTAAAACGTACATGTATCTTATCGTTATCTCTTTAAAATAGCTGGAACGACGACTCGAAATTTATTCCTGAAACTCCCTGAAAACATCAGTTGCAGTGGATCGAAACATAGTAAGAGCCAGCAAAACATTAACAATCATGGCAGCTCCTCAAATAAAAAGGGATTTAAACTTAAAACAAGTGTCTGTAACGACCATCTAACAAAGATAGGATAATGATAAAGGTCAATTAGAAAAACGTTCTGCAAAAAAAAAAACAGATTTCTAAAAAGAATAGCATCTTTTGCCACCGAACATGTCGACTGGCCAGCAGAAAAATGATAGTGTCTTGCTTAGTCATAAAACAAAAATAAATGTGTATATGGGGCACAACAAAAATAAATTTATATATGGGACAAAACAAAAATAAATTTAGATATGGATACATTCGAACACCAGTTAATGTCAGGTTTGATGTAACCTATACCATAAGACAACAAAATATCTATAAAAGAGGATCTATTATGATTTAGGAATGCATTGGGTAGAAAAAAGGATGCATGCCACCACATATAAGAAAGTAATGGAAAAAGAGATGCTACCATATGCAGAAGAAAACATACCGTTCTGCTTTATACACTACGTGCCAATAAAAACACCACACAGAAGGGAAGAAGTTACAAGATCGAAATTTTTACCAAATAGCTATCCACATCTTAGAAGTTGATGATAAAAACGACAGAACAAAAAAAAAACGTAAATATATTTTTTTTTAGAGTTATCCTGAAAAAGATAGGCACTGGTTATCAGTAATTTTTTAAACTGGATTGTTAAAATAACAGCGTTTTCAGCAAGTGTCCGACTTTGAAAGGGGGCGATGTCGGCATGCACGAAGAGGGTTTCTCATTCTGTTTGAACCGAAGTCATTCTGCGGTTCTTCGAGCATGGTCATCGGAGTGTGAAGAAGGCATTCAAAACTGCCGACCAGAAAGTGGACGTCCTTGAGGAATGAGCCAACGTGAAGATCGGCGTCTCCGTCAATTGGCTGTAAAAGATAGCTTTCGCCCTCCAGCTGCAATTGGAGTGGATTGGGTAAGGGACCTAAGACAAAGGGTGTCAAGCCGAACCATTTATCGACGTATTGCGTCTTCACTCCTACCGCCGAGTGGACGCCTTCTACTGACACAATTGCATAAAGCAGCCAGACTTCAATGGTGTCAAGAAAGGCAACAAATAGTTGGTTAATGAATGGGGTCGTTATGTTTAGTGACGAATCCACATTTTGTTTGTGGCAAAATGACCGGCTTGTAATGGTTAGAGGATTCCGTGGAGAGAGACGCAGTTTGGAGTTTACTGTACGAGGCCATGCCGGCATAACACCAGGTGTTAAAAGGTATGGGATTCTATTGGCATTGGGTATGGATCCCCTTTGGTCTTTATCGGAGGCAGATTAAAAGCGCATTGATATATCGATAGGATCTTAAAACCCGTTCTGTTACTGGAGTAGTTTTCCAGCAAGATAATGCCCGACCCGATATCGCACAAATTAGTAGGAACTTTCTGCAACAAACAGAGGTAGAAATTCTTTCTTGGCCAGCTCGTTCTTCAGATTTAAATCCCATGGAACATGTGTGGGATTTGACAGGTCGACGTTTAAGACGTTTGCTGAAGAAAACAAGCAAACAGTTTGGAGGAGCTGCGTCGTCACCTACAGCAAGCTTGGGATGAGATACCTCACGAAGAGATCAATCCTCTTATTCGGAGCATGCAGCAGCGAATTAGGGAATGTATTTCTAACAATGGTGACGCGACAACTTTTTTTCCCCTAATCTCTGTATTTCTTTTTTGACTGAAATCTATTTCTTATCTAATTTATCTTATCTTATTTAAGAGAAATAAACTGTAAAAATTTTAACTTTCTAACTTGACCCCTTGTTGGTGGTGCATTTTTATTGGCACATAGTTTATTTCAATAAGACAAGGATCTGAAAAATACAGGCTGATTCTGAAATAAGTTTGAAAAAAAAAACGGTAATTGGTGATGATGAGAAAAAATCATTGACAAAAAAATTTTCTTATAAAAGTTTTTTTCGTTTTCGAGATACAATTGATTGAAAATTTGGTCAAAATTGCTAGTACGCTGCTGAATTAAAGGTGATTACCTGACTATCTTGGTAGTTTGGCAATAATAATAATCAAAGGTGCCCGTCAGTCATAAACGTAACCTTACTCCTCTCGATCATTTCCATAGAAACATTTACAAAGTAGTGTGCTTGCACCTACGACTTTATTGTGGAGTTGATGTAACAATGGTTGCTAATGAAGTGAACAAATTCGGACAAATTTTCCCTATGCATAGGGTAATTTCCATCCTTTTGATTTCACCTCCAAAAGTCATTTACGCTGAATTATTTTGTGTCAAGGATACTCCACATCTTTTTTCCAAACTTATTTCAGAATCACCCTGTATGTACAGCAGTGTATGGTCCCGATATAACCTGCCAGAAGAAATCCAGTAATAAGTGACGATAAGTAGAACTCATACACAAAAAATGTTTCTAATAAAAGTCTTTTCGTTTTCGAGATAAAAATTTGGTCAAGATTTGCTGAGTTAATCGGGTTTAAAAAGGTAATTTTGGTTACTTGGCTGCAATTTATTTAGCAACGATACCTGTAGCACCTGTGACATTTGTCCAGTTTAATTTTAAATTTGCGAATTCTACAAAAAAGTTATGAAGTTCACAAAACAAGAATATGTACGTTGATTTTCATTTATTCTCTGGCGAAGCACGTGGTAATTCAAGAGCGGCAAGTGTTTTTCTGAAGGAGTCCTTCCTTCCCGTTGTACCCTGAGATCATTTAAATTTATAATTATTAAAGCAGGCTATGACTTTAAAATGATATTGGCAACATCGTTAACACCTTGATTTGAATTGTCAAAGTGACACTTCAAAATTCACTACAAAATATGAAACGGCGATTTAACAGTTGTATCCAAACCGGATGTTCGATACAGCTGTTAACTCGCAGTTTCATACTTTGTATTAAATTTTGAAACACCACTTTGACAAACCAAATCAAGATGTCAACGGTGTTGCCAAACTATAAAGCCATAGCCTACTTTAATTATAAATTTAAATGATCTCACTGTAGGTACTTTTGTGGAGCTACATCTGCGTTTATGTGAGACTGGTTCTGACTGGTTCCAATACGATGGCGTCCCCGATCCCTTGATTTAACCCCTTTGGATTTTTATTTTTGGAGCCACACGAAAGATTTGGTATATGAAGTTGAAGTAAATACAGAAGACCAACTCCGGAAACGATAGCAGACGCGGCGAGCCAGATTCGTAATAACCCAGAAATGCTGAATTCTGTTTATGAAAACTGGTATAGTTTGTCCAGTGAGGGATTGGGTGACATAAAAATCACTAAATTCTACGTAGAGAAAGTAGTACATAACGCACGTAAAATTTGAAATATATCCTTCCAGCAGTAACATTTTTGCCCTGAAATTATGCTCTAATTAATGTATTCTAGTGCATTTTGTAGTGTTGGGTTAATTTAATAAAATTTAAAATCTCCCAATCTCTCGCTGGAGGAAGTTTAGTATTCAAATGTGTATAAATGCCAAGGGAAGGCACATAGAACATTTATTATAAAATAATCACAGACAATTAAACTATACCTAGTAAGACACTTCAATCCCATATAATAATGTTGGAATAGCTTCGACAGTGCTGCTCCGCACGCATTTGGCCAAAACACTCCGTCGTATTTATTCGTAAAATTTCGAGTATTACCGTTGAATTTAAAACAGTCAAAAAATATTTGGCAAATGTGACACTTGTTTCAAAAAAATTAAAATATACTAAAGATATAAGAGTTTCTAGGAATAAAAAGATAGGAATTAGTGGCATTTTTTGTTAGATCCTCAAATGACCTAAAAATTATATCGGGACCACCCCTATTTTTCAACAGGCAATAATTATTATTTGAAAAAGTTCAATCTGTTTGAGAAGCTATCAGTCAGAAAACGATCAAGAACCTTATTGATTTCATGCCTGCAAGATGTCGAAGAACTAATCAGACGGAAAAGATTTGACACAAAATTTTAAATGAACCAATAAATATTGAAAAGTTTCTTTTTATGTTTAACTGATTTTCTCAAAAATGTCTGCTTTTTAATTTTTCAAAATAATACGTAGGTATATTATTTACGCATTGCTTGCTTAAGTATGTAAATAACGAATTAATCATCAATGGAGCAAATATTTTTGTTCGATACCTCCCTAGAAAGTGGGTCTGTATCCATGGTTACCAGTGAGTGAAGGTTCCACTTTCGCTCACGTACTTTCGCTCACGCACTTTCGCTCACGCACTTTCGCTCACGCATAATTGAAATTCGATTTTATGAAAAAGAATTTGTATATTGAAAATAATTACATACCAATAATAACTAAACGTTATTCACGTGGAGTTGAACATTTCAAGGTCAAATAATTTTATTTTTTGGCCCTGTAATTATGTTTTGTAAATAGTGACATGCAGCTAACCAACATAATGCGAATTTAGCAATGCTCAATCCATCGTGAACGGTATTTACCTGCATGTCACTGTTTGCTAAATTATTTGACCTTGAAATGTTCAATTCAACGTGAATAATGTATACAGTGCGTTTTTTTAAGACTGGCCAGAGGGTTTTACATGCTAATTTTTCAACCTCCTGTTAACTTTGTATTTGTAATACCTAAATGGTTGTAATAGACAATTTACAAATAAAATGTTATTTGCAAAAAATAGTGTGAACATTAATATTTTACATTTTATAACGATAGATTCATTATTTATGTTATAACAAGTTTCTTTACTTTAATAAAAATTAAATGAAATGTTCAAAATGGCCTCCAGAGGCAGTTAAGCAATCACAATCAATTACATATCAAAATTACAAATGTCAGGTGAAATTTTAGTCTACTGAAAATTTAAAATTAGAGCAAACTGAATTCAAAAAATGTCTTTTTGCTATAACTTATTCCTTGATTCTGGTTATTATCGTAATTTTGATTTCGTAGGTACCATTTGGTACTTCGCGGCACTTGCCTCTTCCAGGACGTCATCAGGAACACAGAATTCTTCGTCATCCATTTCCACAACGTGGTGTGCACAATCACTTTATTGACTTTGCAAAACTTTGTTTATTTTGTATTTTATTTTTTTCCATAGCAACAGATCTCTCCGAAAATGTGATTTATTTATTTTATTTTTATTTTATTTCAAATTTTGAATATAAAGTTACAGACTCATTTTCTAAGGAGTTATGTCTGGTATCGAACAAAATCAAATACAGCACTCGAGAGTAAGGCCGCTTTTGTTCACTTGAATTGCATCGACCACTCCGCTGCGCGTCGTGGCCGAACATGCAATTCGCGTGAACAAAAGCTTCACCTTCCTCTCTCGTAGTGTAAATAACTATCTTTTGCCTTGCGTAATTTTTTCATTAATTTTTAAAAGTTGTCTGATTATGTCCGGTACTGTATTTTTAATTTAAAATCTATCATATAATAGTAATTATACACCAAGGTAGAGAAGCGAGGCTTAAAATTGTCTTCTCTACCGTGGTGTATATATTATTTTTTTCACTACTAGATACGTTAAAACCCTTTCTAATAATAATTATTAATTAAATTTGTTTGTCCGATGCGACGATCCGAGTTCTCATTTTTCAACGGTTGCTATGAAAATTGAAAATCGTCTGTCTACGTTAACCAATAAAATCAAAGAAAATCTTTCGTTGCTAGGTGACAGCTGTTCATTATTAACCACTGGTTAATATTGAACAATTATTAACTAGTAGGAGAGAAATTCTACTTCTGGGTTCAGTTCGAGACTCAATAATGACGCCTTCTAAGACTAGTAGTGAAAAAAAACTATATTTTCTTTAATTTGACAATTTTCATTACTTGATCATATTAATCAATAGCAAAAGTTGTATAGTTGCCGTTTTTCATATTTTATCTATTGCTATTTGATAGAATTTAAAAAACTAAAGATTCTTCTTTTACCAACATTCTTGATACACTCATCAACTGCTTCGTTGGAAATTTTCTACATATACCTACATCACAAATATACCGGGTGTCCCAACGGTTTGGCAAAGTAGATTTACTAAGTTAATATAAGTTCTTTGAAAAATGTTATTATTTCATGTTATACGTACAAGTTATGAGCACGGTTTAAAAATACAGGGTTATTCACGAGAGGGGTACTTCTGAATTTTTATTTTGCCGCAACCAACAATACCAATGGCAGTAACTACTAAATCAAATGTGTTATTTCTTTTAAATTAGAAATCAAAGTAAGTTGGATAGATTTGTGAGAAATGTCAGATTGGCAGATAACCTGTATTTAATTAAAATTCAACAAATAAATTAACAAATTAATTTAGTGTAAAAGGTGTTCGAAGTGTCTACCATCGGCTTCTAAACATCCGCAGCGGCGACAGAATTCTTTCCACACTCTCCATAAATGAGGAGCAAGTTAGTCTTTTCGTCGTTATTGTAAATACACATTTTTCGAATTGACAAAGATTTTTTGCTTTAACGTTAAAGAGACAGGACTAAGAGCCAGCGTGGATTCAGTTATAATTATTTTCAAAAATTGAAATCAAGATATTGTTGCAATGTGTATAATGGGTTGCCGTAAAAAGAAATTCAGAAATACCCCTCTCGTGAATAACCCTGTATTTTAGATTATACAGGGTGTTTGGTGTATCGGTGGCAACACAAACTTATATTTTTTTAAATGGAACACCCAGTATTTTTTTGCGTTTTTGGAAAGCTCTCGTCAAAACAAAGAGGAAGATACCACATTTAATGGGTGTAACTTCTACTGTTAGTAAACTATTCGCTCTTTTATGTCCGGACAAACCAAACTTTGAAAATTTGTAAAAATTATAACAGATCATAATTATTTAGATTATTGCCTTGTTGAAAAACATTAAGATTTTTACTTAATTACGTAGAGGGCGCTTCAAACGCAAACTCTTTATTTAGTCAATTTTTTAAAATGGAACAACCTGTATTTCGATATACCGTTGGATAGCTCTTTCAATGAGCGTTCAAAAGATATAAGGTGTTTGGCATCTATTTTAAATGAAATTTGTGGATAAACTATTTATTTTAGATGCCAAATACCTTATATCTTTTGAAGGCTCATTGAAAGAGCTATCCAACGGTATATCGAAATACAGGATGTTCCATTTAAAAAAATTGACTAAATAAAGAGTTTGCGTTTGAAGCGCCCTCTACGTAATTAAGTAAAAATCTTAATGTTTTTCAACAAGGCAATAAAATTGACGATATTTACAATGTTCTGAAAAAACCTTATCTGTTATATTTTTTACAAATTTTCAAAGTTTGGTTTGTCCAGACCTCCGGACACAAAAGAGCGAATAGTTTACTAACAGTAGAAGTTAGACCCATCAAATGTGGTATCTTCCTCTTTGTTTTGACGAGAGCTTTCCAAAAACACAAAAAAAATACTGGGTGTTCCATTTAAAAAAATATAAATTTGTGTTGCCACCGATACACCAAACACCCTGTATAATCTAAAATATTTTTAAACCGTGCTCATAACTTGTACGTACGAGGTGAGCAACAATAACTGTTACAGTTGGCAATAAAAAAATTTACATGAAATTTTCAAGACTGTGAATTGTACCTATTTCGGTTTGTTTTATTGACTTTATTGACAGCTGGCATACATTTCAAATTTAAACGTCTTGGTTTTTGTAATCTTTTACCAATAAAATGGTTTTCTCGTTGGAACATGATATAAAAATCACCAAAAGTCACCAGAATTTATTACCAACTCAAACAGTACTTGTTGCTCACACGGTATAACATGAAATAATAACATTTTTCAAAGAACTGATAGTCCAGTCAATAGAGACATAAAAATGGCTCCACCTTGCAAAAGGTACAGAAAAGTTTATACTTGGCAGGTATCTTCTATTAGGCATATTATTAATATTGCCGAGTTTGCGACCTTGGGGGGTTGTCGCTCTCCCCGCCATACTGGAGAATAGGGGTGGAAAATTACATTTTTGCGATTATTTCATTATCCGTGCGAGATACGTCTATCTAAGTAGAGCGTACAATTCTCTACAATTTTTGGTCTTTATGTTTTTTTGTCAGATCAATAGTTTCGTAGTTACAGCGTGTAGAAATCGAGAATTTCTATTATTTTTGTACTTTTTATTCTTTTTTCTACTAGAGTTTGGAAAACTTCAACATTGTAATACTAATTTGAGTTAGGAAAAGTGAAAAATTTCCTACTATGGGCGGAAATAATATTTCAACACAATTTTGGTCGTCTCCTGGGATACGTAACGTAAAAACTGGTATTTAATTGAGACAAAAGCTTAAACGCCTTCACAATTTTTCATTAATAAATTGTTTCTCTATGGTAACGAAAGCAGAACAATTTTGATTTCGCTTTTTAATTTAGAAATAATTAATAGTGTATTAAAAATATCCAAATTTTATGTATTTTCCAAACTCCAGTAGAAAAAATCATGTGTGCAATTCGTAGGAAAAGTGTTTTTTCCGTACTCGACGCGTTTTTAATCTCGACTTCGTCTCGATTAAAAATCCCGCATCTCGTAAGGAAAAAAATCACTTTTCCTAACTTATTGCACAAATAGCTATTCCACACCACCACAGAGGTAGAGCAATAGGGTGCATTTTTTTTTACGTAGTGTCCCCGGTGGGCTGGTGGGCATAGTCTACGATGCAGTAGAAATTTACTGTTTTACTCTTTTTGATCTCTTTGTAACGTAGACGGACCGAAATGATCTGGATCGATCGGTTTAGATGAGCTGAATTCATCAGAGTTTATGAATTCGAGAATTCCTCTTGAGAATTTTCCTCTAGTTCCTCAGGGTCATCATCATCATCATCAGGATCATTTGGCGTTTACCTGTTTCATTAGTATACACGTTGGAGTACGATATGCCCGTAGACGGACAAACAATAAATGCTCGATTTCTACAGGCTGTAACTACGAAACTATTGATCTGACAAAAAAACGTAAATAACAAAAATTGTAGAGAATTGTATGTTCTACATTTTTTGTAATTAGTTAAATATACGTATCTCGCACGGATAATGAAATAATCACAGACGTTCCAGAATCTGAAGATCAAGACGAACAAATACCTGAAATCAATGAATTTCTATTTTGGCAAACGCCAGATGATCTTGATGATGATGATGATGACCCTGAGGAACAAGAGGAAAATTCTCAAGAGGAATTCCCAAATTCATAAACTCTGATGAATTCAGCTCATCTATACCGTTCGATCCAGATCGTTAGGGTCCGTCTACGACACAAAGAGATCAAAAAGAGTAAAACAGTAAATTTCTACTGCATCGTGGACTATGCCCACTGGGGACACCACATCAAAAAAAAACGCACCCTATTGCTCTACCTCTGTGGTGGTGTGGAAAAGAATAAAAAGTACAAAAATAAAAGAAATTCTCGATTTCTACACGCTGTAACTACGAAACTATTGATCTGACAAAAAAACATAAAGAACAAAAAATGTAGAGAATTGCATGCTCTACATTTTCTATAATAACTTAGATAGAGGTATCTCGCACGGATAATGAAATAATCGCAAAAATGTGATTTTGCACCCCTATTTTCCAGTATGGCGGGGCGAGCGGCAACCCCCCAAGGTCGCAAACTCAACAACATTAATAATATGCCTGATAGAAGATACCTGCCAAGTATAAACTTTTCTGTACCTTTTGCAAGGTAAAACTCCCTATTGATTGGACTATTATATTAACTTAGTAAATCTACTTTGCCAAGCCGTTGGGACACCCGGTATATGTAATACAAACTCTTTGAAGTAGTTGCTGCTCATTGTTATTCAGAACTGCTTCGTTTGACAAAAAACGTGTGTCGGCAATGATCTTATTTTAAATGTTAGGTATAAAATAGTTATTTTTGATTTTAGATTGCGAAATGCGACTTTTGCATTTGAGAATGAGTTTTTTTTTGCGAGCACCGCGAGTAAAAAGACATTCCAGAATGCAAAACATTTCGCAATCGAGTATCAAACAACGTTTTTTCGAAAACTGCACAGCTCCACATTAGCGGAAACTCAAAGAAAATTTTGTCTACAATTATCTTGATGTTTTAAATCTGGTTATGCTCTGACCAACTAATTATGATACATAGCAACCGTCAAACAAACGTTATAATTTCTAATTTTGTAAGGTTTGGTTGGGATTTTGTGATAATTACTGGTGTTTAATAAAAGAAAGAACAAAAAACAAAAATGAGTTCCGGAAGTGATGAAGATAATTTGCCTTTGGATGTATTAGAAGCGGCACGCAATGCAGCTTCTAGTCTTACCCCGGAAAAGTCTTCTAGACAATATGAATCTGCTTACGAATTGGTGTGGCTCTAAGAAATTAAAGAACGTGTGTGAAAGTATGATACTGGTTTATTTGGAATATAAAGTTAAGAAATTGTGACCTCTTCTTCAATAAAAAACTGCTGAATGTAAAAGTTTTTTTTTGTTTTAGATTGTAATACATAGTTACATATTTTCATATGAGTAGCGCGGTCAAATCACTTTTCAGGTATGAGGCCGAAATTTGAAGCACGAGCCAAGTGCTGCAAAACAGGCCGAATACCTGAAAGCTGTCAGCACGCGAATATTGAATTAGTATATTAAAGAACGAATTTTATAGGGGTTCATTTGGCGCACGAGTCCCAAGTGTAGAAAACGACCCATAGGGGAGTTTTGTATGGGACGAGTGCGCCAATGCCCTTATAAAACGAGTTTTTTATGTTATTTTTTTAGGATTTGCGCCCTTGTTTTAATTTTTAAATAAAAAAATTAAAATTTCAAAATCTAGGGAATTTTATATTAATTGGAAATTCAAGGTAACGGATGCAACTACATCTACAACGTATGTTAAAAAGTAGAGTTTCAACATTAATATTGGAAGTTTTTTGGTGTAAATGACAATAATACACTGCAATATTGATAAAAATTTTCTTAGAGATCCATTAAACTACGAGTGCTTTAAGAGATAGCCATAAAGGATTCCAAATTGAATACAATAATAGACCTACTATTAGAGACGCACATTCTAAAAAACATTTTTCGTGTTCGTTTGGGCAAAGTATTAAAAAAACATTAACTTATTGTAAATTTTAAGGTTATCTTTGACAGATGTCATGTTAGGTATATAACCGGGAAAGTTTATATATCGTATGATCAAAAAGTCTTTGGATCAAGGTTGCCGTGGAATAAACAAGCTATCTATGAAATTGTTTATTTCAATTATTTTTGACATTTATTTGACAACTTTCAAGTTAGCAGGTTATAATTCAAAATGTTTCAACGAGAACATACAATGTTTATTATTAAATGATACTACAGTAATGGAAATCGTGGTGAAAATAGTAATTAGGTTTATTCGCCTCGTTCATGTTTAAATGAGTTCCGTGAGAGATTAGCGCTACTTTGAAGTAAGTACAATAAAAACTACAGGCAATAGAAGTAAATAATTCTGTAGATGGTTTTTACATTTCATTGCTATCGCGATCCAAAGCCTTTTTGATCATACGATATTTAGTTATATACCACTGTCCCTAAAAAAGAAGACGAGTCCATAGCTCCCTTATTTATCGGAGGATTTTAATTATCTATGCACCAAATTAAATGGTTGTGAATAGGCTACAAGATGGACCACTAAATTTCCGTATAGCCCTAAGGGCTTCAAGGTTAAACTGTCAAAAAAAATTCAAATGGGAACACACTTTTTTTTAGAAATTCTGATAGAAATTTTTGTTCTTAAAACAACAATGTATCACAAGTATAGTTTTGTTGTATTTGTATTGTATTTTATGTAGAATTTGTAGGAACAATTTTCAACGATTATAAATATTTCCCTAATTTTTAGTGGAGGAAAATCCAGGGAAGTTGTATTTTATGAACTAAATTTTATTATTATCAAGACCGTTTTTTTTTTAATGCCTTAAAGGGCCAGTGATTTTTGCAATTTTTACATTCGTGTCGATCGGAAACAACTTGTTGCTGATTGAGCGTTGGATGTTGGAAGCGTCACTTCCAAGGCTGTAAGTACAAAAAGTGTTTTGCAAATGCTCGGACTTGTGGGCCTCAGCTGACGCCTCTGGCCCACAAATCGTGCTTGCACTTGCAAAATGGCATATTCTAGCCTTGTGATACAAATAACTATGTATTTACATCCAGTGAACAAAAAGCAGTCACTTTGACAACCGATTTAGGTCATGTAAATGTCAACATTTTTTATCAGTTTTGGAAAAATGGTTATTGCATGCAACAGTAGTGGCTAAAAGCTAGCAACTTTTGCATAGCAATAGATTAGATCGAAAATACACATTACCTAAGTTAAATGTGGACCTCCACATTTAACTGAGGTAATGTGTAATTATTGTGGTTTGAAGAGGTTTTCGTGATATGGAATTGGACCGCTATGTCGAATATAATGAATAGATTTATGTACCAAGATATTCTGCAGTACAATTTGATTCCTTATAGTTACATATTGGGGAAGTAATGCCACTACATTATTAGTTTCAGAAAAAGAATCACCCCAAATATATTTCAAAACATTTAAAAAAGAAAAAAAAAGAAAATAGAAAAGAATTTGTCTAAAGAAGAATGAATGAATATTGTGCGTTCGCAATCTCTGGAATTGAATCCAATAGAAACCTTGTAGGATCAATTTGACGACTTAATTAAAAGACAAAACTATTTGAAGAATGACTACTGGGTGCCCCAAAATTCGCGGAACAACTCAATGATGCAATTTCAACTCATGTTATAAAATTATGAGAAAAATAATAAATAAATTCTATGGGCCAGTTTACAGAAGCGAAATTAAGTTAATCGTAATCAAATGCGGGATTAACTGAACACGTGATCAGATTGAACCAATCGAAGTTTCGGATTTATGGGTTAATCGCGCATTAAAGTTTAATTTGAATTAAATATTTAATTCCCTTTCTATAAACTGGCCCTGTATCTTTTAGGTTTGAAAATATGAGACCTCAAAAGGTGCAGCTTTGATCTTATTTATTTTAAATATTAAAACAGATTTTGACTATGTATTTCTTTTTTACTAGCCAGTGGTATAATAATTCTAAATGATTGTGATCAGGTTTGCAATTACATATTTACTTCATTATTTCCAGCATTTCCTAGAAGTGATTTTACCTCACATATGGCATATGGCATATGATTGTTCTTTCTTATTTCTATGGAAACAACAAAAAAGAATGTTTACTCTAACAAAACGGTTCATACCTTCTACAAAAAAGAAGATACATTAAAAGAAATATTTTTACCTGATATTTAGGACTACTTCACAACGTACTGATAAGCTGTTGCACGAATTTTGGGGCACCCTGTATATTTACAAATCCGCGTGTTGTGCCTTTGCACTTACCATTATGTTAATATGTATACACCAGGTGTCTGCATGAAAAGTTCGTATGAGTTTATTTATCTCTAATATGTCTAAAGTTTATTATTTTATTATTTATTTATTCATCTCTAATATGTCTAAAGTTACCCATCTGAAACTTTAGGTTACGAATCAGTGCATAGAGGGATGTATAGTGATCCCAGAACTCTAACGTTTTATGATAGCCAATTCGTTAAACAGTTAAACAGGTTAACAAAGAATCAGGTAATGGCAGTAAATAAACAGACCTTTAAGGGTCGGTCTTTAGCCTGGGGGCTCTAGATTCAGAAAGAGGGCAGATGGTACATACCAGGCAGTCTCTCTTGGACGAAGTGCTTCTCCTCTCACTAGGAGGTGTCAATACCAATCCCCCGTTATTAGTATTGCCTATCATAAAACGTTAGAGTTCTGGGATGACTACAATTTTTGTGTAGTTTTCACGTCATTACCCAGTCCTCGGCCACCTCTGGTTATTTCACTTTAAAATTTTAAATAACGGATATTAAAAATAACACTTTGTATAGTACGTCTGTGTAAAAAAGTACCTAACAAAGGAAATTTTGTGACATATTTGACTTTGAAGTTGAAAAAATTATTGTATAGTTTTAATTGAAGTGGGAGTGACTAGGACAAGGTAATGACGTGACTCGACTAAGTTATGTCCCCCAATACGCTAACTTGCATCCTAAAATTTCAGATTTATAACTTTGGGTTTAAGTTATAAAAAACATACACTAAGCCAGAATACGTAACTACATATTACGGGATTACTGTATACGCTCTTTCGTTGATTTGAATAACATTTTTAATTGATAAATTTAAATTTTTGAAATTAACAATCACGATTTATCTGGGATAATACTAAATATTACAATAAATTGTGTCGCCATGACAATTTTTTTCCATTTATAAAATTAAATTTCTTGAGAGGAGTTTATTGCCATCAAATCACCCCGATCGAACTCTGAATATATTTTTACTTACTTTAAAAAAATATTAATGTATGTAAGACTTGATTTTTGCCCAAGGGCGTTATCCCTCAATATTTGATAATTAACCGATCAGACTCATCGGTACACATTAAATTAGACAATCTCAGCTACAGTCATACGATAATCTACAATCGGACTCACCTCCACCTCATTCAGTCATTCAAAGGGTAAAGCACAGGTCCGGACTCGGGTTTGCTCAATGGGACGGTACACACATGTAAATGATAAACACCTGACACATCTGTCGCGAATCAAGGTCATACAGTGACTCACCCGGGGGATTCCTCCCCCTAGCCCGATCATGATGAGGGGCTCGAACCACGGGCGTCGTCTTCAGAGCGCTACATTCCGGGGTTGCGTTGGATGGTCTGGCAGCACCTGTAACGGCCCCGTGTGCAGTTTGGGGTGCACAGCCCGCCCGCAGTCTCCACAGAGGAAGACCGCCACGGCCAGAGTATGAGCCTACAACCCACTTCCATACGTTACTATGCCCCCTCAGTACCTGGGGACCGGGATGACCTCATAACCTTTTAATCAAGCACGTATGATCGATGCATTTGGTTGCCACCACCAGCCGTCTCTACGAAACGCGCCCGGTCAACGGCCTAGCCGTGTCATGAGCCAAAGGTGCCCCACCCGGACATCCGGTGCTCAGGAATCATACCATGGTATAGGGAGGTTTTACGCATTAAGGTACTGATCTATAGCCCAGGTTGCCCAAACCTGCCATCACCCAGTTACCAACACACCTGGTAACTGTATCTCTATTCACTACACCACTTCCGGATCACAATTATTCACCTGCCGTCACTCTCGTACTCGTACCTTGGACAGCCTGTCGGTTTCAGCTGCCAAGCCCACACTGACTCTCTCGCCTGTGGAACTGTTAAAAATCACCCCCGAGTCAAGGACCTTTCAGAACATAATTTATGAGCCACGTGTTTGGGGTGGCAGAGGTAGTTTTTCTGTTGCGTTTTTAAAATTCTCTTACATGTAATAACTCATCGGATCAATCCCAGAAAAGCGTCACGACTTCCTACAGATTCCAGCAGCACGACCATGACGTCTACGTGACGTAATAAGGCGCCAATGTACACCTGATTGGAAGCTGGCATAATTCCAAACAGGTCAGGGCGAGCCTCCATCTCGTGCAGTTTTATGTTTCATTGATACTCAATACGTGAAAAATCATTCGTATTATGATTTGCATTGATTCAAATGAATCCAAGTCCTAATCAGAAATAAAGATTATATGTAGGCGTTAGAAAATGAATGTTAAAATACGTCTGTTTACACCAAAATGCATTAGTAATCGCATAGCTGTAGTGACAGAATATTCAATTATCGTTTTCAACAAATACATACATATGTATAACAAATTATGATTTACAACTGTTTTTATTTACGTGTGTTTATTATTTCGCCCCAATGAATGTGAAAAACAACTTATCTAGTGGCTACTATACTTACTATAGGAATATACGAAGTGAGATTATTTTATATTTAATTATTTAAAAGTCTTCAAGGTCGTCATCCATTATTCTAATATCCTGAAAATACTGCGTATAAAAAAATGAAAATGTGACAGCAAAAATTTTGTTTTACACATATCTATTATTTTAAAATAAGAAATCAATTGTAGATCACAGCTGGAAAACAAAAGGTAAATCTGGTGGCGTCAACCAGCGCCAGCAGCATTAACACATAACTGTGATTAAAGAAGGCCTCAACAATCAAGACTGACAGGTTATTTTTAAATTAAACCAAATGTCTGGAATAGCAAGTCCTTGATACAAAAAAAAAACTGAATAACAATCTTGTGATGTTTTTTCAACAACAGGTAAAGATTACCACACACTACTTTAAATTAATCAAGAAATTTTCCAATTAAACAGCATTTCAAAATAAAGAATTTCCATGCAGCTTAAATCATTACGAGCTGCACTATCTTGTTAAAAAGATGATGTCAAGTTGTCGAAAATAACTAAATAATAACACGTTCATGTCCCCAATAATTTTTCATATTTCTAGAACATATCGTACTTACTACTCAACACATGCAAAAGCGAGTTTATAAAATTTGTTATGTTATAAATGAATAACTCCAACGAGTTTCAGATTTTTCACCTTCTGCTTCCAGTAGGTATTTTCTGCAAACTGATCAGTAAAGTAAAAACTAGTATTTAAGTATGAAATAACAAATTTAAAATAATTAACTAGCGATTCAATTAAATATACATATGCATGGTTTTTATGTAAAAAAATATTATTAATAGCCGAAGCCTTCATTTTGTGGAAAAAAACAAAAAACGGAAGGATATTAATAAATCATGAATAAGATAAAAATAACACTTCACAAGGTTTTTGAAGCCATAAAATCAAAATGTCTTAAGATAAATTAAATTTTGTTTAGAGTTACATATATTAAAGTAGTGCAAACCTATGATGTACAGTGGTCGGCAAAAAAAGTTAGCCATCATTTAAATGTCAGTGTCATTAAAGCATTAATTGCACATTTGGATTTTGATGTGACAGAAAAGTGATAGCTAGTTTTTATTGCCGGCCATTGTACCTACATCTCTTTCCTTATACAGGGTATTTCACGAGTGATAATGAGCCCGGTGGAATTGAAAATGCAACCCACAATACATTTCCAACGCTAACGTGAATATTTTAAATATCGTATCTATTGTTTTAAAATGAAATTATGAATTCATGATTGCTTTGCTTCCAATAATTTTATTTCTCACAACTGACATTTACGAAAATGTTAGAATACGACAACGATGAAAAAGAGACATGATCTTGATTTAAGGCGAATGTAATAAAAATGCCTCTGCCGTTGCGCATTTGTGCAGACAATAAACATTTTTCCACAAACTCTTTGTTTTTTCACAATTTCATTTAACCAAGCGAATACGACATTTATGTCAAAATTTACGAAACTGCACGATTAACTATACACTGCGCTTTTTATTTCGCTGAACATACAATGTAAAATGGATATGTTCAGTCCTTAAGTGGACAAGTCAATTCATTTGAAATAGGCAACCAAATTTACAGATCCATGAAACCTATGTTCAGTAAAATAAAAAACTCACGGTATATGTTCTACGTTTTTTAAATAAAAAAACAAACATCCATGTTGGCGTTGTAAATGTATTGTGGGTTGCATTTTCAATTCTGTCGGGCTCATTATCACTCGTGAAATACCCTGTATGCATACTTATTTGTATTTTCCAAAATTCATGATGTCAAATGCAAATGATAGTGTTGCTTTTTGAGACCCCCTAATTATTGCTTCCTCTTGGTTAAGGTATATTGATGTACCGAGCGATCATTTAAAAAATAAATCGAGTTTGCTTTGGAGCCTATGCTATAGCATGGGTTGCATAGGTGACACGCCGACTCAATTTATTTTTTAATTGATCGCACCGTATATTGTTTCATTCATGTTAAGAACAATAAAGAATATTATTATTCGTTTAAATCGCTGATTTCTATTGTTTAATACGAAGACCACAACCCAAATTATAATAAAACAACCAAGAGAAATAATAAATGCGGCAAATATAAAAGAAAAATACAAATATATGCATTTCGAAACGTTGCCAAGAAAAACAAATCCTTCTCCGCCAATAAAACTGCTTTTGGACGTAGAATACAATTGGAATCCATCCAAAAGGAATAACATCCAATGAAAAAATAACGGAAAGAACTGCAATTTAATTTAGGATATGACAAAAATGAGATATCGCAAAAATTAACATTCAGGCGCAACGAAATTACGTCTAGCAACAGAAAACACACAAAAAATATCGTAAAAAAATGTACACTAAATTTAAGTCGGTAATTTTTTGTAGATTTCAAGTTTTGATTCATTCAGTTGAAAGTATTAATATTGCAACCAATATACATTCTGTTAACTATGTATAAATAGTGCAAACATGAAATGAAACATATTACCTCATGTATGCAATGGATAAACTTACATTTGTAGAAGTTTACGTAAAAAGTTATGATTGTCGGGAGATTTCATTACAAAAACTAACTTCTAAAGTTACCAGTATCCAAATCAACTTTAAGGATAATCTCAACTCAACTTCAACTTTCTTGCACAAGCCGAAAAGTTATACAATACTCGTAAATTATCTTTCCGACATTCAACCGTTGAAGCTGAGAGAGTAAGCACTGTTCTTTTAACATTTCAGAACTTATTAAAATTATGTGCCAAGAAACTTTGCTTTAATGAAATAACTAGAAAAACCTCAATAAGCGATAACTCGACTGCTGAAAAGAGACACTTTCATTTTTCTGACAATACCGAAAAAAGTTCTTGTCCCTTCTTCTAGAAAAGTCTGTGCCTATGTTCACTCTCATTTTAATGAAGACAATTAAATAAAATGACATGAATAAAAATGATATGTTTTTATTTCAAATTGAAAATATTTAATTGAATCCAATGCATTTTGACCAGCTTTTTACGTACTTACTTCAAACCACAACTGTAAGTTCTTTATTTTCCTCCTTACTAATTGAGACTGATTATCTGGAAAACTACAGACATGTGAAAAACGCCGAAAATTATTATATCAATGGGGGCACACATTAATCGCAAATTCAATAGCACTACTTCATCCTCCTAGCAACGGATAGCCACCCTCTTACGAATCATACGGTGACATATTATTATTTATATTTTCTTTACGAGGATACCGTTTAATAAACGTTAGATAAACAGTAGTGTATTTTTGCAAAGATAATTTCAATTTCGATTCGGAACGTTTGAAGAGTAATTTTAGTATGTAATATGGAGGTGAAATAAAATATTTAGAGACCACTCGCACGTCAAAATAGCTTTTTCTGTAATTGTAATGTGTGCCGTAACTCTATAGTTTCTTCAATAATCTGGATGGATACTTTTCGTTGGACCACCTGTATAATAAGGTAATTATCATCATGAGCTAAGTCAGACCTCGTCTATGCAAGCAACTTTTGTGAAGTACCCTATAAATTGCAATAACATGTTTTTAACGCTTTGAAATCTTATTATTAGCAACTAGCTATTTAATTATATCACGTCACTAATAATACCTAGCCAGCGAATACAGGTAGAGGTAGAGATTGGTATTTCAATTGCCAATAGCTTTGAAACGGTCCAGAAATAGATACGTTGCTAGTAGCAGACATTCATTACCGGTTACTTAAGCGTTTTCTATTACATTTCTCTTAATATAATAAATCTTAACCATGGTGCCATAATTATAATTCTATAGGCCAGTTATAGAAAGAGAATTAAATGTTAATGCGCGATTAACCCATGAATCTCAAACTTCGATTGGTTTAATCTGATCACGTGTTCAGTATTTTCGCATTTAATTATGATTAACTTAATTTCGCTTCTCTAAACTGGCCCTATATAAAAAAAGGATATACCTACGAATTTCGAAGATTTAGTCATAAAAACCATACTTTAGTAGTATGTAATTAATAGTAGTAATTTTAATTACTTGAACACTGATAGCACTGAGATTATAGATAGAGTAGATAGAGTAGATAATAATTATTTCTTGAAAAACTACAGTATACGAGTAATTATTAGATATAGGTGTTCATTTATTCATAAGTATAAAAATAAAGTGAACTAGATAAATGAATCTGAAATACAATTTATTTTATACTAAGTATGTCGCCTTTCATTATTTGCATTACCTACAGACCGGTGCGATAATGAAACATTACTTCACCAGGTTGTTTTTGCATGACGCATATGCTATGACAATTAGAATTTAATTAACCTGATACTCTCTAATCACTTGTTGTTACTTTTCTTTACATTATCATTATACCTCCGGTAAATGATTCTTCACGGTTTTCATTTTGAAATTCTGGTAAACATGGAACTCGTGCTATAAACAATCATTTACTAGACTCGTAACGTAAATAAGTGTTTTGGAGTTCAGTTATAAAATCGACTAAGAATATAATCGATGCTTGGGATAAAATTGTATAAAAAGTGTGGTTTGTCTGAAAAACATTTTCATATTTTCATCCCGCCTCTTGAAAATTAGTATCAAGTTACGTGTTATATATTCATGAGCAAATATTTGTTCTTCGGCTCAGTAATATTTTTCTTTACACTCCAGGTACGCACTACATCCATGTATACAAGTTTATTTAAATTGTGGAATTAAAGCTAAAATTACAAAATATTTGAAATTGCGTTTATCCACTTAACAAAACCTCCACATACAAATGAACTGTTTACTTTGTTATAAAATTAATTACAAATTGCAATTGATACAATGAAGGTTTCGTGGGTGGTCAATAATAAAACTGCTATTAATAGAATTGCAATGCAAAAGGACTGTTAGGTTTCTATTTGATGGGGCAATTATGATACCATAATTCTTAATTTGTAGAGTACATACAGTCAACAAATTAATAGTTTGAATGCTCACATAGAAAACCATTCTTGTTTTTATGTAACACGTAGAAACATTCTTAATTTGTATCTTTCCGTTTCCATTGTGTACGTGCTGATATTAGACCGACAAAACATTGTGATATTAATTAAATAGTATCAAACAGTAACTTACGGCCCTAATGATAATACACTTAATGGAGTTGGTTTGTGTTGACGGATGTGTGTGGTTAAAAGTCAAATACTCAACCGGAATCAAACATTTCGATTTGCTCAGTACTAATTCCTGTTTTGATAAGACGATCACAGTCAACAAGTTTACCTTGCTGATTTGGTGAAGGAAAATTACGCCATTAGAGAAAAATATTAATTTGCATTATGTATTTTTAAAGTAAAAAAATCTATTTGCTACGAACAAAGAATAACTTTGTTAATTCGAATTTAGGAACAAAAAGATGCCATTAGATGAATTGAAAATTATTAATATAAATTAAATTGATTTGTTTACATTAGACAGGAAATAAAGATATTTTCAAATCAAAATTAATAACATTTCCCCAACATTTATTTGTTTTGGTGTGGTGTTAAAACTGTAATCTAATAACAAATACACAATTTCATAATCGTTAATACAAAATATTCAACATTATTATAAAAGGTTACACGATTTTTAAATCATTTTCCAGACAGTTTTGGTCATAAACTAGGTAAAAAGTTTAATATTTTTGACTTCACTGATAAAACGGTAGTATGTAGATAGTTGGTACGCTTTAAAATACTTTATATTTTAAAACATTCTTGTTTTTGTATGAAATAAACATATACTTGCTCACTTTGATTAACATTTCACACAATTAATGCTTTCTGAACGAGAAACACGACCCATTGTTACAGGTATAATTTTATAACAAATCCACTACATCTCAAATTACTCTATATTTACGCTATTAAACAAGGCAATAGTAATGGAATAAATTTATCACTTTGTGATTTCTCTTTTATTTAAATTAAAAATAAATGTATTTCGGATTTAGGTTATTTTTTCCAAAAAATGTTTGTCAGAGAAAAATAAATAAAATGATGAACGATAAAAGAAAGCCATAGTGTGAAGTTCACGTACACCTTATTAAATAACCAGCGTTTAAAAAAATGTGGTCAAGAGGCCTGGTGCTTATTTATTCAGCGAACAATTTATTTCGAAAGGAACAAACGAGAGTTTTTATGGTGTTCTTAACGGTACATGATGGTTTTTACTTTAAGTGAGTAATTTAAATAAATAAATAAAATAAAATGTTGATTAAAGTTATGTCTGAAGGAAATGTCAAAACATACCAACAATTAAGAGGACCTGCGTTTATAAAAGAGAGAGAAAACTAAGGCTTATTGCTTAACAACAATTCTTTTGAACGCACGTTCTATGAGATAAACAATTAAAATTACATGGAGAATCATTATAGAACTTAAAACTGAAAGTCATTTAGTTGTAGCTAATTATTCGGTGCATTTGGTGCCTAAATGGTTCAAGTAGCTTTCATTTTACCTATATTAAAAAGATTTACAACTTCAAAAACAATTCACCACCACGCAGACCTAGATGTTATCTTATGTAAAAATATTCCAATTAATGCACATACCGGGTGTAGAATTGGTTTACGAGACATAGGATTTTACATGTAAAAATAAAGAGTTTCAATTATTAGCTCCCCTAACAATTTTATGGCAAAATAGTTAAAATGAAAGTTAGAGAGAACTAAAATTACTGTCTAATTTCGATCTTAGTTTTATTCTAACATCTTGTAGTACTGAAAGAAAGGCAAGAAAAGAGTTAACACAAAAATACTAAAAAGTACTACTAGGCATGAAATTTTCTTTCTTTCTTTAAATGGTATTATGGAGGATCTTTTTTAAGAAACTTCCAAGCAACATTTGCTTCAGGTTTCCCAGACCGACCAATTTCAGCCACAGAAACAATTCGAAGAATTGGAGAGAAGTTTGCACATTTAATAGATATACCTTTTCATTCGTCCTGTAGTCCTGTATGAGTTCATTTGAAGGGCAGATCAAAAGAAAATTAAATAATAGTGAAACCACCCGACAAATAATTATTAGAAGTCAAATTTCATTCCTAGTACTGCTTTTTAGTATTTTTGTCTTAACTCCTTTCTTGCTTTTCTTTCAGTACCACAAGATGTTAGAAAAAAACAAAGAGTGGAATTAGACAGTACTTTTAATACTCTCTAACTTTCATTTTAACCATTTTGCCATAAAATTATTAGGGGAGCCAATAATTGGATCTCCTTATTTTTACATGTAAAATCCTATGTCTCGTAAGGTCGTACGACACAGTATTCCTCAAAAGTTCATTAGAAAATATACAATCATAACTTGTCCCCTGAAATTAGAACGATTTCTTTTTCGAATAGAGAATAGAACAGAGTCAACCCAACTACATTTAAGACTATTAAAGGCAATAATAAACGGAAATATTTTTTTAATAAATTAAAGTAATTTGTTTTTGAGTGGAGAAATAATAATTTATGCAACAAATATAGGTATAAAATAATGATTTTATGCAGGAATGGGAATTCCACAGGTGAAAAAAACACTTACTGCATGAGTTCCATAATAGTAATTTATTATACGAGGTTTGCCGCACGCGTTTTTTAGAGCACTACGAGCGCAGCGAGGAGTGCTATAAAGCAAACAAGTGAGACAAAATGGTTTATAAAAGGAGTGTAACACAATATTTTTTCTATTTTGCCCCTAATTTAAATTTTAAATTAAAAAAAGTTCAAAACATAATGCTAGGAAAATTAATTTAGCAGATTTAAAAAGTTGGTGACACTGGTAACTAGACGAACAATTGCAAGTTTTGAATTTAAAGTGTCGTGAAGTGCCGTGATCAGTGATCACTTAGCAACCACACTCACTGTGAGTCACTGCCAACATTAAAAATTTAAGTAAAAGTTCCTGAAACCGGTATCGAAAAGAACTCCTTTTCGAAGCCCATTTGAGTGTTATACTGAGTGTGTTAAAGGTGCAAAACAGAAAATAGATAGTTATCTGCACTGGGAAGGCGTTGGAAACCGCCAGTTTTTGTACTTTTTTAAAGCGTAAATTAATTGGAGCATGTTGACAGCTAACATAAAATTTAAAGCCTAAAAAATCTTTTTGTGCAATGTTTTCCATTAAAAAGAGAATAACTTAACTGTTCCTATTCTCGAAGCAAATATCTAAGGGCATCCTTTGCTGAAAACAGACATGTTCAATTATGTCCCGATTAAACATAAATAAATGTCATTCGTGTCAAACGGTGGGAAATTCAAACTTTCCAATGTTCTAAACAGTTTCCTTTTTCTAACGCCTACTCAGCCCAGGATTTCATTTGAACGAGCAATACTTACAACTTCAATTTTCAGTCAAACAACTAGTTTCAAAAGGTGATAAAACACTCATTATGAAAACGTTTTAATGACAATCTATTTGCATATTATATGGACAGTGACATTTAAAAAATGTCAATTGAACCCGAACACGAAATACAGGAAAATTCTGTAATAATATGGTACGATCAAATACGATAATTAATAAAAACGCATAAAGAAAAGAAATTTATGGATATTTAATTTTTCACCTGGATACAAATTACTCAACAAATTAGCTTGCGATCTATTTTATTCCTTCACTAAAGTGAAATATTCCAACTGTATGTACAGATCAAAGCCAGTTTAGAAATAGGTTTTTCTACTTCAGTGTCACAACGAGCATTTTGTGACACCGAAAACAGTTTCACAAAGATCAGTTTTATAGCATCGTTTTAGTGATTATTGAATGTGGGGTTGGTATTGTTAGTAAATTTCAGTATTAAATGTGATGTCATTTGAGCCTGAATCCATGTTTTGGATCAAAATAAACTATTAAGGGGGTAGATTATTATTGTAACAACATTTGGGAGACAATTTGAAATTTAATTTTCAATGAAATGACACTGCTTCGTCAATGCCAACCCAATTTCATTAAAATAAAAATATTTTATATTTAAAAGAATTAAATTAATGAAGGCGAAATAGAAAAATGTTACACTCGTTTCACAAGACATGTTGTCGAACTCGTTCCTTTAGAGCACTCCTCACTGCGTTCGTCGTGCTCTAAACCCTCTCGTTCGACAATAGACTGTCTTGTGCAACTCGTATAACAATATGCTATTTTGTGGTCAAAAACAAACTGTCCTACTGCACGTTTTAACATTTTCTTTTAGAAAAATATCAAAATGCTACGGGTTTTAAAAATACATATATAAATAAGCCGGCATTTTTTAATAAAACTTGTTCCAATTACCGGTTTATCCACGTCCCAGGGTAGCAAAGGTCTAATTGTCCCGGCCAAAGTTGCTATGTCGACCGCTCAAGCGGAAAGCAAGAAAAAAAACCTGGCCATCCATAGTTATGTTTAACATCCAATATTCCGTTTTGTCAATACCTACATGTTTAAATAATAACCCACAATTCATAATAAAATAAAAAACCATTTTAAATTTAAACCTGTCTCTCACATTACATTAATATTCTACAAATAATGCGTGTACGTAATACATTTTTCGCGTTCGTTTCCTGGGATATACCGTGTGAACAACAATTACTGATTGAGTTGGTAATAAATTCTGGTGACTTTTGGTGACTTTTATGTCATGTTCCAACGAGAAAACCATTTTATTAATAAAAGAATACAAAAACCAAGACGTTCAAATATGAAATGTATACCAGCTGTCAATAGTGTCAATAAAACAAACCGAAATAGGTACAATTCACAGTCTTGAAAATTTCATCTAAAATTTTTTATTGCCAACTGAAACAGTTATTGTTGCTCACCCTGTATAACCGGGAAAGTGATATATAACTAAATATATAAACTTTCCCGGTTATATACCTAACTTGACATCTGTCACAGATAAGCTCAAAATTTAAAATAAATTAATGTTTTTTAAGACTTTCCCTAAACGAACACGAAAAATGTTATTCAATATTTGGCCTGTTTTGCAAATCAAATCAAAATTCGGCCTCATACCTGAAAAGTGATCTGACACCGCTACTCATCAAAATAACTATTCCAGTATACAGGTGTACCATCGTATAGCATATTTGCGATAAAACCCTTTTTTTATTGTAAAAAAAAATGAAATTTAGAAGGAGTAATTCTTAACTTCCAATGTACGAAATGGCCGAATCATTTTTTATAAAATAAAATAAATGTGAAATCTGACTTTGATAGCGTTTTATTAAAAAAGTAATAAAGCAATCCGGTTTTCCTACAATCTCACCTACAGGACAATGTAGATTTTGATTATACAAAAGTTGGCACTTAAATTAGGATAATATACTAAATAAATCGACATTTAACATCTACGAACAAAGTAGTAGCATTTTTATGGTCGTATTTTAAAATGACGGAAATCATCAAACGGTGGTAAAGTTTGATTTACAACGGTCTCCAATAAGTCGTCGGCACCTTACAAATCCAGGACCGTACCGCCAGTTATGATTTACAGCTGGTTGTTTGCGGTAAGCGATCATTGTCAATCAAGAATTATGACCCATCGAAGGTCGTCAATAAATTACATACTCACATTTTAGTACCAAAAAATCAAAAATTATTAAATGTCAATTAACTTGAAATCAATGACTTCTTCATAACTTTTAATATCAGACGTGAATTCTCTGTGGTATTTTCAATCCAGGGAGTCATTAATACAGGGTCATTATAAATGATTGTCCCATCGTAGGTGGCTGTGCGCTATGCTTTAGGTGTGCCGCTACGCCCACTAGTTGTGACAAACATTTATAATGGCCCCGTAGTTATTTATGCAACAAGTGCAAAAAATGAATGATTATTGCACGCGACGTGAAAATTAAGACGAATGGAAAATCAATTTTTCTAGACGGAGGCCGAAAAAAAAAATTAATTTTATTATTTTGTTGTTAAATAAAACAATTGCTTAATAAAAAAAAGAATATTTTATTCAACAAATAGAAATTACGCCAAAACGGCTGGAAATAGACATACACAATGTTAATAAAAGTGGCCTTAAAATTAAATTTTACATTCATATCTAAGTACATATCAGAAATGGACATTTTTTGATTATCAAATTTGAAAAATTGCACTAGGCATATGAAACATAAAACAAATGTCACTAGTGGCGTAGAAGATCGGCCAAGCCTTTAAGAATTCAATTTAAAAAAATCAGTTTTGTATTTCCAATGGTTCAGGAGTTATACATTTTTTAATGAAGCCCTGCAACCCCGCTTTTTTGTAAAAAAGATGACATAGGTCAAAAACGATGACAGATAAGTGTTGACAAAAGGACGTTGTAAACTCAAAATTTAACGTAGAATCGAAATTTGAAATCAAAATGGGACTTTTCCATTTAAAAAAACAAAGACGGCGTCGATTTCCGGTATTTCCGGAAGTGTCGCCATTTTGAAAATATTTTATTTGAAGGAGTGCATAATAGTCGGCTACCAATTTTCATATTCATACGATTTTGGGAAATCGGAAAGTTTCTAACGAACGGGCTAAGTGAATCAGTCTGCATATCGTGCGTTCATTTAGATTTCATCTCAAAGTTCTTGTGCAATAACAAATGTTTACTGGATACACATATTAAACATCAACGCTGGTGCTACAGTATTTTTATCCAAATCGTCGTCGGATCACTTACTATTGTGACTGCAAATATTTTACATAATTATGCTATTAGTTCTAAAAATACAAAATATTTTGAAGTAAGTTGCTTTAAATATTCATTCGTAAGCTACTGTGATAACAGAATTTAAGAGGCACCAAAGCAAGTAAAATTCTCAAAATAAGGTACACTTTTAAAAACAGTAAAATATAAATGATTTGAGTAGGGAAGGTGGGTCAAAATGGGGTAGTGGGGTAAGACGTGGTACCTGCAATATTACGCGATTCCAACGTACCAATCGAAATTAATCAATTTCGACACTGGCGAAAATTACACCAAAACAGGAAGAAGACTGACTCATTGCGCTAGATCCAAATTGCCCAAATTCGTTATTATTTTCACTCTTTATGCAGGATGTTAGGGAATATTCTTCCAAGAATTTCAGGGTGAGTTTATCAGGGAAAATGTGGTCGAACACCTTTATACCGTTTTCGGATAAATTAAACCGTTTTCTGAAAATAAAATTGTTCCCTGCTATTTTGGGACTGCTGACATGTTGCTTTTTGCACGAAAAATTCTTATGTGTTTCGATTTAAAAATGACTGCTTGGTAACGATTACTACTTTGGCTTGATCTATCTTTTATCCGTCGCCTGCGGAGATTACAATCGTTTATTGTAAAAACGTTTTAGATGTGATTGTCAAACTCAAGGTCGCTTAAAATGTATGATTGAACTGTATGTTAGTGCCAAATCTGTCATAAATTCCCAATACCTTGTAAGCGCGCCTAGTTACTTTTCCTGGTAGTACCAACTTAACGGCAAGTCCCAATCCACATCTATAATGTTCCGACTATATAAATGAAGATATGCATTTTGTGCATGGGGAATGTGTATGCAGAACGTTTTCCTCAGCGGAGAATTCCAAACAAGCAACCATTCTTGGTGTAGTACAACGTTTGCGTACGACCGGCTCTGTGTTACCAAAACATCAAGACCTAGATAGAGGACGGAATGCAGAAATGGTGAATGTGGAAGAGAAAATTTTGCATCGAGTTGATGAAGATTCGTCAGTAAGTACCACACAAATTGTTAGAGAATTTGGAGTATGGAAAATTTGGAAGGAATCTCTTCTTTATCTGTACCATTTGCAACGAGTTCAAAGTCTAAGCGCAAACGATTTTCCTCATAGGTAAAGATTTTGTGAATGATTGTTGCAAAGGTTTAGCAAAGATCCTCTATTCCGTAGCCTAATGATTGATGAATGCTGCTTTATAACAGACGGTATTCAAAATTTTCACACTATCCACATTGGGCTGACGTCAACCCTTACGTCATTCACCAAAGCTGCCGGTATCATTGGAATACATCTTATAGGACCGTTTGTGTTACCTACAAGACCAACAGGAGAAAACTTTTTCAATTTCTTGAATCTGCTATGTCTTTCGGAGGAAAGTCCTTTGGAGATTCCGAGGATAATGTGGTTCATGCATGACGGTGTTCCCGCACATTTTACTTTGAATGTAAGATATTTTTTAAATGTCTCATACGGACCCTAATGGATTGAACGAGGCGGAGCAGCTGCGTGCCTTCCTCGTTCCCCTGATCTCAATAGTTGTGATTTTTATTTGTGGGGTTACATGAAATCTATCGTGTATCAAACTACAGTAAATAATCAAGATGATCTATTAAATCATAATGCCTGCAGAACGAACTCGCAACGATCAAAATGAGTTTGTACAGGTGAGCAGGTCTTTATTAAGACTTACTAATGCTTGTATATCATATAGAAACCGAATCTTACCCCCGGAGTTATTCTTCTTACCCCACTGGGTATTAAACCGTAACTATCCCGTCTTGCCTGAGGAAACTGGAAACAAGTATACTTCTTATACCCGTTCCCGATGGTTACCATAACTTGATTCTTCAAGTGAGAAAAGTGTAACTAACTGTAAAAATTTTACTCTTCTTTTTTGAAATTTAAAAATACGCACTGTCCCACTTTTTTTCTTCTCTTTCTGATAGATCTTCGTACCACCTAAACGATGAGTGAAAAAAATTGGTACCTTACATAACAATTTTTTTGAGAAAATGACAATTTTTATTAAAAATTTAATTTAATTTTTAAGGTAAACTTTCTTTCTATGGTTTTAGTTAAAATCGAAGGTTTATTTTTATAGACCAAACAATTTATAGTTGACTCAAGTTGCAAAAAAACACTTGTCATTGCAACTGCATTTTTTCAATATTTTTGAACCAAATAAAGGCACAAAGGGACCAGAAAATCATAGTTTGGATTGAATATTTTCCATGTAAGTACAGTTTTAAAGTAATTTCAAATGACTAATGGCATAAAAGTGCTGTTGCAAATGCAAAGTGGTTTTTTGCAACTTGAGTCAACTTTAGAAGATTTGCGGCAGTGAATTCGCGCTGAAACGGAGCAAATAAGACCTGACATTATTTAGCGCAGTGTACAGTGTCGGTGAGTGCAAAACGGTTGGGGCGATGTGATTATTTTCATAATGTTGGTAAATAACTACAGTTTATACCAATTTTATTTATACCGAGTGACTATAAATGATCGAAGGAAAATAGTGGATTGGCAACACTGATGCAGTTGGTAATGCAAGTCTTCTCGTGCATCATCTGTCAATCATTTCTATTTAGTTTAAGTTAAGTCACGAAGTACATTGTCGATTTAGATTTTTTTGACGTTTGTTTCAATTTTAAAAGTTGCGTGTGTCATGCCAACGATGTTGCCAACTAAAGATTTCAAATGTGTTACCAACATAACAAAATAATTTTCTATCATTTATACTCTCGTGTCAAAAATGGATTACTCCCTAGAATTGGAACTTTTAGGGAAATAACGTTTTTCATGTTGTGTGTAACTAGAATTTTCAAAAGTTATTTTGAATGCCTAAGGTTGGTTACTTTGAATTGAGAGATTAAATCCAAATAAATATGCCGCCAGTAACAATTGTGAAACGAAAAATCATCTATCACTTAGCAAGAAATTAGTCATTTGCAACTGTTACAATTAATTTGCAGTCTTACATTTTTGGGATATCTTTTGTTTGTCACTAGAAACCACATAACCTCCAACCTAACCAAATTTATGGCAACCTAGTAACGAATATCCCTAAATCTTAGGGAGTAATCCATTTTTGACACGAGAGTAGTCACTCAGTATATTTGCCCATACAAATAAATAAACGCTTAAAAATATCAGCCAGTTAATTTATAATGATCATTATCATCCGTTTCAAATCCTTTAATAAGAAAATATTACTTATTCTTGACGTTTACTCAGATTACAGCAGTGGATATTGATTGAATTCACAACTACAAATAATAATAGAAACATGTTATTGGTGAAACTGCAATATCCTAACTGGTTACGATGGACATATGAACGAGGTAACACGGGAAAGCAATATAATTGGTTATTAATTTTAGCCACAAATGGACATTTGCAGGGTTTGAACTCTACAACCACTATATAACATTGTAACGTGTAATGGTTAAAGTTAATAACTGAACAATTAATGTCGGGGCAGTTGGTTTAAAAACAATTGTGGAATACATAAATATATTTCCGAACACAATGATGAAGACGAAGTAATGAATTCCTAATTCCACGCTCCAGTTTTCAAGATAATATTTCATGTTGTTATAATACATATTAAACTAAGTAGACAAGACAAATGTATTGACAAAGTTCGTGGACATGCAAACCGAAAACGTCAATATAGGACATTAGCTAACTGCTTTGTAAAGTCTAATGAACATATAACTGTAATGTGCATGGTTTGTTGTTATAAGTTAATTGCTTTTTATGACAGAGAACATAAATTTATAAATGTTCTAGAGTGTGGAGAGTCAAAAACACTCTTAATTTTTAACATGCTATCAACAGGTATCTAGCAGACTTAAAATATTAGGGTGTCCAGAAAGTTCTGAGCGTTTTTGTGGTATTCTGTTTCACGATATAAAATAAATGTAAAATCAATTGGTGATTTTTGTTGGTTTTTTAAAATATGAAGTACACTTGTCCACAAACAATTTGACGTTTCTCAGTTAAATAATTTTCAATTGGTTACATTCTGGTAATTGATTGTTTACATGGAAAAAGAACGAAATTGTAATTTACTGTTATATAAATTTAAATGTGGACATTCAGTGGCAGCAGCCATAAGAAATTTATGTTTATGTTTATGAGGGGACGGTAAAAGAGTCTACTTGTCGGCAATGGTTTGCGAAATTTCTGAATGGGGAAGAAGGTCTTAAAGATAAGAATCGTTCGGTACGAAAGAGCCCATCTTCTATCGTCGTGGAATTGAGCTTTTGGGACAAAAATGGTTGGAAGTCATTGACAATAACGGCGAATATTTAGTGTAGTTGTTGTTTAATTAAGGGCGAATATTTAGTGTAGTTGTTGTTTAATTTTTTAAGTAATAGATATTTATTTATTTTTATCTACACTGACCGGCACAAAAAACGACTTACTTTGAATTTTAAGTAATTCATTGTCTTAGAATTTTTTTTTGGTAGGTGCTATTTAAATTATTCTTTGCCAAAGAATATCCGACAAACAAAACATTAAACATTGGAAATAAGATTTTAATGAAAAATGATAAAAGTTATTTTTTAGAAAAAAAAAGACACGTTATAAAAAATTATCAAAATTTGAACAGTATTTTGAATTAGTATCTCGTATTGTCAAATTAAAAATTTTAACACGTAAAACAACCGACAAATACACAACATGGAAGCAGCGCAAGCTTTTCAATAATTTATTTAAACAAAACAATTCGGTTGCCGGTAATAGTATTTTACAGTAGAAGTCCGTTAGGATAGCCTTTGCTGCCGAGCCAGAAATTTTGTGATACGAGCTCGCAGAGCGAACCGAATAATACTGGCAAGACTGTAAAGGCCCTAACGGACGTGTATTGTACAATAGTTTTTGTAATATCTCTACGATTCGTTCACAATTATCTTTTTGAAATACACTTTTTTCATCGCCATCAAAAAACCGAATGATTAATAAGTGTGCGGAAGACGTCGTTATGTCAACCGTTGTTTGTGAAAAAAAATTGTTTCAATGTTGTTTGTCAGATTTGTTCAACGCTTAACTTTCCGTTGAAAATTAATGAATGAAAATCGCAATCAAGATATTCCCGATGTCCGGAAGTGAGGTCATCGTTATTGCCTGCAAAATCGCGCTTGTGTTAGTGTTAAAATTGTGAAGCATCATCTTCGATCTTGTCTACATTTGCTGCTGTTTGTCAAATTTGTTCAACACTTAACTTTCCGTTGAAAATAAACGACTGAAATCAATAAAAAATCGCGATCAAGATATTCCCGATGTCCGGATGGCCGCAGAGCAAGTGAGGTCATCGTTATTCCCTGCAAGATTGTGTTGGTGTTAAAATTCTGAAGCATCATCTTCGATCTCGTCTACATCTACTAGTGGCATACGGATTTCGATTAATTCAAGGTGTGTCCCATAACATTAAACATTAATTATTGTACCAATTGTAAAAAAAAGTTGAAAAATAAAATTTAGATCTACCTTGCTATAGTTATTTAGATATTACAAAAAGCAATTATAATGTTTTCAGTTCAAGAATACAGAGACTCCTGACATGGAAGATACTGTTCTTACATTAATTGAAGAAGCGCCTGGAAGGAGTACCAGAAGTATCGGAGAAGAGCTTGGAGTCAATTGACAACACGTTTGGGACGTCATTTGTTGGCTTTTGTAAATAGTTAATTTTAGTTCTTTTCATTTTTGTTTGGTTTTGTTCGGTTTAGTTTTAGCGCCTAGTTTAATTTAGTTTTAAAAAATACAATTCGAAAATAGTTGCACCCTCTGTCATTGGTTATTGCGCGTTAACCGATTCACAATTTCGTGCAAAATCGGGGTTGACGAAACCTCCCCCGCGAGTGAGGGACATTTTTGGAAGAAACAGAGACTTCGAATTTGACCGTCCTTGTGAACACACCTAGTTTTCGTACTCATCGTCTCGTGTCGTGAAACCCACTTAATTGAAGTGGCACCGAAGTCCAAAATTATCGTTGAATTCCACCCATGCCAATCGGTCCATGGTCTCTTCGCGGTCCGCAAAAAAAGGTAAGTCAATTTTGATTTAACGAATTGTGGATCACGGAGAAAATCGAACAAAGCTCTTCGTTTAGGTAGGCTTAAGTCAACTAAAACTGACTTAAGTGCCCTGGAGACAAACATCATTCATGACGAGAAACTCCACACATACCATTACAGCAAAGTTCATTCGCTGGAACTACAAGACCTCGGTGCGAGATTAAATTACTGCAATTAGTTAATAGGGCGAACTGAAGAAAACCCAGTTTTTCCGAGTCGTGTTATGTGGATGGATGAAGCAAACTTCAGCCGAGATGGTATGTTCAATCAGCATAACGAACATTTCTACAGTTTGGAAAATCCCCACATAACATACAGGAGAAATGACCAACGCCGCTTTAGTGTAAATGTTTGGGCTGGAATATTAAGTACCAACTTGCTGGGCCCAGTCTTCCTTCCAGAGAGGGTAAACGGAGATTTTTTTTTTAATTTTTTGGAAAAAAACTTTGTGGATCTCATTGACGAAATTCCGTTAGCTGTAGTACATAATTCTGGGTTTCAAATGGATGGTGCGCCACCTCATAATGTAGTCGCCGTGAGCAATTGGCTGGATATTAATTACCCCAACAGGTGGATTGGTAGAAATGATACTGTTTTGTGGTCAGCAAGAAGTCCCGACTTGACTCTTTTGGACTTCTTTTTGTGGAGTGTTGTAAAGAGTGACTTCTGCCAAACACCTGTCAACAACAGGGAAGAACTTCTTCAACGAATTCAAGAGGCTTTTCAGCTGGTAACCAGGGACATGCTGCAGCTAGTGTCTGAGAATATTGTCAAGAGAGCTAGACCTTATGTGGTCGCAGGTGGCAGTAATTTCCAACACCTACTTTAATGCTAAAATATTGCTTTCTTATTAAATTAAATGTTGATTTCCTGAAGCACAGTTTATGTATCGTAGCAACATTTATGTTTTCTTCTAAATCTAGATAGGTATAATCACGACCTGCTAGATAGTCAGAGTGTCTATAGCGGCCTGGGCGTAGACCGAAAAATCCTATTGTTCTCATGATTCTGACATTTGGGGTTGTATTCGGGGGTTGCTGTTAGCAACTAACTGTCATGCTATCAAATGTGTGACAATGTCATGTGCATCGTGACAATTTAGACATGCAGTCCACACACATCGCATGCAGTCATGCGTAGTTGTTCAGTGATAAATGATTACTTTAATTATAATTACAGTTTGGATATTCTAAATTGGCAGAACCAAGATGTTGCGCACTGGTTCAGTTGTGCGGGAGGGACAAAGTTTCGGCGCCGCTTTTTTTTTAATATCTTGGTCAGTGGCGAGTGCAATTTCATAGAATAATAAATTGTCCAAAATTATATAATTATATTCAAAACTGTACAATACTTAAAGTATACGAATACTTTCCACTCATTTCCACCAAGAATGGCACGGATTAATCAAGCAAATATAATTGTTTTGTTATGAACATGAACCCATCTTTATCTGAAATGACCCGCTTAGGAAATAATGTACCTACTGCAAATCCAACATTGAGATTATAATTTTAATATTATTCCAGAAGTGAGGTTATGATTATTTAGTGACGTTCCACCCTAAAGTGGCGCCGTGGAGATTACAGGCACTAAAGCTTCGCCCAGGCAGATGTATAGTGAAATATGTCAATCATCAAGACGGCGGTGGGTATAATAATAAAGCACACATGGTTGCCACCTCTACCGAAATTAAAACATCTATCTTTACGGAATCCGGAGGTAGATTTTTTTTTAAACATTTTTCTAATACTCAGGGGTGTCCCTAAATCGTCTGGTATAGCGTTGCTTCGTCATTTTTTAAGCACCCTGTATGTACTTAGGTAATCTTTGAAAACTGGACTACACAAAAAGAAAACTGTTTCGTAGTAGATTGACTCATACTATTGGGGACAAAATACTTTGGTCATCACTTTTCCGTCACTTCAAAAAAAAATTATGTAAAGCAAGCATTAACGTCAAGTGAACATCGATGACAATTTCGAATTATTGACTTTTCTCTTGTCAAAAATATGCTACCTTCCACCGTTCAAAAATTTAGAATTGTCTCCCTCGCTTCTGAGGGATGTCCATGAACCAAATTGCCTTGTGGAAACCTTTTCAGGTTTTCCTCATTGGAATTTCTCATTCAGTGGCCCATTTTTCGATATTTAATATTTTGCAATGACGAGTCTGACAGTGGCAGTTAGTGACAATGGTTGACAGTAAAAGATAAGGTTAACCATCCTAATGCTTGATTTACAATTGTCCCCAATAGTACAGTGACGGCCATTAATTTGGAAACACCGGCCTAATCTAGTTTACTGGATATTTCTAATATTTGATAGTGTAAGCGTTATGTCATGAACTCATGTCACCCATGTCATCGTTGAGCGCATTCAACAGACTGTCGCAGCCGAAATTTATATGTTAATAACATTGTCAAAGTGACAAACAATTTACAATAGAAAAATCTTGATGTTTCCAAATTAATGGCCGCCACTGTACATCATAAATTACAAAACATTATTTACATTAAGGTAGATCATAGATCCCAGTAGACGTCTTTGCGACACATGGAAGTGCGATGACACTTTCTAGTAATTAACTTAATAATAACGTTATTTATTGGTACGCGTAACCTAGTTTTTTTAGCAGCAACAGTTAAAGCTAACTAGCATGAATCAATCTAAAACTCGACACCGTGACACAGCTAAGCAACCACTCGAGCTTTTTTCATCGCATGGTATAATAATGTATGCGAAAGTGATGTACCTGTCGCACTGACAAATTCCGGAAGAGTTGTGTATATGTACTTACTTTTTCCTCTTCGGCTAGAGGAGCAGTAAGTTCTTGATAAGACTCCCCGCTGCCTCGTCGGCTAGGTGCTCCACATACAGCTCTGCGGAAGGCGCGGGCGACCAGCGAGCAAAGACCGCACTGCCGGCCGCCCCTACGCCTCCCAGCATCCTCCACCGTTAGCTCCCGCCCGCTGCCATCCCTACAGCACGCCACTGCCTTGATTATGACGCGTTACACTGCACAATAAATTACTATGGACACCGTTTTGTGAGTGTCCACGTGCTAATATTTTCGCCGCACGAGAAAGTACTTATGGTCGGCCGCCGGTCGGTAATCCTCATCTGCCGACATTGAAATTTGCATTTCCTCAGTCTTCCCAATATCAGTCACCTGAAATTAGTTCCACTTACAGGAGATCAACACGGTGGTTTTTTAATCTTTTCGGTTTTTCAATGATGTTGCAATATTCACCGATCTCAATACTGATAATAGTTGTTGCGTTGCATTTTTAACGGGTATAATCTCGAAACACCCAAAAATCGCTGTCATTCCTATCTCTATGTATGAATTTATGTAGGTATGTTTAACACTACTGATTTGTCTATTAATGTTGAAATAAAAAATCTCTACCTACCTAATCCAAGAAAATTTATACCTAGGATGGGGCTGATAAAATATGAACGCTGAAAATCATTTCAATACAAACCAAATTCAACAAAGCACCGACAATATATGTACCAAAATTAATGCTTGAATTTAGGTGAGTTTCTGCAAGTATTTTTTTTCTGAAAAATAAAATCTCAGGCCTCCATTTAAATACATAATACTTTTTTTTATAATTAACGGATCTTTGATATGTTATATTCATTAATTACTTTTAGTTTAAAAATTCGTAAATGTTAACGACTTGAAACTCAAACCTTAACATAAACAGGGTTATATTAAAAAAAAAATTGGTTATTTCCGGTTAGAATTATATATTCGAAAGCTTTACGCTTTGTTTTTAGAACTATAGAAGGGTCTAAACTAATCTAAACCATAAAGTGATATTGCGGGTCCTAAATCAACTTGGTAAATTTTCACAGAAAATATTACTACGTACATACTTCTAATAATTCTTCAGTTTCATTAATGAAATCTTCATTAATTCTCTTGAAACTGCCTGTATTGTTCTAGCGTAAATCTAATAATCTTATACATAATAATTAAATTAAATATTTATATGTAATTTTAATTTGCATTGTAATGCTGCTACATAGTAATTCATATACCTACATACATATTTTATACAAAAGGTGTGTAGACTAACTTGTCACAAAATTTAGAAGATATAGAAAAAGTCAAGTCATTCAGTCGATAGTGACTATTTAAAAACAGAATTTGAGTTTTAGTACCAACAAATAATAGCAAACATGAATTAATTATAGACAGACGTAGCGTTACGTCCGGTTTCGTCAAAGATAACATCAATTTATCTGTACGTACCTCTATGTTAAGTAAATACGTATATTTTATTTTAATCTTTTTATTGCCAATAATATAAAAAAAGTAGTTGCCTTTAATGATTTTTACGACGAATCTTATCAAAAAACTACGAGTACAACACATTCTTCCATAAACGAAACCAATGTCAAAAAGTCATAAAGTATTCTAAACAACAGAGACAACCGTTCGTGCTGTACCATTATTTTCTGCAAAAATTTATTATTTTTAAAACTAATGGGTATTTCAACCCAAAAAACTGAATGACCTGGTTTGGGCAAAAATCATGCAAGAAGTTTTGATTGCATGTTTAGATTTAATTATAAGAATATCGCAAAAAATAGCAAATGGAATTAACTAAGTAAAAACATAAATTAATATTAATTTTCTAATTACTATATAGGTAATGAATAAAGTTAATATTGATTTTATAACATAAACGAGTGTTTTCTTTTCTTGTCGTCTTTGAAAGTGTTGTTACTATTTATGTATAAAAACTTGTCTTCAACCTAAATCTGTGAATTTTATGTATCACGTAAAGTAAGCGTAATCTAATATCAACATTTACCATTATTTTACTGACGTCACTAACGATTTAACCTTAATGATTGATCCCACTGGCACTGCTTGTCTTCTATGCTTAATTTTGTGAGAAAACAACCGAAAATATTAAAATGTTAAATTAACCTTTTGGGCATTACTTTTTCTTCAATTTGAAAACGTTTTTTAAACGTAGAATAACAGTAAAGTAGTTGCTTGCTTACAATGAACGTAAAATATAAGATATACATAAGACAAACATAATTTTATTCATAACGGGTGTTTTTTAAAATTTGGCGTCGAAATTAGCGTTGAAGAGTCGACTGTGAATGCACACTATACGGATAACGGATCACGAATCAGCTGTTTAAATCTTACGCTTTTACACGAGTGGTGCGTTCTCAATCGACTCTCCAACGCCAACTTCGACGCCAAATTTAAAAAACACCCTTTACAGTTAAACCGTTACAGTTCTCAGTGAGTCTATAATATAATTGTTGTTTGTGCAGCAAGAACACTACATAAAACTGAAATAGTTCTTGTACTGTACTGCTAACGTACTCTTTGTATCGCATCAACTTCTATTCTATTTTCCACATTTTTTAAAATTCTTTGTTAAATGACAACTCCAACAATATCAGTGCTGTTAAATAGTCATTGGAAGACACAATGACTAGGTAGCAACAACAAATAACATCAATAACACGTAAAATAGTAGAGTTATTCATATACGGTTATACGGTAAGCATTTCACATTTTTACATTTTTATGTTCATTGTGAATTATCTTTAGTTATGTACATCTTATGTTTACGTCTACGTTTTATGTATATCGTACGTTTTACGTTTATTGTGAACGTAATTTTCTTCATAATTAATTCAATGAAGAAATACATTTACCTGTACTTAGAAATTGGAAAATCCAGACAATATACAAAATATTCCTAGAAAGATTTTCATGAAGTGATTACTAAGAAAAAAGGTTTGCAATTATGGGTACCGGAAATTATACATACTATAAACCAAATCCATTTTCAATATCTATTTATCTTAAAAATTATTCATTAGACTACTTTTCCTTGTACTCGCCAGTCCCGTATAGGGTACCTAAACATTTATGATTGAATAAATGTGAATAGAATTGTTAATAAACCAAGTACTATTTTGTAAGGTATCAATTAAATTATGAAATTAAACCAACAGCGGGTTTCCTCAGTAATAATAAAAAATGAAAATCTCGTATCGGAACATAAAATTTTTCGAGTTTTTTTTATTAGCATTTTAGAAAGTTGCATAATAATTCGTTTTATTACATATTATACTGATCCCAGTGAAATATGTAATATTAGACTACTGTTGACCTTAATACCTACTCATGAGCTTGTTAAAAGGATCTCCGTTAGTGCATACGGAAACACAAATTCCTATTACCTATAAAAGGTGAATCCCTAACGCAATACATTTAAATTTCACACAAGAGGATGTCGCATAATAATCCTGACCTATTAGAAAACACAAAACGTTTTTTCTTAGAAATAAATGTTCAGAATGTATTTTAAATTTGATTTGATACCAGGTACCCATGCAGGATTCAGCTTCAAAGAAGTGGCAAGGTTTTTATAAACTTTGTTTAATAGAAACAAGTTCAACATTCATAAATATATAAATTTGAGATTTTGCATATTAAATGTGTTTACAGTGCTCTTTGGTTCTACAAAATCACTTTTTTCACTCAAAGGAGGAGCCGAACTACAAAGCGAATCAAGTTTTAAGACAAGATTCTTACAAAATACTTCAAAGCAACACGTTAATTAATTATGGTAAAAAATAATTGTTAACTTTACAGGAAGTATACTGGGTGCGTCCTAAAAAACACCGCAAGCCATAGCTCTGTTATTTATGGCTCGATTTAAATAAAACAAAAACTGGAATGCATTACTTTAAAAACACTATAAGCACAACATTGATTTATTTTTTTTCAAAAAGTCATTCATTGTCAACTTTGTTTTTTCAAATAGCTTGGTATATTTTGAAATTTGAAATTCCGAAACGAGCCGCGTAGCGGCGAGTTGAGGAACAAATGAATGCTTGAAGGATCTTCTGCAGCGAGTCTTTTATATCGAGCGATCAAATTAATTTGTAGACGCATGAATCCGAAAACGTATGTCGTTACTTGAACTCCACGCTCCAATTAACACAGTGTGAAACACAGGTTAGATCTAGACATACATACATATCAGTCGCAAAAGACATACGGATTCAAATCAATGGATGACTCGATTACAAATTATGTAATTTAATCGCTCGATACTATTTGTTCTATTTTGCCGCTTTGTACCACTTTATAAATAAAAAAATAAAAATTTTAAATGTAGGGAATTTTGCGGTGGTTGGTGATATTTATGTGGCATAATTTTAGCCGGCTGTGAAAAAAATTAATTTAAAACGTCCGTTTTTTTTTATTTTCACGTTTGATGTTTGAAAATGAATGCTGAAGAAAGTTTAACACTAACGCCGCCGCAAATTAGGCAAATTGCACAAAAACCTTAGAAAATTTATTGTTGGAGAAGTCCAAATCCCAATATGCAAATTAAACTTTTTGTTCATTGTTATTTATTAATTTGCTTTGTTCTCTGCGTATGTCAGTTGACACTTCAACGCTACGAACATCAATACTGTAATTTTACTTGTCTATTCTAAAACACTCAAATGACGTCATTTGGGTGTTTTAATAGTATATTAAATAAGAAGTTTTATAAGGGTTGATTTGGCGCACGAGTGTAGAAAACTAGCCGTAGGGGAGTTTTGTATGGGACGAGTGCGCTAATGCCCTTATAAAACGAGTTTTTTATGTTATTTTTTCGAATTTGCACCCTTGTTTTAATTTTTAAATGAAAAAATTAAATTTTCAAATTCTAGGGAATTTTGTATTAATTGGTACTTCAAGGTAACGGATGCAACTACATCTGCAACAGATCTTAAAAAGTAGAGTTTGAACATTAATATTGGAAGTTTTTTGGTGTAATTGACAATAACACACTGAAATATTGATAAAAATTTTCTTAGAGATCTATTAAACTACGAGTGCTTTAATAGATAGCCATAAACGACTCCAAATTGAATACAGTAACAAACCTATTAGAGACGCAAATTCTCTAAAGTATTGTTATTGCGTTTAGGATTGTTTTCCATAGTGTAGGCATGATTTTTTTCGAATAATTTCCAATCATGCCATTTTATTTATTTACTTTCGCGGTTAATGTTAAATATATTCTAACATGTGGCATATCGTTAGATTCAGAAAAATAATCTCTTTCAAAATCGGAATAAAAAAATAGGTATACCAAACTATTTGAAAAAACAAAGTTGACTACCATCTGACCTTGAATGACTTTTTGACAAAAATCAATGTTGTGCTTATGGTGTTTTTAAAGTGATTTATTTCAGTTTTTGTTTTATTTAAATCGAGCCATAAATAACGGAGATATAGCTTGCGGCATTTTTTAAGATGCACCTGTATATCGAAAAATTTTCTGGCGAAATTGATTGAAATCGTTCTTTGTAAATATTGATGATTAAATTGTTTATTAGAAAGATTCTAGCATTTGTTCCATAAAAAAAAATTAAGTAGGTAGCATAAAAAATCTTGTTTGCCCGGTCATTTATTTCTGACTATTCAACTCACATCAAATTCTCCAATAAAAATGCACGATTTGTCATTTCTGGATCAATCAGAACGAAACTTCCTGATTATTCATCCATCACATGTGAAAATTACCGGTTATTTTCACTACTAATGATTATCAGGAAAATGTATTATAAATGTTGTTGATTGAATAGTCCGTCGAATATCACTCTTAGTCAAAGTTAAGTAAACTATTTTTGTGGTGTTCTCACTTATGTCCCCTACGCTTGAGAATACCACTCGTGCTGCGCACTCGTGATATTCAATTTCAAGCGTGGGTGACAGTCATGACAGCACTACAAAAATAATCGACATAACTTTGCCTACTCATGGTACTATAAGTGAAAATGTTTCCTGTTTTCGCTCCACTTGTTATGAAAGAATGTGATTTAGGAGCATTTTTCGATATGTTTGTATGTAAGACAGGTTGCGTTAAAATGTACACAATAATAATTAACAATATCACAATTTAATTTTAATTTATTCATTCCTATAATTATTTTTCCATAAATGTTTAACAATTTCATCTTGTATGTATGTAATTGAATACATATGTAGGTATGTATGTATTTGCTCGTTTAAATGAACAAGCACTGCATCCGTAGGCATCCATCATTTAAAACTAATAGCCGTTAGCACATACGATTATATTCTTTATATAGTTTGTCCAGCGAGAGATTGGTTGACATAAAAATCATTAAATTCTACGTAGAGAAAGTAGCACCTAGCGCACGTAAAATTTGAAATACATATATCCTTCAAGCAGCAACATTTTTGCCCTGAAATTATGCTCTAATTAATGTATTCTAGTGCATTTTCTAGTGTTGGGTTACAAGCCTACAATTTAAAATCTCCCAATCTCTCGCTGGACGAAGTATACCATAATTATTTAACCAACGTATCTATAAAATTTAAAATTTTGTTTAAGAGTCAGTTACAAATGAAAACAAAACTTTTCAGCGTATAATAAATAACGACGTTTGCCCAAATTTCAAACCAAATATAAAACTGCTACTTACTAGAAAAATGTACACTACATATTACGAAATAAACTGGACATTTTTCATTGTTGTGAATCTAAATCTGATCATCGAAGTTTAAGCTCACTAATAAATACAACCGTGTGAAACTAAAGGCGTTAAACATTCCAGGCAGTATTGTCGGTAAACGAGAGGTTAATAATTTATTTCCCCGAGGCCGTCCTTCGACTCTCGGTTTACTCGTGGACTATCAACACCGTCTAATAGCCTTTTCAAAGTGGATTTTCTAGACAGTTTCCTAAAAGTACGCTGCTGTAATATGGTGTTACCGGTATCAATACAAATTGCCTAATGCCTTATCTAATAAATTTTCTTTCAGTTTTGGACAGCTTTCATTTTATTGCATGGTCATTGAAAAACCCGTTGGAAGTAACTTTTACATATTACCTATTTGCTCACTGCAAAACTGGGTTACATTTCATAAACAAACCTATTAAATCCATACATAATGTTCATAAGGACATGTTTATCATGCAGTACAACAACACAGCAGCAACATTATCTTGATGCTTTATCAGATAATGCGTTGTTCTTTATTGCACCAAATTTACTTCGTTATAAATGTGACATGAATTATATTCGTTAATAAATTATATAGGTATGAAAAAAAAGATGTACCTACATAAGTATATATAAATATTTATAAGAAGAATATAACACGAGCAGTCTTCTTTGATGATTCTTTAGAAGTAACAGGCTATCGTTCTCAAAAACAAAAATACAATAAACACAGAGACTGTAACATTAAATTTAGGAGAATGGTCTACAATGCAATATTATTAGATAATAAACGTCTTGTACAAAATAGATTTCAAGATTTCAAAGATAAATGATATGTAATATGTTCAAGATATTCTGGAACTTTTGAAGTAACTTGCCTTGCGATGACAATTTATGAGTTCAACGCATAAACGCAAATCATTTTTTTCTACTCCCTTCTCTAAAGTGTCACATTTTGCACTGACAAATAGTGTATAAAACGTCACTTTAAATACGATTGTCCATTAGTCACATTCACAAGGAAGACCAAGCCTCTCCTATTTGACTATAAAGTCAACGGCTCCATTCTATCAAGACGAGAGTCAATTAAAGATCTGGGTGTCATCTTCGACTCTAAACTATCTTTCGTCGAGCACATTCGGACCATTGCGGGGACTGCATTTAGGGCTCTGGGTTTTGTTTTGTGCATTGGTAAGGAATTCTCTGATGTCGAGACCTTGAAGCTTCTGTATATCACATCACCTATGTGAGATCCCGGCTCGAGTATGCTTCCCTTGTATAGTCGTCGATATACGATGTTCATTCTTCCCTTCTGGAGCGAGTGCAACGCAGTTTCCTGAAGGATGCAGTTTTTACGTTGAATGGTGTATATCCTCCTCGTGGGTATCCGCAAGGTCTTCTGCTCGGTGAAGTTGGTCTGCAGTCTCTGCTCAAGAGACGCATGGAACACTCGGTGATCTTTTTATTCAAATTATTCAGAGGGGTGCAGGAATGTACTCTCGTTCTGGAGCGGATCAGTTTGAGGGTTAGCCGCATAAGGAGTGTTTTATACATCGGTCAATGCCACACGGATATAGGGCTCAGGTCACCTATTACTCGAATGTTGCATAATTATCAGAACGTCGAAACCCACATCGATATATTTTGTTGCAGCATATCGCAGATCAAAAAATGCTTTCCCAGCTTAGGAACCAGGGTGATCCTACTCAAACGAGTGCTCGGTAGTTGTAGCCTGGGTGTTAGGATGCTCTGTGTGGAATGGTTTTTGCGTTGTGATTGTGTTTTGTGCATCGTTTTCTTTTTGGCAGGGCTTGTAATTGGGCGTCTAGCCTGTTAGCCTTCAATATGTATTAATAATAATAATAATTAATCACAACTTGATGTCCATATTCGGGCGTTTTCGGCATATTAAACACGCTCGAAGTTTCTTTAAACACGGCTTGAACTTTTTGGACATATATAGCTCTAGATCACGTTGGTATTTTGACGTTGATCAGTTTCGCATCCGGCGTAAAAGAAAACGTCATTGCAGTGAAATAATTCGTTCTACTTTTCAAATATGAACCTGATAGAAACTGATAATGAAGAGGAATATTTTATTGGTACCCCTCCTGAAGTAACCCAAGCGGCAGCATAAGCCACCAACAATTTGTTGCCTGAGAAATCACGGTATCAGTACGAGCGAGCTTATAATATTTTCGATGAATGGCGAAAGAAAAACCGCAGAGGATCTTTTTCTGAGGACGTTATGCTTGCGTTCTTCCAAAAATTATCCCAAAATATGGAGCCCACGTCTTTATGGTCAACATACTCTATGCTTCAATCAACAATTAATCTCAAAAACGATGTCTATGTAAGTTTGTTTCGTTTGTTTATTTGGTCGTAGAAAATGTATAGTATGCAACACGTTTTATAAACTTCTCTAGACACTCGTTTATTAAACACTCGCTGCGCCACGCTTCGCTCGTGCCTAACATAAAACTCGTGTCTAAAGTATCGTTTATAAAACTTGTTGCATACTATTATGAAAACTGAGGATGTGTTTAATTAAATTTATGACCAATAAGTAAATGAGCCGTACGTGGTGGTATGAATAGTTTAAATAATTAAAGGTTGACAATTACCAGCGTTGAGGAGGATTTTTCGCCACCATATTTTTCATTGTAGGAACAAACAATAAATCGTTGCTACAAATGTTCAATTCACGATTTCTCCATCATGATATCTACAGCTCCTGATTCCGTAGCTTCTTGAACAAAGTGAACATTATTTGATTTTTCAACATCTTCCTCACTCGATCTGACTCAAGCAGACTTCTTAGTATTCTCTAAACTTACATTCACTTTGAACAGACCGAGACCCGATCCGGAAATCGGATACCAGAATTGCTTCCAGTGTCGTTCGAAGGAAATAACTTATAGGTATAGCACCGAAAAAAATAAGAGATTCGGAATTTCCTGAACACACACGTAATAATAAATAATAATCCACAAAAGCCAGACAATTAAGTTAAAATTACCTAAAAATAGTAGTTTTTATCTTAGAGCCACCAATTAATATTCTCACGATGAAATAATATTTGGTTATATTTGCAACAAAATTTATCAACATTCAAATCAGTTTTAAATTGGTTGATACCGAATGCCTTCAATTCATTATTGAAAATAGACAGACCTACCAGATGGTTTAGCCGCATTTTTACTAATTCATCATTATTCATTACACAAAACTAAGACAATAGTATATTGTATATCAAGAGTTGAAAATGAAAGATTTCACACGAGTTTGCAGAATTGAGCCACAAGCCGTAGGCGCGTGGCTTAAGCAAACGAGTGTGAAATCAAATTTTCAACACGTGGTATACACGATATTTTTCCGACGACCACAAAAAAAACGCTAATATTCGGCATCCCTTCAAACTTCAAATATCATTCGACAGAGCTGCGGACAAAATAATTATGCCGTTGCGCGGAGATAGACATCGTTAATCATCGGCCCGTGTACAATATAAAAACACACAGCTGTCGGCCAATCAGATTTCTCAAATTTTTCATTGTACACGGTTAGCTGTTCGTTCGTGTTCGTGTTGAAATCGTTTGCAATTTTAAATTTTCACTAAGGAAAAACCGTGTGAAATGTGCCATATTTCACAGTGGTCGTCTGAAAAATATGTTTCAAGATCATTTTCAACCAGAGAACTAGAATTTGCCAGAAAGCGCTGATACGATACTTGGGACGATTATAAGTACTAAATTTTGGATGTCTAAATAGCGTGCCTTCAAATAAATTCGGAACTAGAGTAGGCTGTGATTTTATTATGAAGTTGGCAACATGCAATTTTTATAGACAGCACAGCACTGACATTTGACAGCACAGTACACGTGTTCATTCTGATCCTGACATCACGATTTATACTCATATACGCAAAATTCAAAACAAAATATTTATCCCTAAAGCAAATGTCTAAAATGTTGTCCATCAGTTTGAATGCACAAACGAATTTGGCGCTTCATGTTGTCAAATGCGTTTTCCAATTGTTGGGGGGGTTATGTTGGCACAAAGTCACAAAGTTCTTCGATAGTGTGGCTTGTGCTTTTAAAAACTGTGTTTTTCAGGTATGGACACATAAAGTAGTCCATGATTGTAAGATCTGGAGACCTTGCAAGAAATTCCTCCACTCGGATGTCTAAGAATTCTTTAAAATTAGCAATTGTTTGACGAGCTGAATGTGCTGTAGCATACCCTTCGGTAAGTTCATCGTCATGTAACACATTGTGAAAGGGTTCTAATAAGTCATTCCGATATCTTGCAGCAGTTACGGTTTGGTTAAAAAATAGAGAGTTTTCGCGTTACGTTTTTCAGATAACCATGTACGCTAACGCCGGTGTTGCTAGGCAATAGCGTAACCGAGAGCTATTGCAAGTTCAAATGGCAACGAAACCTTAATAAGTTATTAAGTTATTATTACAATAAACGATTACGGTAATTGCTCGCGAATAGCGTACAGGTTATTTTAACGGAACGTAACGCGAAAACTCTATTAATCCGATGATTCGCCCTCTCGAAACCGCTAGCTAAACACCAATTTTTTTGTGGATGGAGATGTAAAGGAGTTTCCACAAATTCATGGAGATTCTGCGTACCAAGATGGAACCACGCCTCGTCTGAAAAGAAGCACTTATCGAGAAGGTTGCTCAAGTTTTCCAAAAACAACTGCCAATATGCTGTTCTTCTTCCAAAATCTAAATCTAAGGGCCTGAGTTCGTGGACTGCTTGAATTTTATATTCATAGATATAATTACCATGTTTCTACAGATAACTGAATTTCTTGTGACAGTTTCACAATTGATTTTTTGGGTGAGTTTTCCATTCGACGCTGAACATCGGCAATACAATCTGCGGTTCTTTTTCTAGGTGCGCCACTCAGCTCCCTGGTTTACAGCTTACTGATCCAGTTTCACGAAATTTGTCAACACAAGCATGAATTTGTTTTACAAGCTGTGTATAAGTGGTTACAACATTAAGAAGCTGTTGACGGAACTCCTGTATGCACTGATTAATTGAATAAACATATTGTCCGTTTTATAAACCTACCACTTCGAAAATAACTTTCAAGAAGAAAAATTTTGTGTGTTAATTCCATCTTATTATAAATATGTAATGGAAATCATAAATGGCTGCCGCACAACTTATGTACGGTCGGAACGTTATAGATGTGAATTGGGGACTTGTCGTTAAGTTAGCACTACCAGCAAAAGTAACTAGGCGCGCCAATAAACTTATTGGAATTTATGACAGATCTCACTAATGTACTGTTCAATCATAAGTTTTAAGCGACCTTGAATTTGACAATCCATATCCAAAACATTTCGAGTATATGTAATTTGAATTAATTTGACAACTGTCAGTGCTCCAAAGTCTACCAACCGTTATTAGACAAAATATATAAATCACAGCCGAGTATTTTGAAAAATTTTACAAATGTACAGTTAATTTCAAAAGGACACCTCAAAAATCAAGGAGTCAATTTATTACAGTTTTTCCACATGTAAAGATGCCTTTTTGAAATTGAACATCGTATTTTTTATATGGGTTAGGTACTATTCCGGACACGGAATCCTGGCCACAACTGACAAATATGTGTGAACTGGCCTTTATTGAATATAACCCAACTTTTGACTCGATAATGCTATTTCCCTTCTTTTTTGATGTCACAATAAAAACTTCAAAGTGATTTTTAATAATTGTCATTTATTAATGACACTAATGATTGGTTTACATCATTTATTTTAGAAATGTCAAAAAAATGTTGGCCAAGATTCCGTGTCCGCAATAGTACGTTTGACAACGGTCGCAAACGAGTTCCTCCACGCGGTCAAATTTTTGCAGGGCTCTACCTTTTTGATCCTTATCGGCAAACGAATTCCTCCAAGTACCTGTAATCGGATTAGAGACCGGCGGCGGCGGTCCACCTGGACCGGCCATTAGTCACCAGTTAAGATTTAGTAAAATGTTTAATTATTTCCAATATTTTCAATAAGATAGGTACCCCTACCCACCCCACTTAAAATTAAGGGTAAGTATATAACACTTAGTATCAATTTTTCTTGTGACAAGTTAACATTCTGTCTCTGCGAACAATGAATGTTCAAAAAGTTATTTACAGTGAAAAAGGAAACCCTTTATTGGTTATTAATGGTGCAAAAAATTTTAAAGCTAGTGTGATGAAAGATGGAAAAACACGCTGGAGGTGCACAGAAAAGTTTTGAGAAAGAATAAATACTTTGAAGTGTACCTGCTTTGCCATGTCATTTTCGTGAAATTAGCCCGCCCCTGATAATCCTCTAGATTTCGCTACCTGACCTGACATCCACCTTGGTACCTGCATTTGGAGGAACTCGTTTGCGCCGTTGACAATATAAAATGTCGTTGATATTTTAGAACACCATAATATTGTCTGTTTTACCTCTGCACGGTGCTCTTCGCGATGTTAATACTGGGGTACCTTCCGGATCCAGCACCCTTCTTCTAATTTGGAAAGAATGAGCATTTTCGCGTTTTCGGTTAGATTAGGCATTTTGTTTGTCAAAATTGACATTGACCATTGACAAAAAATGTAACTGCATTTCACACTGTAGAAAATTAGGTGTACTCAATAATTTTGAAATTAACTTGAAGTCACTCATTATTGATCTTGCGCCCGTTCGGTCACAAATGTGCTTCGTTTCAAGTTGTTAAACCCATTATGTGATATCTGTTGGTTTTGAAGAAAACTATTTTTTAATAAAGATAGAGCCACGATAGAGCACCAAATGAACAAAAACAAGTTTATCGCAAATTAGACTTTAAAGCTAAGACAGTGACAGCATGTGATAACTACAAGATTTTATAAGTTACAGCACAGCACAGCATCGCACTCTTGAATTTCTTAGACATCCGATAAGTTAAAATTCAATTGCGCATTTATCTATTTCCAAAACAACCAATCCGACTTGCACAAAAATTAATAGGCCATTTTGAACATTTGTTGCTTTAAATAGTCTTCAACTTATAAAATTGGTTTTTATGTTTTAGCACGTAGGCTTTGAAAATATTCAGGAAACAAATAGTGCGTTGTATTCCTTGCGAAGTGGACTTTCAAACGAGGTGTCACTTGGCATACCGTTACATTTGAAAAAAAAAGTTAGGGGTGGTTGCGCACTTCCGGGAGGAGATATGCAAAAACCACAGGCACCAAAATGTAGCAAGCAAAAACGAAAATCGACCTGTTTCGGGATTTTTTACAAAAATCACCCATGTCCAAGTTATGAATTTTATTCCAGCTAATGTTTCCACACTGTATATGGAATACCGTTAATAAATAACGGCCGTAGCTGATATGACACACATATCAATTGAGGAGAGAGTACTGTGATAGCAGCTTAACAGTATGGTATCATGAAAAGAGCTTTTTCGGTCTCCCAGTCTGGGAAATATAGTGTTACCTTACACTTTAGGTCAAGAGAGCTGCGATTTCCCGAACAATGTCAAAAATTTCTGGTGAAGTACGGGAAAAATGTGCGGACACCGTTAATTTATTCTTTTCACAGTTACTTTAAAATTAAAGTGTCCATACGCTACTTTAATTTAGTGTAAAAAAACACATTTCCCTGTAAGTATAATTTTTCCAATTAATAATCATAATCGTAACAGGGAAAATACAACTATCGGGTTGGCAGCTGTATATGTCAAAAAGTTTGACAATTGTTATTTCGTAAATATCTGCAAAATTGCACAATAAAACAAAACCACAGAACCTGATCTACGGTCTTAAAAACGTTTTATGTAAGTATCTACTTTATCCAGTACTAGCTGTTGGTGCCAAAGTGCAACTGGAACATTGTATAACCTCAATATGTTGTATTCACCTGCAGAGATTATTCGTATTTACCAGGAAGTACATGACATTTTAATAATTTGCAAAACTATTAAAATTACATAATTTATTTTGTAAAATTACAATTATTATAAACATTAATGTTACAATGCTCCACTTTAGAGAACAATCCAGGAGTGATTTTGTCAATTCCATTATTTCCGAGTTGGATGTCATATACTCATATGATGTATTCAGAATTTAGGCCTTCTTTTACGACTCGCACTGCATCTGGTCTGTCTCACATTTAACTCACTATCTGAACTAGACATTTTTTCAGTCGATTAACACACCAGAATCAAAATTTCAAGCATTAACAGTAAAAATTTAACGTAATAAACACAGCAAATATGCAATTTGTTAGGAAAAAAACAAATGAGCGGTCACCGTCGTCAAGGAATTGATTCCACAGCATTCGATTCTTTATTGACGATATCAAATTCTAAATACAATAAAATTAGTCTTGATTTTTAAAAAAATTAATATTTTGGTCAGCCGAAAAGTCTTACGGAATATGAAAATAAAAACGAATCCTGCCAATATGGGAGATTAAAATTTTCAAGTTAAAAATGTATACATACATTTTGTATTTACATACATCCTTTTTCAAGGTGAAAACCCCGTATATCCAAAACCAACAATCCTAAATATTACTCGTTTGTTGATACATATACATTTTAACAACGATGCAATATATTAGAAGAGACAAAATAATTCTATTGTAAATTATATATTATACTAGCGAATCTAACGCAATTGTTGCCTGTTTTATACCTATAAAATACTCAGCTTTCACATATAAATTAATCACTTAATTATACCTCACCTACCAAACGTGTTCACAGTGATCTGAAATGTGAGCTACGCACTCTTTTGCTAGCAGAAACGCGCAACACAAAATTCTTTTTCACGTCTGACATTTATAGTCATTTTATCGCATAGGTAGGGCTGTAGTATTTCTTCACTGCTATACTATATTTATTTTATATTTGGGGTAAGTCGCAAAACATACTGTGACAGGAGTCGATACATCGGCAAGGTGAAACTTTTTTAGTTGTTGACATTAGTAAAACTTACCTAATTATGTTTCACATTACAAATGTATCCTTCAAGAGACCAAAATTGATGTGTCAATTAAATTCATCGATTTACTTTAACGTAAGATATTCTTGGTGAGTGACATTACAATATATTTTAACAGATGTACACTTTTGTAGTTTTTCGTTTAGTTTATAAATAAAAATAAATTTAAATGTAATCATCAACCAATCATATTTACCAAATCAAACGCTGGAATAAAATGCAGCGTGACATGAGTAATATCCGCAATTAATGTTAATTTCAATATCGTGATTACTGTGTCTATTCTTAAAAGCAGTTAGTTCCTTTGTAATCTAAAGTGCTATCCAAATAAGCGCCGCAAAACTCCCAGTGATTGGTAAATTATACCGTATAACGAAAATGAGAATAATAATAATAATAATAATGAGATTATCAAGATTCTTCTCAATTAGTGCTGGAATATTAGGTCAGGTGTCAATTTAGACCATAAGTTTATAGCAAAAAAATTTAATATTTCAATAAATATTTATCAACTGAGTTTATGTATGCGAAGCATGTAAAAGCTACGTTATTTTTTACATGTTCCATGTTTAGCATACAGATTTGAAAAACAAATCCACCACTAAATTTTTAATGTAATAATTCCTACAAAATATATAACAATTATAAGAACAGTTTTTCCTTTTAATAATGAAGAAGTAAGCTAATTTTTCATGTGAACTTTAACATTACGAACTAAAATACGCAAAAAAAAATCTAAAGTAAGTTTAAAACATTACTAGTCGCAATAAGTTATCAGTTCTCACCCAAACAAGCTGAATCTAATGTTAATAAAAGCTTCCATTTTTACTTCCATGAATTCTGTCCGAGATAAGGTTAAATTCTAATTGTCCTGTGTTCAAAACGTAAAGATACGTGGTTCTCGACATGGCGGCTGCGGGTAACTCAGTCTGACGATCTATCCTGTCTACGTACATATGGAATTTTCTTTCGTTCACGATAACTTCCACAAAAATACACCTATTTCAATTTTCTTCGTAAAAATTGTTCGTCTCAGTAAGGGCTCCACGCCTATTGATTTTGATGCCAATTAAACTTGTGATCTTGGAAATATACGCATTCATATGCATTTTCTTTCGTTCACGATATTTTATACAAAAAAAAAACACCGATTTGAATATTTCTTTGTGGAAAATATTTGTTTTAGCACTGATTCAAGATCAATTTTGGTAAGAGTTTACAAACTCTGTTTATCTTCAAGCGGTCGAAAATCTCGCCATTGAGTATCTCTATAGTCTATTTCTACTGGGTGCCCCAAAATTCACGGAACAACCCAATGGGGCAATGTCAACTCATGTTAGAAAATAATGAGAAAGATAAATTCTATACCTCTTAAATTTGAAGATATGGGGGCTCAAAGGTGCAGCTTTGATCTCATTTATTTTAATTATTAAAAAAGATTTTGACAATTTATCTTTTACTAGCCAGTGGCATAATAATTCTGAACGACTGTGATCAGGTTTGCAATTATTTTTTTCATTACTTCCAGCATTTCCAAATAGTAATTTTATGTCCGTTTTACCTCAAATAACGTACGGCAACATGGCTTTGATTTTTCTCTCTCATTTCCATGAATACAACAATAATGAAATATTTGCAGACTATTGGGATACATAGAATGTTTTTAAATGTTGCCACATTTAGGCCCGGTTGTATAAAGCTATGTCAATTCCATGTTAAAGTTAACATATTGTCAAGCGATCTGATTGGGCGATATTTAACATTGAATTTGAATCAGCCAATCAAATGGGCGGATTTTCGGCTTGACGCATTGTTAGCTGACACGATGTTAACTAAGCTTTTTGTAATTTGCCTCCATTTTGATTCTCTAATAGACATATTAACGAACGCGACGTCATCATCTGGGATGTCCTTATAGCCATTATTTCACGGAACATTTTACGAAAATTTTTAGGTTGGCAAAGCTTGATCCGTCATGCGTGTCAGTTTAAATTACAAAATGTGCAAAGAATTATTTATCAGTATTTATCAGGCAACAAATTCGCGACCGTATTTTTGGCAATTTCACATATTTCAGCGGGCGTACATGAAAGATTATCTTCCATATTCGTGTTTTGTGACAGAATTTAGATAAAACAAAAGGCGACTTTCAAGACTTGATCAAATTTTCACTTTTAAAATTGAGACATTACCAACCGCCACAAAAATCCCTAAATCAAGGAAAGTAAACATTTTTGTTTAAAAAGGGCAAATTACAAAAATAGTAAAAACTCGTTTCATAAGACCTTGAAGCACTCCTTCTTTAAAATAACTCGTGGCTACGCCACTCGTTTGTTAATCTTGAATTCGTGCTTCAAGACTGGTCTTTAATATACTATTATGCAATCGGGCCTTAGTGTAACAAATAGGTCCTTATCTTCGACAAAAAAGAAGATCGATTTTTTAAAAATATTTTTACCTGATATTTTAATGACTACTTAACAACGTACTGCTAAGTTGTTCCGCGAATTTTGGGGCACCCAGTATAGTATCGGTTGAAGTGGCTTTTTTTGTAATCGGACTTAAATTAATTAAACTTAAAACACTTCAAATCCTAAACTAAACTAATTGTAACGAATTGTAGGTTTAAAAATTGTCATTTTACTGTAACTGCCGCAAAAGAAAATAAATGAGTTCATGTCCGATGTGTTTTTTATGATCGGCTTGAAGATAAAATAGTATATGTAGTATATTCAGAGTAGAAGGTTTTTTTGTGCTTCGCCCAATTGTCGACCTCGACGTCGCCTCGGTCTTCAATCTCTGAGCTTAGCACAAAAAAACTCACTTCTACTCTTAATAAGATAATCTACTATTGTTTACCTGTGTTGTAGCGTATGAAACCTGGTAGTTCTGTCACATGCTGTCAATGTCGTCAAGTTTAACTTCAAATTTGTGATAAAATGGTTTTTCCGTTCATTTTGTGCTCTATTTGTATTAAAAAACAGTTTTCTTCAAAACCAATCAATATTTAGTATTGCAGCATGGTTTATTCAACTGAACAAAAGTCATTAATGACAGAAAGTTGTTTTCTCAACGCACGCAAAATCAATGCTGCGTGATCATTACAATGGTTTGTCACTTAGTTAAATGCGGATTAAATGTAACATTCTTATGCTGGACGTGCATTCGCAACATATTTCCAAATTTTCTTGGAAGATTTAGACAAATATTTAGTAGCTACAAACCTCTTAGTATCGCATAAAGGCTTTCTGACAAATTCTATAATATCGGGTGTTCATTTAATATTCTGGTTATCTATGGAAATATTTTGTTTTTGTTAAGGCATGTCGTCGTTTGAACTTCCGATTAGTAAAATTAGAGTAGAACTGTCATATTTTGACATTTGCGTTCAGAGAGATCTACGTTTACTGTTTGCTGGTGTTCACGTTGGAGCAGAAAACGTTTTTGATTGAAAGTTATTTTCGCAATGGTTTGAAAGTAATGGTTCATGGATCTACTCCGTACAAAACACTTAGAAAAGTTTATCGCCGAATTTCCCTATGTTATTGTTGATCGGAAAATCTTCGAAAACAACCTGAGCCGGTGTGTAAAGTTGTTTCGTGAAACTGGAGGCGTTTACCGAAGAAAAACCACTGATCGGCCGCTAAAACCCACTGCTGCAGTTATTGAAACTGCAAGAGAAATAATGCAAAATGCTCCCCACCAAGGCGATCTACATTTACCAGGCCATGACACTGACTAAAGACAGTGTGCTATGGAATGGCCTACCATAGTCTGACAACATTGCTTCACCAACATTTAGTGAAAAAAATCGAAATCCACTAAACCTGTCATTGTATTTACATTTGTCAAATATGAGTGATCTAATTTTAGACAGTTCAAAAATGCGTAATCGCATTGTAACATATATTTTAAAACCACCTTTGGGACAGAAAAATAACGGTGCTCATTACTGATAAGTGATAATATTTCAGATGCTCTGCTGTGTTCCGGACTATTGAAACTGTTTGGTTATAAACTAACGCGAGGTGGGCATTTCCAACTTAAATATAACAATTTGTTCTCCCCATTGCCTAAATCCCATCCCATTTCTTGTAACTTGCTTCCCAGTCTCATTTCAATATTCGTTGTTAAAACCAAAAGATTTTCTCCAGTGATTGTGTCGTCATTACTAATTTTGATTATTTCTTCCCAAAGTGTAATTTCTTCGTAATTAGAAGTTATTGAAACCGCGTTTGGCACAAGTCGCTTCATTTTGTCCCCATTGATATTTATCAATATAACTGTTCCGCTAAAATCTTTAGCACAAGCATGGCTACTTTTGCGAATTCTTCACTCTTCGATTTTTAAAATCACCTTCCAAATTGGCTTCGTTTCCTCATTTGATGGAAACTTAAATAAAAGTATTTAGCTACCTACGTAATTTGAAGAAGAAGACGCGTAATTTGAGTTGCAATTTGGTACGCAACACTTAAATGACATTTTTAATTCAGTTTGACGAATTTGACCAAGGACTTGTCAAAATTTATTTTAAATGTCGAATTCGTTTCATAATTTTTGGAACACCGTAGGTCATGGAATGGCCTACCAGGGAATGTGGCAACACAGCCAGTGTCCAGGCCTGTAACTTAAGACCGCCTTGTCCCCACACTTCAATACGTCAGTTAGCGCAACGCAACAGGCTGAACTTTGTGTAAGAAAGTAGGAACGTGCCACAAATTGTTACGAGAAAAAAAAGGTGACATTTCCAGCACCTCATGTAATAAATTGATTAATTTGTGCGTGAATTGTAATTGTGTTACTTTTTTATCATAATTCGTGTCATGCTGTTATTTTATAGTGAGGTTATGTCGTATTTTAACACTGCGACATCCGTTTTTCAAAACAAGAGATTTCCATACGTGACGCTAGCAGAATATTAAATGAACACCCATTATGTAGTAGTTTACACACGAACGAGTTGAATACGTTTTTTTGTTCGACGAGCCCCTTAAAGGTTCCAAATCTTTAAAATTAGCTTGACGTTTCGTTTTGACAAGTTGTGACATTTATCAAAATCCGTTCACACAGGAGAAAATTCTCAAATTCTGACAGTGTCGACATTTTTATTAAAAATGATTTTGGTACAAGTCGTGTATGGTTTTCCATACCGATATTTATGGTATTTGACAATTTCATTACTACGTTACTGGTGTTGTTAGTTTTTCAAGTATTACCTAGTATGTAATTACTTATTTAAATTGATAAATTGATTTGATTTGACTTTTTTCCTTTCAAAGGAATTGGAGGATCCGAGGATGTCAATTATGTTTCATTTGACAAAATGTATAGGTACCATTACTTGAAATATTTTTTGTACATATTAGATGAATCATTAAAAATTACTAAATTCTTGGACTTTGGAGTGGTAACTCAACTACAATTATTTATTTGTGTTAGCTAAGTACATCCCTAATGGTGTTAAACAAAGATATGAAGTAGATACCATATACACTGATATGATGAAGCTTTTGATCGTGTTGACATAAATGTATTCGTACACAAATTAAGTTTACTTAAAGCTGGTCCCTAACTTTTATCTTGGATAACATGTTATCATACCTATGAAACGCCGTCAACATGTTAAAGTTAATGATAATAATTCCACGACGATCTTTGCTTATTCACAATAACGAAATTTTTGAAGATTTTTTTATTTTGGAATTAAACATCTAAGACACTTTACGAATCTCTAAATTTATACATTTACATCAAAGTGAAGTCTTAACACACTCCGTGTCAAAAAAAGCGCAACCACTAGAAAGCATTTTTTTAATCTTACATACTCGTACATATCTTATTCATTCTATCTGACTACGAATTCAAAATAATTCACATTTGGCAATAAAATCTTTAAGTAAGTGTTTTCATGGTTTTTGTCTTAAATATGGCGACGTTCTTTCTAAAATGTCTTCTTGTTAACAGTTTATTTATACAAGAGACACCATCTATTAACAATTAAGCATTTTTAAAAAAGGTCCAATTGTGGACGTCCCTTCACGTCTTTTCGTTTCATGAAATTGCAAGAAGTTTGGCGAAAAATGGGGTTATGGCACTGAGAACTATGTCCGAAGAAAGACAAGGGACACCTCGTCCAAGCAGTAGACGTCCGAGGATCACTACTGAACGTAGAAAACGTCATTTTCGGCTGCTGGAGACATTGCGCTTCGTTGGAGTAAACTGGTGAGAATTCTTGGACATGCGATATCAACGCCTACCGTATTTAGACGAATTAGATCATTGGACTCGCATCTTACCGTTCACATTTTCGACCTCCGATACCCCAGGAACAAAAAGCAAACAGGCAAGGAAAGGCAGCAGTGCGTACAAAAATGGTGTAATGTTATCTCCAACAATGAGCTTAAGTTATATTTGCGATCATCTGATGGCAGTCTAAAGATAAAACAGCCAAGGGACAACATACGCACTTCAGAGAGGTCGTACGGGATGTAATGATAGTTGATCACCATTATCTTCATCTTGAATTCTTTGAACGTTCAGCGCTATATCGTCTTTGTATTGCAACCCGTTTTACTGCCAGGGTTTGCAGAGGACTACTTTTCAGCAAGACAACGACCGTTTCCACATTTATCTGATGGCAAGAGCCTTTTTTGTCATTGATATGAGCAGCTACCTTGACTTCCTAAGTCACCAGATCTATTAGCAATAGAATATGTGGAGCAATAACCCCCCCCCCCCCCGAACACGATAGAAAAATTACTGCATCAGCCACAGATAGACATTTTAGATAAATTATTTAATCATTTTACTATTGTCCAAAAACAATGTACTTCGACAAAGTTTCACCAACATTAGTAGATTGTGTACTGTTGAATTCAAAAAAAATCGCGTACACCTATTATTTGCATGCGTAATTTTGTTTTTCTGGGGTCTATTAACGGCATACTGTGACACTTAAGTTATTCAAAAATGTCAATACCAAAAATTTCTGAAGAAGAAAACTGGAAATTTAGTGCTGTCTAAGTCACGTAGAGTAAATACGATTATAAATGCAAACGGCGCGGCGCCACGACCAAATATTAATGTACGAGTAATATTCAAATAAAATTATCTATTAACTTTTGTCAAAATGGCAGAAAAAGTCCGTTTTTAAAAGATAGAAAATAGTAATTTACGTTGTAAGTCCGGTAGGTTACTTGTGAACAGTACAAGTAAAGGCGGCCTTACACGAAGGTAACAATGGGCAATATGTTACGGGCAACATGTTGCCAATTGTTGCTTTGGTGTAAGGCCGGCTTTACACCAATGCAACAATTGGCAACATGTTGCCTGCAACATTTTTTAGTACTATAATGTTGTCGGTCATTACCAAAAAATGTTGCGTGCAACGAGTACATGTTGCCAATTGTTGCCTTGGTGTAAGACCGCCCTTGGACATTATGGACGAGACGACGCGACGTTAGGAGCCGAGTCAAGAATGTCTAAACGTGTACCTGTTACAAGTACTACCGGAAGGTGTATCGTAATGTACATATTTTTTAGAATTTGCGTCTTTAATACGTCTATTATTGTATTCATTCATAGTATATTAAACGAGTTTTATAAGGGTTGATTTGGCGCACGAGTCCCAAGTGTAGAAAACGAGCCGTAGTGGAGTTTTCTATGGAACGAGTGCGCCAATGCCATTATAAAACGAGTTTTTGTTATTTTTTAAATAAAAAAATAAACTTTCAAATTCTAGGAAATTTTGTATTAATTGGTACTTCAAGGTAACGGATGCAACTACATCTGAAACAGATGTTAAAAAGTAGAGTTTGAACATTAATATTGGAAGTTTTTGGGTGTAAATGACAATAATACACTGAAATATTAATAAAAATTTTCTTAGAGACCTATTAAACCACGAGTGCTTTAAAAGATAGTCATAAACGACTCCAAATTGAATACAATAATAGACCCATTGAAGACGCAAATTCTTAAAAAAAAACTTATAAAAATTGCTTACTTGATTTAAATGGTGTACGCGATTTTTTCGAACACAACTGTACATTCAACCTAAGTATTACGACTTTGTGCCACGTGCGTACATCATTTATAAAAGTACTGAAAACTGTCTATTATCTAGTAAATTAAATTTAATAATGAATTCTATATTATTCAATATGCGCATAATGATCGCTATTACTCGTGAGGATTATTTTGTGTCAGGAACCGCAGGCGAGTGCCGTAATTTATCCGAGCGAGTAGTAGCCATTATCCCCGAACAGAATACTATACTTTTTTTATGAAGAGAAATTGATAAATAAGTTTAACTATTAGACAAACTGAAACTGACGTTTTAAAATTATTATTTTGTATACTTGATACCATTACATACATTAAACTTTGTGATTGGACTTCATAAACTAGTTGCTATGATATTTGCAGTGAGTTTTGAAATTATTATTCAACGGGCCGTGAGTAACGAATCCTTTTATCCAATGAAAAACACTTTAATAATAATTACAGTATTATTCAATAGGAGTAGAAAAATAAATTTAATGGAATCAGCCTTTGAGAGATTAACTGAACACGTGATCAGATTGAAGCAATCGAAATTTCGGATTCATGGGTTAATCAATCGCACATTAAAATTTAATTAGAATTAAATATTTAATTATATTTCTATAAACTGGCCCTTAATGTCTTAAATAGAGTGTCTATAAATGATTGTGGGATTGTATAGCTTGACAAAATTAATACTTCACAAAAAAAAAAAAATAAATAGAAATTAATGAAATGCGTTATTGATAGGTCTCAACACTCTCAACAAATTACGTATTTAAACACATTTATTAAACACTTAAGAAGGAGGTAAATAACATCAGTGATTCAGTTAAAAAAGTAACAATGAACATTTAAAAAATGTCTCGAAGTGTCCTCCATTTTGCTCTGAACATCTCACGTTCACTTTCTTCTTTTCAAAAATACATATATATTTTGTAACATCTGTTCATTGATGTTACAACAACAGTTGGTAATCTCTTCTATTAACTCATTTAAATTATTCATTTGTCATTTATACACTTCATTTTTCAAGTAGCCGAACACAGAAAAGTCTATGGGAGTTAAGTCAGATGAACAGATTATTCTGAAACCAATTATTACAATAATTTATGCAGCTTTTAGAATCATTAGGGAGGTGCTCTTGTACAGTTGTTACTTTGTACGGATGTAAATGCAAGTTCTCCTCTAACAATTTTATGACATGTTCTGCAAGGTATACCAGTTTGGAAAGACACTCTAGTAAGGGATATTCTCAGATGTGCTTCTAAATAATCTCGTATATTTTCAACTTCATCTTCCTTCACCTTGGACGACCTGACGATTTCCCATTTTCAACACTAGCGGTAATAACAAAACAATTAACAATTCGATATATGTGTTACAAGGGACTTTTCTAAAACATTTTGCAAGCTTGAACGCTGCACGCCCATTCTCCGTTTCTTTTAACACCATTGCGGTAATAAGACATGACAAGGAACTTATTCTGTTCAAGTGTGAAGACCATTCTAGCAATTACTTCTAAAATATATGCGAAGTTATAAAATTATGCGTTTTTCAATATAAAAACAGATAAAGACAATATCTTTGTAACACACCATAAATTATCTAGCTTTGGAAGACGCTTTTCTTTTAACAATAAATAGACCAGGGACGCAAGAAACAACAAAGCAGGACGGCGGAAATGACGTTAAGTTTGACAATTTGCAAATAGTAATGGCTGAATTTAAAGGGGTTGGCAAATTCATATTCCAAAGCCCTCTGCAATCCCACATTCTTTTATAGACAGTCTGTACATATTGGCTTAAATATTTCTTCAAATTATTGGTTGGCACTTCGTTGCAACTCGAAACACGGCAGCATATACCTATACATGAAACATCAATGAATAACTTTCTAACCTTACTTTCTTACATTCGTTTTCTGGTTGTCGTTTATGTAATAGTATACTGCCACCGTTTAATAAAATAAAACTGTCTTCATAGAAAATTATTTTTTATTATACCGGAATCACAATCCCTGTTTTTGACACTAAAATGCGTGCGAAAAATGGCCTTTAAAACACTAACGCTTTAAGGGTTGCTTAGGTAACAATAAATTCACCTACATTTTGAACAATGATAAATACACATTTACATACAATTTATAACAAATATACGTGGCAACGAAACAACAACAATTGACCATTTCTATATCAACGATTAATGGCACACATTACTTCGAAAAAGATATTTACTTATACTGGGTGCCCCAAAATTCGCGGAACAACGTAGTAGTATGTTGTTAAATAGTCATTAAGATATCAGGTAAAAATGTTTAAAAAAGTCAATCGTTTTTTTTTTGCAGAAGATATGGACCTATTCGTTACACTAAATGTGGCAACATTTAAAAACATTCTATGCATCCCAGTAGTCTGCAAATATTTAATTTTTGTTATATCCATGGAAATGAGAGGGAAAAATCAAAGCCATGTTGCCGTACACTATTTGAGATAAAACGAACATAAAATTACTACTCGGAAATGCTGGAAATAATGAAGAAAATAATTGCAAACCTGATCACAATCGTTCAGAATGATTAGGCCACTGGTTAGTAAAAGACAAATAGTCAAAATCTTTTTTAATATTTAAAATAAATGAGATCAAATCCGCACCTTTTGAGCCCCCATATCTTCAAATCTAAGAGGTATAGAATTTTTTTATTATTTTTCTCATCATTTTCTAACATAAGTTGACATTGCCTCATTGAGTTGTTCCGCGAATTTTGGGGCACCCAGTATATACTTCTTCCGTTATAATTTTGAGATTGTAATACGGGTATAATAAAAAAGTAGCGTATGACAGAGACCATTTCATCTAAGAAGTACATGATGACTCATCGAAATCTGACCGGACGACGCTAGTCAGCTGATGATCAGTGCCGTAGAAACATTCGATTAGCTGAGGAGTCACTATAGTTCAATTAAGTTATAGGATTGAAATTCTAACAAATCAATAATTGAACAATGAATACCATAGAACGATACACAGCGAAAGGAATAACAAAAACAAAACCATTCTGAACGCTAACGGTGTTAAGTTAGAAATAGCAACGAGCGCATGGATTCCACGTGGTTGATAGGTCTGTATGCCGCTGGGCTCAAACCTCCCCTAAAAATTTGAACATGGACTCGTCCGACGAAAACGCGTTCGTGCGCATTATGTACTTCTTAGATGAAATGGTCTCTACACGTTTATAAGGGCCTTTGAAGCACTTGCGACGTTAAAAGCACTCCGCTACGCGTCGTGCTCTTAAACTCGTCACGCGTGCTTTAAAGGCTTCCTTATAAACTTGTATCATAATATACTATTAAAAATGTAGGTGCATATTTTTAATAAAATTTAAAAATTTTGGACTTAGAGAACACATTGGTAGTTGAAATTCAAAAAGGTATATTATTATACTCATGTCATATCGTGAGGAAATTCCTTAACATTGACACAGAACATAAAACACAAAAAAGTCAAAATTTGGAGGCGAGACGCCGGTAATTATGTTGATAAGCACTGCACTATTACTTGATAGTATTATCCGTAATAGTGTATGTACTCCGGCAAAATTGCCGTGCCGCTGGGTGGTGGAGGGTTATGAAATAAATGCCTTTAAACTGGCCCAGTCATGCCATAAAGAGGCCAATTTACACACCAACGAGTTGAATACGAGGTTTTTTTGTTCGACGAGCCCCTTAAAGGTTCCAAATCGCATAAAATCTTTAAAATTAGCTTGACGTTTCGTTTTAACAAGTTGTGACATTTATCAAAATCCGTTCACACAGGAGAAAATTCTCAAATTCTGACAGTGTCGAACAAAAATTTGTTATTTACTTAAACACTATCGTTTCTGCCGTTCTGTGCAGTTCAATTACTAACATTTTCAAGATAGACTCACTCAATCACAAGATACTGCATTGCCATCCTGGTTCCTAGGGGCGTTTTTCGATTGGCTGCACTTTTATTGTCAAAATTGGCACTATTTGTGTTTAAATAAAATTTTTAATTATCAAAATGTTTCTAGAGTGAAAAATAGATTATAAATATTATGTTAACTATTTAGATTTTCTTGCATTTATTTCACAAAGTCTGTGGCAACCATGCTGCCGATAGTGCCAATGCAATTTTGACTCTCAAAAACTCCCCTAGAAACCAAGATCGAGCCTACTTTCTCTTATATACCACTCGAGCATTGCCTACTCAAGATTATACAAAAATCAAGGTTTCATCGTATTGTTTCCGTGACGATATAATAAATCAAGTGTAAGAACTAGAAAAAAGTCAAAGCATGACATGTGTCCTTTCCTGGAAGTTATCAGATAAACTGTTTTTTAATTAGAATAGCTCCGTAAATTATGGTGCTACTATTTTTTTTTTTATTTCTCATTGTTTAGATATCATATTTTTCACCTAAAGTACTTTCTCATAAAAAAAAAGTTAATTTAAGTTCATTTTTACATGTGCTCAAAATAATTTCCCAAGAATACGGAAAACTACAACAGACCAGATCAGTTAATTAGTTTCCCTTAATTAGAGTTTAGAGCTTTAGAAATAAAAGTGTATTGGTAACGAAACCTTTCAATATATCCTATTCGTTCATTAGAGCTTGTAGTTGTAGATAAATCTCTTATCTCAAATTACATTTCTATTTGAAGTAGGTACATTAAGTAGATTCAATTATGTCTTTAATGTGACATAACATATAATTGAATTTAGTCCTTATCGTTTATTCTTATTCTAAAGTTCCACAATAGTGTAGTAATATACAGGTGTCCCAATTAATAAAAACCTTCATTATTGTTTTGTTATATTTCAAATAAGATTTTAAAAAACAAATCCATTTTTCAAATAGACAACAACAAAAAATAGTAGGTACATACTTGGTAATCTTTCCCAAAGTGTCGGATGGAAATTATCAAAGAATTCAAGGATAGAAGGCCATAGTTATTTTGATCGAGCTTCTTCCTTTTCCTTTATAATTAAGATTCATTTCAAGCTATCTTTGCTTACAACCAGGAAGGTGACAAGTGTCATCGAATTCTGTGCAGTTCTCGCAGGAACAAAGTTTGCATCGTAACCAGTTTTCTTTAATTTCACGGACCGTCACTTCCTTACAACCATCTCCCCCCAGATCCCAATTAAATAATACTTTTGTTAATCCGTTGATGTTATCTTTAGTTGCCAAGGTACTTATGGCCTTTACATTGGTTCCACGAAAACGCGACATAACTTTAAGTTATTAAATAAACGGATTTTATCTTCAAGCGGTCGAAAATCGCGCCTTTGTTATCTTCATAGAGATGGTTAAAGTTTCATTTTTTTCCTGAGCGGAGTAGAAGTACTTCAAGTCCTAGGAGTAGAAGTGTCCCACAGGCGGCTCAAGTGGGTCAAATGTAAGGTTATTTGAAATGTTTGTGACGATTTATTTATCAATTACACGAAATAACGAAATTATTATCCAATATTTAATCGATTCGATTGTGACTAAAGACGAGCCGCCCGTTGTGTCGTTGTGGGCGTGGCCACAGCCTGATGTCAAAATTAAAAAATAACGCAAGATAACCGTTCACTGTTTAAAAGTAAACAGATGTAAGTTGTAATCGTTTGCTATTCACGTTTTGATCATTTTTGTTATGTTTAGCAAATAACTGAAGTCCGGTGCCGATATGAATTTTACTCCCCGAAAATTGACGCAGATCGCGGCAAACTACCCATGTAGGATCTAGTCCCAAAAAAGTCGCGAAAAGTATATGATTAAATTGTGTATGTATAATAATGCTAATGAATCACGATGATCTGGCTACAAAGGTAAAATTTCTGAGTTCCCAAGACGAAGAATTATAATTTATTGTAGGTTATGTCCGTAGAGTTATGTCACTTATGTCTGACCGGAACTTGTGATGCGATGAATTCACCAATTTGACAATAAGAGACATCGAAAATTTAGGCTCTGCTATCGTAGAAAAAGTTCAGGATACAAAAAATTACAAATCGTGATCGTTCACCATGTTGGGAAAGTTTTATGTGGAAATTTGCAGAAAGTACATTGAATAGCATTGTAGACTTTATTCATATTATCTAAATTTCAAGTACCAATTACAAGGGAAGTAGAAATTACTAAGTGCCTTCAAATTTGAAGATTGTAACTGCAGGAACAGAAAAATAAATAAGTGAGTTAATGGTCGATTTTTTTTTTGTGATCCGCTTGAAGATGAAATAGTATACATATATCATTCAGAGTAGAACGTCTTTTTGTGCCTCGCCCAGTTGTCGGCCTCAACTGCGTTTCGGCCTTCAATCTCTAGGCTAGCCACAAAAAGACTCACTTCAACTCTTAATGATATGTATTATATACTATTTTTTAAACTAGAATAGCTCCCGAAATTAAGTAATTGTTGTCGTTATTTGTTACATTTATTACACGCCTGAGCATCATAGACATCGCCTTTGCATTGAGGCAAGTGTGAATTTATCGAAATTAAATTTTCCAGGAGTCGCCAATCATATTCGTATTCTAATGGAAGCAGATTCAAACCGAAATTCTCAACCTGTTTTAATTTTTGCATTTTTATTGGCAGCAGGTAGATATTTTAATGTGCGAATTTAAATGTTGATTACTAGTAGTACTAGTTTTACTAGGTAACTCAATTCAAGATTTCTTAGATTCTCAGTTTTTTATTATTTTTAACAGTACTCTTGCGCAATACGTCAAGAGATTAATTTTTGTAAATTACCTACTTTATAAATCTGTTCGTTCCATCTTGCAACGTAAAATAACGTTGTAATTTACAATTAATCAATAAAATGCTTGTATTTTCAACACTGTTCTTATATCGGGAGATTTTTTTTTATTTCACATCTAGCCAACCATGACCACATTATATTTATTATAATAGTCGTATCCGACTATAGATGTGAAATTTAAAAAATCACTCGGTATATTAATTCACTTATCACATCATCCCGATAACAACTAAACCTGTCAGCTATAAAGGCACAAAATTTGTTAATATTTTTGTTGATCTCTATTCTGTATTATGAAATTATTGTAACAAAATTAAATCAACCTTAATATTTTGTATTTCCCATAAATGAGACTTCCCTCAAATTTGTTTACTTGATTCTTTTTTAATGTTTAAATTAAATACGTAGATACATATTCCATTTAACTCGTTAGATCAATTTTTCTTCATATGGCCGATGTTGGTGTTCGTTATCCCAGTTTAATTAGACCCAGTTACCGTAATACTTTATTAAGGCAATAACAAGTGCCACTTTTTTGGCTAATGCAGTTACGTTTCTTTCAAAAAACTACCGGAATTGAATTTTTATTTTTTTATAAACTTTTTGTTTCCTTTGGCGTTATGTGTAATTAATGTTTAGCTTTAAACAAACACTACAATATAATCAATGCTATCTATATACCCAAAATACTTTCTGTGATACTGATACAGAACGCTCAATATGGCTCAGGTCCAGTGTAAAAGGTTGCTGTAAACTTTTAAAAATAATGTAGGAGCAATAAAATAAAGATTTCTACCCCAGACGTGGTTCCTGTAAACTGAAATTTATTGTACACTCGTGGAAAGGAGATCGCAAATCAGTCGATCCAACTCAAGATAAAGCAAAATTACAAACGTCTTCACAAAACTTTTCAATAGATTATTAATTACTTGTGAACTTGTCAGTTTCAATTTAAACAGACGACATAAAGAAAATCCAGTATTGTAACCCTCGGAAAATATTGCTTAGAAGCTGAACACTCGAAAGATGTTCATCATCCTGCCAGGTCGACAGAAAATCAAATAATTGTCATATAAAGTCAAACATGAACATCCTGCTTCAAGCTACGCCGCTGTTAAATGAGACTATTTTTCTCCCAGTACGCCTATAAAATATTGATGTGCTCTTTATTGCAATTTAATAAAGTTAGGTATTATTGTCATCCCCCTGATTCATCAAAATTGTAAAAAAATAATGAAATCCAGATTACGCAGCTTTCGCGGAATTGCGTGATACACACCACTTTAGTTGCAACCAGCTAAACACTGAAATCCCCCTTCACATTATAATTACCCTACAATCTGAAATTCACAAAAGGCTATAATGAACAAAATTATTTATTCAGGTACCCAAACAGACGCCTGTGGTAAAACCGGAAATGACCTTGATTTTTTGTTCTACTATGCAATCATATATACATATATGCACATAAGAGGCAAGAGTTGGAACCAATACTGTGAGAAAACGAAAAGAAAAGATGACAAACAAACCGAAGTACCTAGGTATCATATTTATAAGTAAAAATGCAAAGTGTGAAATGAAGGATTTCTGAGTGTTAAAAAACATTATAAATGTTACAACGAATTCAGTCATTCCAAAAGTAAGTAACGTGACCAACAATAAAAAATGTCAAACTGTTTAAAATAGTACATGTCAGAAAATTCGCACGTCACAAGTGAAGAGTCAATTTTTTATTCTTGATCATTGATTTATTAGCGTACTTGTTAGATTAGTAAAAGTAAAATCATGTTGCAAAAAATGAGTACTAATTACTAATGCTGAAAAAAATCTAGGAAAAGCATTTTGTGACAAATATCGTGAATAGGCATCGAACAAAGAAGGTTAATTTTTTGAATTGCCTATTGTATTGTCAAAAATAAAAGTATCATAGACAAAACAATCATTCTTCAAAAAAATCGAGTAGTTTTTACCAAATTTGAGTTGTGTCAATTGTAAACCGGCAACGATTTGTAATCGAAGAACGAATCTTTTTACAAGTGATCATGACATTTCTTTAAAAACAAAAATTTACAAGTTAATTAATAACTTGAGAACGATAAACAGAAAATATATTATGAATTCTTCCACCCATCATTTAATAATCATGTTTACGACAGTTTATTGCAACAACGCATCAAATTGAAATGTTAGAAGGTCGTTACCTTGTATCATCAACAAAAAAAAAGATTGTGCTCGGTTGCAGAATGTGGAAAAGACGAAATAAAATGAAGAAAGTTATGTGTTAAGATACTAACGAATAAATTCATGTCAACGGTTTGTTTACACTACGTAACAATTCTGTAGGTCATGGATGCGGTAAATATCCACATCTATTAAGAAACATTTAAATAACCAATTCACAAGTGAGCGTAAATTAAATAGTGAACAGGTGACACTATAAATAAAGCCCCAAAAAACTAACCTAAACAATTTCACATGTACGAAAACTTGGTTCACTGGAACACAAACACAAGCCACAAATCACAATTGCTATTTATCACTCGATTGTTTACTTTTTAACACATACCGGTAGGTGGAACGGTACTTGATTATTGACAAGACGTCTGTCAGTTGTGTTCACATAAAACACAATACGTACAACCACAACACTCTACAACGAAACTAAGCAGCCAACAGCCAAGCCCGGGCTTTGAGCCCTGCTACGCTTGTCACGATGGCTATTCAACAACGCACGCCCGCTCACGATTCCACACGAACATCCACGATTAACGGATTTTTACCCATCATACATAATGAATTATGTTAAAAAATATAACTACCTGCCTACTATGAGCTACAACTACGCACGATCTTATGTTTGTCACTGACATATTTTTCGACAGTGCGAACAGATGAAGGTGCGTCTCGCTGCTTGATTATGCCACCTAGATATGGACGATTGCTGCATCGAAAGATGATAGAAATATTCTAAAAATACAGGAAGTTTTAAACCAACTCGCTGATCAGTGTGTTGTGATGCTTTCAAAACTCTACTTCATATTTCAGTGTTATTTTATAATAGTTTTAAAACTAAATGCTAAAATGATTTGTTACAGGTTAAAACTAGTGTGGACGTTTGTAAATGAGACTTTGCTACCGTTATTCAGTCGTATTTTTGATAAACCACTTCGTTTTTATAAAAACCACTAATTATGTTTTGCTCTGAAGTTTGTATAGAATCACCAATCATCCTAAAAAAATATTTAGCAAAATATTGTTTTCGTAGCTTGAGGGCATAATTCGTTTCAACGATTTTAATTGGCTGAAATAAGGTAGTAAGGGGTTAAGCGACAATTATCAACTGAAAGAAGCTGTACTAATCTTTGGCGAGATGTACAGTGGGGAGCACGGAATTTCGCACACCAATTTGTATGTCATTAAAAAAAACTATCTAGTCTAAGCTTTATTGTCATTATAATCAATCATGATTATATGTGATCATGACTGATGTTTCACCTAAACTGTCACGAAACTGCCGCCAGTATCTCATTTTAATAAAATTAAATGTCAGTGAAATGTCCGATGTGTGCGAAATTCCGTGCTCGCCACTGTACAATGGCGGAGAAAAAATTCCGTTCACAACTGTCATTCTACTCACGTATGCTGTAAAGCAGCCTTTAGGAACGAATAACCTCACTTCACATGTTGACATATGTCAATCAAATTGTGTGTATATGCCGTTCACCATTGTTTTAAACACGCAGAAGGCCACGATATTTTTTTGTTAGATTGGCGTCAGGTCCTGTCATATGACGTTTCGTTATTAAATATTCGTCTTGTTGTCAATTCCCTAATTGATTCAGTGTAATTCAATTATAACCTAAAATAGATTTATTATGCCAAATCACAATATTGCCAACTAAAATGTCAGATTTTCATAGACAGTCCGAATTTGAAACAATCGTGAACGGATAATATGTTCTTATGGGTGACACTAATAAATTTCAAATTTTAATTTGTAAACGTCAATCATAATGACAATCAAGGTTAAACTACACCCAATTTTTGTGAAATGACAGGAAAAAGGTGGACGAAATTTTTTGGCCGGAATAGTACTTAGCTGGTTTGAGGAAGCAATAATTAAGTAGATAAAAAAAAATTCAGTTAGCAAAAAACATAACCAACGTTCTTTATTTATTCAAATTCATATGCGAGTATGTACATGTTTCGTCATGAAATATTGACTCGTGATTAATAATCGAAGAAGCACATTGATATCGTAAGATATTGTCGAAATCATCGATTATAATCATACCATTCGTTATACAGTGTTATTATAAATGATTGTAGTCCAAATAGGCGTCAAAACTGAATGTAAAATTTATGGTTGCCGCTCCATAGAAAAACATCAAAATCATGTGAATAAGTGAGTTACATTGGATGCAAACAACTCAATATTTCTAGAATTGGTTGCAAAACAACTCAATCTTTTTGGATCCAATCGTTAATTAAAAAAAAAAATCTCATCACCGCACTTTTCACCTAAAAAATGACAGCGACAGCGACAAAAAATGTCAGTTCACATGAAAGCGGCAAAAATTCCATAACATGGGCATGGCCTGCTTTGACTACAATCGTTTATAATAACCCTGTATTATAGCTGATTATATTCTGAAAATCTTCAGTGGAATTTTACAATTCTTAACTATGTACTTACTTAATGAATTTTCTGATGAACGGAATTTTCCATGTTGTTTCCATACGGGTTTAAAATTGTTCTGATGTCTAATCTCTAACCAATTTCATGTAATTTTAACGTAATTTTTATTCCGTTCATCTTAAAAAATAATAATGAAATAATGTTTCCTTTCAAATAAGTATGTATTAACGGTATTAACTCCAGTTACAAGGTGATTGACTGGACGATAAGTGGATTTTACTAAAGGGTGGCTGAATTCATCAAAAGAAGAAAAAAGCCAATACAGTTATACAAGATGCTTTATCTTTTTACTAAAAACACATATAGATCAACTTTGTCTGACTAACTGTATTATCTAAGCAATAAATATTTCGAAGTACTACGTATAAATTAGATTTTTATTTTGGTCTGTATCTTCATGCTCACAGCGAGAAATTAACGGAATTCGTAAATAGAAGGACATGAGACATGCAATAGAGCAACAATATAATTTGAGTACGAATAAGTAATTATACCTTAGTTTATTGCACCACGATGAAAAGAACGAACCTACAGATTCAAAAATCAAAGCAACAACCTAATACAGTGTGGAATAAAATGATCTTCAATAATACCCCAGTACCCCAACCTCAAAATATACATCCAAAATGTGATTTACCTACTGCGAAGATGAGTTCGGAAATACGCCTCAATAATGAAAGTGTTTTCTTGCATGGTATAGTTTGTCCAGCAAGAGATTGGTTGACATAAAAGCACTAAATTCTACGTAGAGAATGTAGTAAAGTCCTCGTCGACAAATAGTCAATTTTGACTTAAATTGTAAATCATTTTACAATAGGAGAGAAAATACCGTAAATAATTCCATTATACTCGTACACTCTAATTTAATTTCCCATTTGTTGTGCAGGACTGACTCAAGGAAGGGCAAACATCAGGTAAACTAACAACCCCTCCTTATTTATGAGAGGATTTTTTCTCCTATTGTAAAATGATTTACAATTTAAGTCAAAATTGACTATTTTTCGACGAGGACTTTACCTAGCGGACGTAGAATTTGTACTATATCCTTCAAGCAGTAACATTTGTTCCCTGAAATTATGCTCTAATTAATGTATTCTAGTGCATTTTGTAGTGTTGGGTTAATTTAATATAATTTTCCGTTGACCGCTTGTTAATTTCAATATTAATGAATTATTTTGTCTAAATTATACTGTATTAATGGACCTCATTAATACACTATTTTTCATTAATCAACGATTTTTGCGATTTTGACGTTTTGATGCTATTTTGATGTATAAACAACCTCGAACATGCATTATTTGCACTTACTAACACTGCAGCAGGTAGTGCAGCAGGGTTTTCTATATTTTATAGCTCCATAACTGCATAATTACGAATTCACTTTTTCAAAAGCCGACATTTTTGATTATAATTCGCATGTCATATTTTTCAAAGGTAACTAGGTTTCCTTAGCAACCGTGATTTTTACGTGAAATTGAATGTGAATGGAGTTGACGTCTTCTGACATTCTTTGTGGAAAAGTGAATGGAAAGTGTTGAAAAATTTAAAAATGGCCTACCCTGAGGACAAAAAAAATGGATGAAGGTATTTATAAGGTGTCATCTTTATGGAAAAAGATGAAATTGGTTTTGATTTGGCTTTAATTTCAAAATTTGTCACCAAAAAAAAAAGTTTGCGATCAACGAAAAAATTTTGTAATCAACTCTTTTGTTAATGGGCGATTAATAATCTCAACTATTAAAGCCATTCACTCGCTACACTCGTTCGTGCTTTAAACAGTTTCGATTATTAATCGCCTTCATTAACAAACTAGTTTATTAAATAACTATTAAAATCTCCCACTCTCTCGCTGAACGAAGTTTATACATTTTAATCATTTGTTAATTCAATTCAATAAATTGTAATAATTGCCAATTTGATTGATGACATTTATCGACAGAACTTCAAGGTCACTTCAAAAAGAGTAGAGCGGTGCACGAAAATTTGCATGTGAAAAAATTCCAAAGCTAACTACAGGATCATTATAAATGATTGTACCACCGTAGGTGGCTGTGCGCAATGCTTTAGTTGCGCTGCTACGCCCACTAGTTGTTACAAACATTTATAATGACCCCGTAGATGACAATCATTTTGTTCCACACTGTACATATTTTCAATTTTCCCCTTCAGAGTGAACAATAAATACCACAGTGGAAAATGTAATATACTATGAAAATGTATGGCCTTCTGAATTTTGATAAAAAGATTTATAATAATTGTATTTTTAGAGTTATATGGTTTTATTACAAATTCAAACTAACAATATATCTCACTATTAAGAAGAAATTTTATTGTCTTATGTAGTTGTAGTGCGCTAATTTCAGATGTAAAAAATTATCTAGAATATAAAAAAATACACTAACACTACATTATGACACATAATGATGTATACAATATGTCACACTTAAGATGAAGACAGTCAGAATCCAATTTAGACCTCATGTTTCGAATTTCAAGGCAATATATATTCAGTTTTGAATAAACCTCCGTGGAAAAAAAGGAATTTGTCAAGAACAAATAAAAAAACAATGACAAATTAACTATTCTTTATTCAATAAAAACTGAAACAATTATGTATTTAATAAATAAGACATGAATGATACTGAAACAATTAACTGTAGAAAATCACTTGAAAAAATTAAAATGCGAATCTTGCGTTAAAACTGGTATGAAGGGACCAAAATTGGATTCTGAACAAGTTTTTATAATAACATCTTGCGATATCTCCAACGCAAAGCAAAATGTCGAAAATTGGTCCTATTCGCGAACTTGGAGTTGGTTGGGTTTACAACTTATAATTGGATTGAGTACTTCAAAAGATGCAACTCATGAAGTTGCTGCAGAAATTCTAATTTTTACTTCTAAAAATAACGAAAATATTAAAATATCTTCAGATAAATTGTGACACGCAGTATATAAACTTTAGTATTACATATTTCTAAAGCTAGTGTGACACGGTACTAAATTTCACAGAAAATTTAGTACATAGTACATTTTTGCAGAAATTTACCACTGCGTGTTCTAAATCCAAATAAAAATAAGCAAAAATTTGCGCGATTCTATTGGGTCTTTAGCACTGTGTAGTCATAACGCTCAGCTGATGCAATTTGTAGCTTCTGCGCAGATTTTCTGACATTTTTACTCAAAATTTTAGAACACGTTGCAAACAGACTACTTGCCAGTTTCTTATAAATTTACTACTAAATTTTCTCAAACATTTCCTGGTAAATTTTCTGTGAAATTTTGTACCGTGTCACACTAGCTTAATATTTTACCAGTGCATATATAAAAAAAGAGTTTTTAGTCAGTAGAGCAAATTTTTACAGATTCTGCGAAGATTTTACAAAATTTATTCTTTACGTTAGATTTTATACAGGCTGTCCCAGAACTGGCGTATATCCCCTTAACCACGTGCTCCGCTCTTTCTGCTGAGAAAGATTTCACTGGAATTTTTTTGTTTAACCTTATATGTAGTTTTTAAACTACAGCAATTTTGAGTTAGCCAATCACAACAGAAAGATTACAGATAAATCTACCGTGGGCTCTTGTTTCCTAGGATTGAATTCCATGGATTGAATTCATATTTGTCTACGATGATTGGTTAAATTAAAATCGTTGTAACTTAAGAACAAAAGGATTTAAACAATTTTTCTTGCAGAATCCATTTCAGAATAAATATTTACATTTGCAGTTAACGGGATGTACGCCAGTTCTGGGACAACCTGTATGTGTATAAGTTTAATTTGTAATATTTAATTAATATTCAGACTTGATGATTTTACCAGTAGGTCAGCACTTTTAGTTTTAAACTCCCTTTTTCTGAATAATCGCTATTAATAATTTATAGGAAGACGGAATTGCCTTAGTAGAAAAAATACGGATATCAAAAAGATCAAAATAAAGTCTAAATTCTTACTTACAAAGGCACACTACCTAGTCACTTTATTATTTGTGTATATGCTTAAACCATTAATTTGTTATTGAAAGTGAATGTCGTCTAGAAAAATAGTTTCACTACTGTCAGTCAATCAAATGAGTTGAAATGTAATGCTTTGAGCTGCGTTTGCTAGAAGAATCCTTCCCATTCATAAACACACTTTTTTGTATTTATCAAGGCTTTTGTCTGTTTTTAATAAATACTCAACAAAAGCGCAGTGGTCTGAACCTAATTAAGTTCTTTTGGGAGTACGATTCTAAGAAAAATGTTAGTGTATTTGTTTGTGTTAAATTATCATTTTAATTATTACGGAAGAATACGTTCATAAAGCTTTTTATAATGTCCGAAAAACTCTTCTGAAAATTTAGTTTCATCTTAAATAATCAAATGAATAAAATCGGTGTATCCGAATTGGTTTACACAAACGTTTACAGTTGTTGGTGATGTACTCGTAACGAAATTTCCATATTATAAATATTGGAGGTAGTTTCTAAATACAGACCTTTCCCGTAATCCGATTTAAAACCACTTGAATAAAAAATAAGGAACACTCCGCTCAATGGAAGGGTATAAGGAAAGGATTTTATTTCGGACCCAATCTTGTAAGAACTTGTTTTCTACCTCGAACATCAAACTTCCTCCCAAAAATAAATAACATACACAACTATTGATCGATTCTTGTATCTAACTAAACACTTTTTAAGGACTAGTTTAAAAGAATTACGTGAATTTATTAAAGATTCAATCATATTTTTAATTTGAAAGCTCATACAGTTTTACGCCACTTGTCATCTTTCGTTTAAGCTCTCCTTGATTTTGAAGTTATTGTAAATTTTAGACACATTCAACCAGTTTTGAAAATTATTATGGAGATTTATTTATACAGGTTTCCCAGAACAGCCTACCCAGAGAAAAAGGGGAGTATTTGGGTAAATGTGATAATCTGAATTTTAAAGAAAAAAAGTCCTATCTCAAGGGAAAATCGAGAAAAGACACCCTAAACTTGACCAATCAGAGTTGAGCACCATCAAAATCGGACGACCTCAATTTTGTGTTGCCCGGATTCCACATCAGAACGTGTCAAAATTCCAAGTAAACTTTTCGCTGATTGTTGGGATATCAGTAATTGTTTTTGCTGTCTAACAACCTGTCTGATTTTTTAGAAATACCTGAGGAAGAGCTTCTGGGATTGGTGAAATTTAAAACTTTATGTGAGCTACAGGAAAATTTATTTTAGTCATCTTGGAGTCTCTTTTGCTGTGGGCACATGCCAGTTTTCTATGGGGAGTCTGTTCTGGGACAGGCTGTATATATGAAGTCAAAGAGCGGTAAAAGATAAAATACATGTATTTAAAAAAAACAACAATGCAATGCGCGTATGAAACAATAAAATATAATATTTTGTATGTATGTATACAGTATAATCAACAAAGAAAAGAAAACGACACAACTTTATAAACTGTCACTTGTCAATTTTGACATTCAGGACAATACAAAATATTTTTATTTTCGAAATGGGAACGAAAAAAATGGTCCCTGAGTTTACCATAATATACGACCTTGTTTGTTGAGGTTTCGGCAAAACCTCTCTCCATCAGCGTTGTTAGAATGATTGAAGCTACACTTGACGTTTTCAAAAATCTTGTTTTCCACAGCAGCCTCTTATCTATTTTTTTTTTGTTGATCATATTGCATTACTCGAAAATATTTTAATTATAATATAAATACACAATCCTAAACTTATGCAATGCAAGTTATTTATATTCGTTTTATGTGTTCGATTGTTTCTTTGATTACACATTTAGAGTAAGCAACATAAAGTACACTTATTTTTTAAGCTAACCGACTTTGTTCCTCTCTTAACAACCTAATTAAAAATAATAGTGGCGCAATTCTCAGGGACAACTGTATTTATTGTAAGTATATATTTAGAGATTTTATAATACTGATAAATCTTTTTGAAATTTATATAACATTTGCATATTTTGAACTGAGTTCAAGTAAATAGATCATCATCAATAAAAACAAATCCCACACCTGCTTCTAAATCATGTTAATAGCATTATTCACCAAAAGAAAAAAAAATTAATTACCACTTTGTGAAACATACTGTTCATATAAAAGTACACAATTGTGGGACTCTCAAATTACTAGATGTGTTATCAAATGTGCTAGAATAACTAAATAAATTATCATTACGATTTTTTGGTATAATCTTAAACAGATGTACAAATAGATTGCTACAGAAATTTACAAAACAATTTATTTAACATTTTCTATGCGGTAGTAGTACATGTACCACACTTTAGAATTGATACTGCATTGAATGATGATTGATGACGATGACAGACTGAGCAGTGTGTTTTATTGGGCAATAAAAGGGTTAAACTGAAAATGTTTAACAAACACTAATGATAATAACAATAATAATAATAATATGTCATTGCTTTACATAATTATCAATTTGTTTATTATTACTTGGTAGTAATGACGAAGTTCAGCCGAGCTTCCTGTTAACCACCGTGTAATGGGAATAATAACAATTTATAATGATCAACGAACATAAGATAGATAAAAACATTTACAAAATCAGTAATGAAAACATACAAAATTTGCTGAATGTAAGAAATTAAATAATTATACCATTCATTTTGATCGATGTTTATGAGGCAATTTGTTTATTTGAACATTTTGATTGGTGTTGTTTTTTGAGACAATTTTCTTCAATTATTCAAAGAGCTTTTTTTCATATTTATTAATTAAATACTTTCGACCACCTGTAATAAAAAAATATATATATTTAAGGAAAATTTATTTCAAACATAGATTTAAATTTCTGTTGGAAAGCATAAACATTTGGAAGGTTCCATACATCCCTTGGTATGTAACTTTAATTGAACGGTAATTGCCATGGATCTACCAATAGCAAATTCTAAATGATAGCAACTACTGGCCAGATAAATTACTTGAAGGTGAATAAACCGGGCCTTAGGCCCGTATTCACCAACGCCAGTTAAAGTTAACTGTAGGTTAAAATATACGAAAACATTGTTATAACAATAGGTAACTAAAGTAACGAAGTATTATAACCTACAGTTAACGTTAACTGGCGTTGGTGAATACGGGCCTTAGTGTATTTTAAAACAAAATTGTGTGATATAAGTTGTGCAGGCAGAAATATACTTGAGATTAAAATGCTATCAAAGTTTATCAAATATCAAAAACAACAACTGAGATTATGTGTAAACATGAAATCAGAAATTTTTTATATAAAACTCAACCATAATTAATTAAAGCATGTAAACGTAATTGGCGTCACTTCTCGTACAAACATTCAAAATTTGGTTCTTTGTCAATGCACAGTGAAATTTAGGTCAAAGTTGTCAACCATATAGAGTAGAAAATACTAGATAGAAGAATGTTCCTTCGATCTACTGAACGACTGGTAATGAACTCTACTTTACATCTTGTAGGTAACTTGTTTTATTGCGAAATCATTTGATCTACAAAACGTATCTAAAAGTTGTATTTAATAATAGAAAATCATGAAATAATTGACTAATTAGTTAATTTTTTGGCTACGTATGGAAATAAATATGTACGAGAATACTACGAGTATATAGATATTGAAGACATAAAAATTGTTGGTACGTACTTCAAATTATCCACCTAAATTAATATTAATTTAATTATTATTTATTTTTAACTCTGTCCACATATCAAAGGTTCACCAACACCGCAATTTACATAGAAAATACACGTGGCAAAGGTGTTGAATTTTGATGTGGGGAAAAACGAGAAGTTAAATTTTTCAATTCTTCCACACATCGTATTAAGACAATTCTGAATTTCTTGTTAACCAAATTCTTGCTTCTCACAGTATTACATTAAATTTAAATTTTAAAGGACTTGCGTCAATTGAAACTAGTGTTTAATTTCCCAACTTGTATCGTCTTCAGTTATTGTATAGGATTGTAGGGATATTTATTGCTTGTATTGTTGTTTATTGAAACAAGATGTGGTGAATCTTTGATATATGTAAGGAAGCTATATTTTATACCTAATGCTTACAATTATTTATATACAGTGTGAACATAAAGTTTGGAACAAAATTCATAATAGCATTATGTGAAGTTTTTAGGAGAATGGCTCGAATAGGTCAATTTTATTTTGAACAAAGCCATCATGTGACGTCCAACTTGTTTAAATGACGTCATTGGTTTTTGCGCAATGACGTTATCAACAATTTTTTTGAGAAAATGACCAAGTTTACTTCAAAATTTTTATTTAATTTTTAATGTAAATTGCTTTTTATAGATCAAACAACTTAGAAGATTTGCGGCAGAGAATTCACTCTGAAATGGAACAAATAAACCCTGACATTATTGAGCGCAGTGTACAAAGAGCCGGTGAGTGCCAAATGATTGACGGCGGACAATTTCAACATTTACATTAAATTTTATTGTTAACCTTAGATGTTTGTTTGTTTTTGTATGTGGTCATTGAAGATTTTTACATTAAAAATTAAATTAAAATTTGAAAGTAAAATTTGTCATTTTCTCAAAAAAATTGTAATGTAACATGTCCGAGCGATTTTGTTAAAAACATCACATAACGCGATTATTAATTTTGTTCCAAACTTTATGTTCACACTGTAGAAACATTAAACACTTATGTAAAAATGTACAGATAATGTACAAACAAATATTTAAGGGACCACGTTCGACGATTTTGTTCAGAAGGAGGTTTTCTTATCAACTTATAAAATGCATGTATTTGCTAACAACTGCAAGAAATTACATTAAAGTTAATTCAAAGATCAGATGAATGTTTAAATGTTGACTTAGAGTTTTAATTAAAAATATGCAGTAATAGACTCCGTAAATAAATTACGCAGAAAGGATTTAAATTAAGTTTAACAACTATAAAAATAAATCTTACTTGCACATTTAATTTTCTTCCTGGCGTAATATAAAAGACTAAACACATTTTATAAATATTAAAGAAGTTATGTCAAACAATAGACTTGTTCAAAGGTAATCTGCAATTATACTCTAGAAATTTGCACGAATCATCTTGTTATATTACTCAGGTTATGGATCAATGCAATTTTGAACAATAACATTTACACAGATTCTATGTCAAGCAACTCCATTGGGAACTGCAGAAATGTCAATAACTCTGTCCCAATTGTACGTATGTGTGTGTACATACCTGCAGTTATAATTTTTAATGAAATTCCGCATGTTTGTGTTTCACACACACCTTGTTTTTCTAACCAGATTTCATAAATATGGATTTTCGTATTCGTTGAAGTTGTTCTTAAAAATAAATACCTACATGTGAAAACAATCAATTGTAATTACTAATTACGTTCCAAATTATTGATTAGAAATTGAATTCTCTTGTGCAATCATGTATGGCAAACATCAAATATTACGAACATGTATAAAATTCATTTACAATAACATAGTAAATATTAAAAATAGTAGGATCGGGTAAAGCAACAAAAACGAGGATCTAAAAACAAAAGAAATTGAAGAGAAGATTTTTCATTAAATACGAGTAAGAATCCGTTTACTTTATACAGTGTAGCAAAAAATTTAAAAACAGGTTCAAAGAGAAATGAAGTAAATATTAAGATACAAAGAGAAAACAACAAACAAAAAAGTAATGACAAAAAGAACATAAAACCAAGTAGGTAGTGATCTTTGGTTATTGGAAACAATTGCTTCACTTGATATTTCAATTTTTGCAATAATTTGTGAATTTTGTAGGAACAATTTTCAACGATTATAAATCTTTCCGTAATGTTTTAATGGAGGAAAACCCAGGGAAGTTGTATTTTATGAACTAAATTTTATAATTATCAAGACAGATTTTTTTTTTAATGCGTTGGATGTTGGAAGCGTTGTTTTCAAGGCTATGAGTACAAAAAGTATAGTATGCAACAAGGTTTATATACGCCCTTTTATTCACGAGTTTTATTAGGCAAGAGCGTTGCGAATATTTAATAAAACCCGTGACTAAAAAGTTTATAAATGACTTGCATGCTACGAGTATATTTTTTCTACGAAACCTGAAATTATCAATTTGACATGTGTTCAAAAAATTCAAACCGTGTTTAAAGAAACTTCGAGATTGTTTTATTTTCCGAAAACGTCCGAATGAACATCAAGTCCTGACTAATGAAATAATGAACAGTCCTATTTAAAGTGACGTTTTATACACTATTTGTGTTGTTGCAAAATGTGGCACTTTAGAGAAGGGAGTAGAAAAATTCAGTTTATAGAATTTGGCAATTTAGCATTCTATCACAAATTCTTCTTTCAAAAATTAACTACAACTTTTTGCTGTTACGGAAAGAATTGAAATATAAACATTAAAAAACTAAATTAAAAAATCAATTTCGTGATATCTTTTGGCCTAATAAAATTTTTATATCTAGATCGAACTTATCAACGTAAATTTCATTTTAAATTTGCCACTCACCACAAACCAAATCTGAACACGCACAAGCAAATTTCCAGTGACAGATTTACGGAAAAACGTTACTTTTTACTTCAAAGTAAGCTCGTAGATTCGCGAGTGATATCGACAATTTTTAGTACAGCCGTGGCAGTGGCTCTTAGGATTAAGTAAGAAGTTTTAAACTTATTGCTTAAACTTCTAAAGAACATTTACGTCTTTTAAATAGTTAGGTATCAGTTAAGTTATTGTGTGATCACTTTACAATCTGAAAGTAGAGACCAATCTCCGAGAAATAACGGAATAATTATTCAAGCAAAAAACTCCTTTAAAATTTAAAATTCAATTTTCTGATAATGATATTGAACAAGGTTTTTAATATTAAACTCATTCTCACCAATTTCATAAACTTCGTTTAATTTAGCTGATTGCCACGTTCATTAATGTAAGTTATTTTTAGCCAAAAGCATGGTATAAGCACTTAGACTATTTTAATACTTAATTCAACTAAAGTCTATGCAGAAAGCTGTTTAACGAATTTTCCTCATCGTAAATAGTCCCAACTTGTCTCAATGTATTTCGCTCAAGCGTTCATGGCACGCTTGATAGCGTTCATTCAATTATTCTCTCCGATAGCTCACTATGTTTTCAATAAAATAATCACGACATGTGCTTGACTAAAGTTATTAACGATTATTCAAATATCTTGAATAATATCGGAACATTAAACCTTCGATAGACTTGTAAAGAAATCATATTGTTTTAAATATATGTACGTCAAAGTGTTAAAACTAAACAAAAAATGTAAAAACCAAGGTTTGCAGATTGCGAGATAAAAAACATGAATCCTTTGAATAAAAAATGAGAGTTTCAATTATACAGTCAAAAATGAAGTTTGAGGAAGATATCGGAATAAAATATTGGCATAAAATTTAAATTTCACGATTTACCCAGCTGAATAGTTTCGAAATGATTTACTGAAAATCCACACACAATACTTTTGACAACAGTTTTTCGCAAACACATTTTATGGGAATTAACTGTTTGATAAATGACACCGGAGATTTAATTAGACATGTTTTTCGACCTTGGCAATATTTAAAAGCATATGCGAAACATTCTGAAAATACAGCTGATTTTGTTCAAGTTAAACATGTGTGAAGCCAAGCTGTAATGATATTCCTTTATGAATTAATAATAAGTTATTAAATTAATCGGTATAAAGGGTGTTTTTTAAATTTAGGCGTTTGGATTGAGATCACACCACTCGTGTAAAGCCTAAGATTTAAACTGCTGATTCCTGATCCGTAACCTGTATGGTGCGTTCACAATCGACAGTTCAACGCCTACTTCGACGCCAAATTTAAAAAAACAAATGTGCATATGTTGCAAGGTTCTCACACCTAAAACAGTAGATATAAATTGTGTCGATAAAAAGTACTGCAACAACAAATTGTCAATTTGATAAAAGTTAATTGGAACCTTAAGTGAAAAAAAGTGGTCAATAACATTGCTTCAATTTAAGACGGATGTACGCTAAAGAGCGATGAAAGTTATCTCTCTCTTTATTATTTGACATACTACACAAATATCTCTTGTGTATGTACGCAAAGTTTACGTTGTTTAGACAATAACGAGCAAACTTTGGTAGTTTATTGTATCTTCACTTTTGTCACGACACACTCACCACTGTTGTGTTTATGAATTTTAACAAATTAATGATACTTTTTATGATTGCTTTCGAAAATGTCGGTGAATTTAAAAAAAAACACACATGGAAATGATTCATTGGTCATTAAGGAAACGTAGTAATAACATTTTCAAACAAAGCAAATGTAAAAATTTTAATAATGGAAAAATTTATCTCGTTTTAATGCAGCTGCACCTTTTCATTTATCTTGTGTAAAAATTCATGCATATATTACACTTCGTAAAGTAAAATTTAGAAAGAGTTTCTGCATGGTTTACTTTAAGTAATTTCTTTCCGAACTTGGAATGTAGTTATTAAAATGCACGCCCTTCGTTGGCCATTTTATGCATGTACACTCTTTTGACAAATACATAATTCAGAAGGTTTGCGGATCAAAGTTTAGAAAATGGCCTGGCGCATCCACCATTTTCATCGCTTTGGAAATAAAATCGTGCGAGATTCGTATCAGAAAAAAATTAACATTTTTATGGCCCTCACTCCATAGTGATGGATGATAGTCGGAAGTCTAAAGTTTTGTTGTGACAGAAGACAACAGAAAAAGGAATGCGTGGCGGCAAGTCGAATCATTTAATAGCGTTGTTAGGGAGCGCGACCGGTTCGGGGAGTCCGGGGTATTGATCCGGGGTGTCTGCCCTCAGGAACGAAGAGCTCCGGGCCGCTGCTGGATTACTTTGCTACAGCCAGCCAGCAGCCAGCTAGCTATACCTGCCTGGTTCGCTGCTCCGGGAGGTGTGGCGTTACTCCTCCACTACCAAAACCTCTCATCTGGTTGCCATAGAGAATTCCTTAATTAGTCATCTTCAAGCAAACAAGTCTTGGTCAAACGGGTAATATCAGAAAATTAGCAGTGACAAGTATCGCTAAAGGTTTAAAAAAATTATGCCACACATAAATGTTAGCAAAATACGAGTATGTGCAGATCTATAAGTTCAATTGCTAAACGACACCAAAAACATGTAATTTAAAAATTCGTATTATTGAATTTCATCCATATCATTTTGAGAACTAAATTTAATTCATACTAATTTTTATTAACTTAATACTGAAAATAATCTAATAAAGATAAGTATAAAAATGTAAGAAATAAAGAACTTATCTTCTATTGTAGTTAAGATTTTGAATAATATGTGTAGAAAAAATTCCTTCAAAATCTTCAAATCCATGTCCATCAGAAAAATCGTTGGGTTTATCTACGGTGTCTTTAAAGTTACACATTTGAACATTCTGGATGTGAACCCATAGAGGAATGTAATTTAGCAAAGCCATCATGTCATTATTGTGCACCGAGCCGCTCCCAGCCATTCTAAGCTTCAAAATTTTATATGATATCCTTCCTTTTTTTAATACATCTGTGTAAAAAAGTAATAGGTAATAGAGAAAAGTTCTTGACTTTGAAGTTTGAAAAATTGAAAACGAATGAATAAGGCACACAAGGCTTAAATGCCGGACAAAATATTTGAATTTTGTCATTAGTTAATTATAACAAAGAACTAACAAAGTGAAAAAGAAATTGTTGCAATTTTAGACAAGTCCGGGATTCCTTCTATCTTCTTCTTCTATTTTAAAGCTAGAGAAGAAATTTGGATTTTTCTCTAAAACGTAGAAAAATATCTATTTTATAAATATCATTAAAAATGGTTTGTTAAATGTTTGTTTGTTCACATCACATATGCTACTTAGCTGCCTAGATAAATTTATTGTAATATCATTATAAACAAACAATAAAGAAATAATGTGGAACGAAGCAGAAAATAATTCATCACAATTTAATATGTAAGAACGTAATAATAATAGTTAAATAAAATGTGTGTGCAGTGAGTAAGTTTTTACAATTATTTGTTTTAGTGCAACCGTACGTGAAACGAGCACTTCGCGTCCTAGAACAGGGTGCGAAATTGGATTGGATTGGATAACGACGGCCATTAAAGTAAACGTCATTTTAATATTTGATACAAATCAGTGATTCCATGTAAGACTGGCGTTTACATTTTTCGGGTATGAAATTAGAAACCGCAGAATTTATAATACCTATGTACTATGTACATCGAATTTTTCAAAGTGGCAGAATATAACATTACACTATCTTATCAGAAGTACACATAAAAACTAAATAGAGAGTTGTAAGAACATTTTCCTTTCCTTTCCATTTAGGCGTGAATATTACCGAGCGATCCAAAAGTCTTTCTATCAAGTGAATCATGACATTATTATAATTACACCATAAAATAAAAAAATGGGAAATTAAAAATATCAAAGGATATTACGGACAGACTAATAAAACATATTTTTAATTTTCATTTAAATATGCGCCAAATATGCTGCAGCCCAACGGCATTCGTTTCCACTGTCATGACCCACTTGATAGAAAGACCGCACGGTACCTGAATGTAAAAAGTGTAGTTATGAACAAAATACAGACAAGATTCTAATCTAATTTAAAGATACTGAGTCAGTAAAGTTTTATGAAGTATTATTGAAAAGAAGGAAAATAAGCTAAATAATCTGTATACATATAAACTTTTATATTATTTAGTCTCTATTTTCTTAAATTATATACTACTTTATTGAATACATTCCTTTTTGTATAATTCTACAGATGGATTTTATGGTATGTATTATATAGTATGTATCAGTGACTACCAACCCTCTGTCAATCCCTTCAGCTACTTTCTCTGCCTGTGTGTTTCTTAATGTAACTTCGATGTCACTGATGTGGGTCACAAACAAACTCCGGCTGAGAAAGCATCCATGTCAAATCGCTTTATTCGTTCAACATTGTTTACCATTTTTTCCTTTTATCTCAATTCTGTTAACCACCTCCTCACAAATCTCTTCCATGTTCATTAGATTGTCTTTTAGACTTTCCATGTCAAAACGCTAACAAATTCTTCACTTAAATCTTATGTGATTATTTTGTTAGGATATGGATAACATAATTGTTTTTTCGTGTTCGTTTCCCGAAATACATAACATGAAAATTTAGAATTAATTAATGTTTTTTTAACACTTTGCCCAAACGAACACGAAAAACGTTATTCAATATTCGTGCGCTGTCACTTTTCAGGTATTCGGCCTGTTTTGCAACACTCGCCTACCGCCTCGTGCCTGAAAAGTAATCTGACAGCGCAACTCATATGAAAATAACTATTGTATCTCTTATTTTATACTCCTAATTAACAACGGATTAAAAGTGATTTCCATCATTAATTTTATCCATACTTTATTAGAATGTTTTTCAAAATTATTGTAAATTACTTTATTACAAAAGAAAATAACTTTCTTGATATGGTTATCGAGTTACCTTTAATATCTTTTATTAAAAGGGGTTAAGCCATTTATTATTACGTTTGGAGCGTAGACATTCACAAAATGTAGTTCATGATAAAACTTAAAAGTAGGAGCAGATATGTACGTCAGCACTGACAGATCTGGGCTGTATAAAACAAAATATGTACAGTTATAAAGCAAAACAGGTGCTAGAGATAAATATAGAAAACAAATAGACATGTGACATAATTTTCAAAAAAGAATAGTCTCAGAAAACAATAATATTTCATCTACTCTATTTATATAAGATTTATATATTTATTTTAAAATGTACGTTGTATTAATCTTTTGTCAAAAATAATGTTTTTGTCATATATAACCAAAACTAAATATAACGTTTATTTCTAAACACAGTTTATTCTTATTAAATGATATAATATATAACATATTTGAACATCATTTATGATCGACAACGACAAACGGGTTACAAAATATGACCACACAATACTAATACAAATTTAATTAACTGGTAGCGTTGCATAAATCAAATTATTGATTTTCCGTAATGGAACGATTTGTCAAGTAATATCTATTCAAGTTGTTAATTATCTTTAATGTTCGTAATGTAACTTATGCAAACAGTAGTTGAACTTGTGTCCTAAAATATTAAACAGGTACCGATGCGTACACTGTGCTAGAACTTAATTAACTATAGTGTACTAAAAAGCACACGATGGGAAAAGCTTCCTTAGTATATTCGTAAAATAATCCCTTTCGTTATGAAACTTTTGCGGGTGAACTAGGTTATCACCTGATTTTGCACAAGTGCATTCTCATTCTAAAAGTTTTCCTAACATCGAACGCATAAAGAACAACTTACTCAATTTGTCATAATAAAGTATCAAAAATGTGTATTTTTTTGTTGAAAATGGAGAAAAATAGAACTAACCGAAACACTTCGTAATGGTATAATACATATATTCTTTTCTTAAGACATTCCAATATTTTTGTCATTTTTAATACATACATGTACACAGTAATAGACAGTTATTGTTTTTAAAGAAATGTTTGGGGTTTGGGCTTACTTCGATTATTAATAAAGAATTTTGATGTGTTTCTCATTTGATTGCTCATTAAAAAGGTGCATTAATTCAATCATATTGTAGTCTATGTAGTATTCAATAATATGCTTGTTATGCTAACAAAAAATATACCTCTTGAATTTCGTGTTCTGAATTGAGATACAAATTCTATTTTCTTTTAAATATCAACAATTATTTGTCTGGATGATATAAAAATGTATGTTCGCTGCAACTCCAACCACCAAATGTAAAATCATCTTAAAGCAACAAACAATGCTTCGTACAACTTAGAATAATATAACTTTTTTTGTAATAATTTTTTTTCTATGTTTGACGACGTTAGACGCATTGCAGAGTGTTGACGCACGTTTCTTCACATTAACCAAAATAAGTATGAGTATGCTAGCCCTTTTAAGGCGCCTGTGGAACATATACGACACCGTTACATTGATATATAGTGATTGTAATAATGAAAGTGCTAATGCACTAAGTATTTTTATTCAGTATTTTTTCAATAACATATCTTCAAAAGAAATTCGTGAATGCTGATAGCTACAGAAAAGTAACAAATTGCAATTTTTAGGATGCAAAATATATAAAGATTTGTTATAAGGTATTTTTAAATATTCATTTATTTATTTCAAAAGGCTTAACACAGACAGTACTCATTTCTACATAAGGAAAGAGTCCTTCCCCTAATTAACTTGTTGTCAGTTAATGTCATAAACTTAAAATATACTACTCGTATTTTTTCCTTACGATAACTACTTGTACTTGCATTTATAATAATAATACTGACAAGATAAAAATAAAGTTTTTATTTAATCAGAACGAATAAAAAGCATGCATCGCGATAATTAGTTGTTAGTATTTAAGTTATTGCTGACGTGAACGAGCACTGGTCCATAACAAAAAGCTAAGCAAGAGAAGCCACTGACAAAAGCTTATTTTATGGTTGTGTTGTTGCCAAAAACTAAGAATCTTAAGTAAATACATTTGTTATATTTTCTCTTACAATAAATAATAAGCTTATTTTACAACGCATCCCTTTTAATGTTAAAGTGATTTAGAAAGACAGAAATGATTAATTGTACAACGTTCAATATATCACTACATCATTATAAGTTCGCCCTGCTTTATTCGTTTTTTCAGCGATTTAAGAAGTGAAGACGCATGTACAGGGGCGAGCACGGAATTTCGCACACATTGAACATTTCACTGACGTAATTTTATTAAAATGAGATACTGGCGGCAGTTTTGTGACAGTTTAGGTGAAACATCAGTCATGATCACATATATCATGACTGATTATAATGACAATAAAGCTTAGACTAGATAGGTTTTTTTTAATGACATACAAATTGGAGTGCGAAATTCCGTGCTCCCCACTCTACCTTTATCGATCCTTTTATTTTAAACTTTAAATTTTGTTCCCTATTTATATTAATATCGAGCGATCAAATAATTAATTTGTAATCGAGACATCCATGGATTTGAATCCGTATATCTTTACGATTGATATGTCGAGATCTAACCTGTGCTTCGCGCTGTGTTTATTGGAGTGTGTAGTTCAAGTAACGACATACGATTTCAGATTCATGGATAACTCGATTACAAATTAATTTGATCGCTCTTTACAAGTACAGGGATATTCTAAATGACTGTAGTCGAAGTAGGCGTGAAAACTGAATGTAAAATTTATGGTTACCGCTCCACATAAAAAAACATCAAAATGATGTGAATAAGTGAGTACACACCGTTCACACACGGGAGTTAAATTGGGTGCAAAACAACTCAATATTTTTAAAATTTATTGCAAAACAAGTCAATATTTCTAGATTCAATCGTTAATTTAACAAAAATAAATAAAAATCTCATCATCGCACTTTTCACCTAAAAAATGACAGTGACAGCGACAAAAATGTAATAACATGGGCATGGCCTACATGTTCTAACTTGAATCATATTAAATGTTCAAAATGGCAACCATTTAATAATACATGCCATTTTCCAACTCATTCTGAAATCTTGAAATTCTAAAATTCTGGTCAAATTGATTTTTCAAACCGATAAACATCAGTTTTCAAAAAAAAAATCTTCAATGACTTTTATACACAGACGTACTTTAAAAAATGTCCTCTTTCATAATCCGTTAAAAATTATAGGGTGTTATTTAAAATTTTTAAGTAGGAGTAGTAAAGACCAGAAATAAATCCATTCCTACTTTTCAAAGGACACCCGATATAATAAATTAATTAAATTAGAAGTTAGGTGATGATAACTGTTATTGACTGCATTTTATTCAATATATTTCTCACATTCTTATTTTACTTACGTCATTCAAATTTATTATACTGGGTGCCCCAAAATTCGCAGAACAACTCAATGGGGCAATGTCAACTCATATTAGAAAATAATGAGAAAAATAATTAAAAAGTTCTATACCTCTTAAATTTGAAGATATGGGGGCTCAAAAGGTGAAACCTTGATCTCGTTTATTTTAAATATTGAAAAAGATTTTTACTATTTGTCTTTTACTAGCCAGTGGCATAATAATTCTGAAGGATTGTGATCAGGTTTGCAATTATTTACTTCATTATTTCCAGCATTTCCAACAAGTGATTTTACGTCGGTTTTACCTCAAATAACGTATGGCAACATGGCTTTGATTTTTCTTTCTTATTTCTATGGATACAACAAAAATGAAATATTTGCAGACTAGGATACATAGAATATTTTTAAATGTTGCCACATTTAGTATAACAAATAGGTCCATATCTTCTACAAAAAAGAAGTTTGATTTTTTTAAACATTTTTACCTGATACATATTTTAATGACTATTTAACAACGTACTGCTAAGTTGTTCCGCGAATTTTGGGGCACCCAATATAAACTAATTCTGTCTCTTAGTCTGGAATGTGTCATACATCGAACGTCCATGGAAGTGGAGAGCTCAATATAATTTAATATTATTAATTTCATTTTAAATCTTTTTCATGTAACAAATATAGAATTTTCAGATAGTTTCTAAAGAATTTAATATAGCCTTCCAGAAACTTTAATAAATAGTGAAGCTGTTAGATTTGTAGTATTAGCTTGCAAATCTGAATTGCAAATGAGCTTTGTTAATTATGAAAGGGACTAATTCCGCATTGTTTGAGAACAATTATTGGAACAGAGCAGACTTTTCACTAGAAAATATTTCGCCTTTGAATATCAAATAAAATCTAATAATTTACAACATTAGCAAATAATTCCATTCTAGACATTTTAATGAAAACGAGAACTTTATGCCAACATGCAACACAGTTTATTTAATTGTGCTAACAAAAGCAATGTAAATGCTTGAGCAACCGTACCACAACAACAATTTTTACACGTTTATCGTTAAGGGGCGTTGGCGTTGAAAACAAACAGCTTGTAAACTTTTTGCCTTACAGAGAATGTCTTCTTTTCTCACGAAATTATCCCAAAGATTTGTTAATTAAATTTGGATGTTTCCAACATGAGCCTACTAATTTTCATCATTTTACCCAATAAAATTTACTTACAACAAACCGTACTTGTGTAATAAAATAAATAATTTACTACTGACAGACAAAAATACAGTAAACATTGTATTCAATATTTATTAGCAGAATCGTGCATATTTGAAGGAATATGTTTCCATTATTTCCTTCATTAAATTGGAACTTCTTCGGTGGTTGTAAAAGAGGAATATAACGAACAACCGCAACGGTAAAAGCATGCATTTAATTTTTTATTTTTATTGCAGCTACCGCGTATCCACTTAGGAAAAATTACACTTTATTTTTGAAACCTCGGTAGTTTTAATTTATTCAGTAACTTGATTCTGTTTCCTCCGGAGCGTAACGTTCAATTTCTATAAATTACTTAAACATTTCAGCATGTAAGTTGGGTTTAAGTTTGTCTGGTTTTAATTATAGTTTGCAACTTTAGATAAAGTCCAATTAAAATTTGCGTAAATAAAATTATTCAAGAGCTGAAACCTCCTCGAGCTTCTACTATTTCGCGATGACAAAGTACAAAAACATACACTAAAATTTACGTCCGTCCGTAAGAATATCTACGTAGAAATATTACTATGAAGAAATCAGTTGGCAAGAGAACGCATTAGCTAAGACATGACGTCTTTTTCAAAATAACAATTTGACGTTATTAAATATATTATTTGACAGAAATAGTAACTTGACCACATGTATTTATGCCAAATGCAATAATTAATTGTTTAGTCACTGTTTAATAAAATCTCGCAAAAGTCTAAAGAACGACTGTTTCGTAAACGACATTATTTTTGAGCTAAATTTAGAGACGTTTTGTAATTGACAAGCAGGATAAATGAGAATAATATTTTCTCGGCTACAATTCATCAACAATAATTTATTTCCAGATCATTAATTAGGACGATAATTTTTCGAAAACAAAAGGATCTTAAGCTGAAACTGACATCCTTTATGTCTTACAAATCCATCTTTATTGCAATGTTCATCGTGAAACCCTACAAATAGTGTTGAGTAAATGATAACAGCAATTATGTCTATTTGTTAATGTACTCACTTTATGTAAAATTAGAGGCCAAATAAATCAAAAGCTGTACAAATGGACACAGTTTCCATTATAATTGAATAATGTTAAACAACAATTTCTTTGTTATTTGATTAGTAAATATCTGGAGAAATCTACACAATGCGTAAATTCAAGTTTCATTATCCACATTTTCCAGGTAGTACCTACTAGTACATACATATTGGGTTTTCAAAACAAAAATATTGCTTATTTACAAAAATAATAAACGAAAAATAATATTGTTGTCTTTCCTTTTGACGAAGATTGTATAAAGCAAATTTATATTGAGCCCACTACGCCCACATGTAGGCTTTATCTGAAACTTTTATCCGAATAAAATGATATTTATCTGAAGTCTTGTCGTATTTCCTTGCTTATTATTTTCGACTTTGATATGATGAAATGATGACTTTTATAATACAAAAGGAGGATTTCGAACATAAGAGCCTGGTATATTCTTAAGGATTTCGAGATGTTTTCATGTGGAAATATTTCTGGATTCTCTACGTAGGTATTTAAATTTTCCTGGAAAATATCATCGAAATGTGGATCGACAAGGGCACGTTAAAAATATAAGTATGTAGTTGAAATAATAGACGAAATGTCCTTCGGTTAAAGCTATCTATTGTTGGAACACAGATGGATTAAGAAACTTTAAATAAAAGACGAAAATATAGTAAAGTTAATTAAACTCGCTTCTGTACCACTTTTAACCTATAGCGACAAAGAAGTTCAAAGGTCAACAAATTCTTTTCACATCAAATTAGATTGACTTTTTTTAATTAAAACGTTACAGGACTTGTATTCACCTCTTCAAAAATAACTCTGATAACTTAATCTCTTTTACGAAAAATATAAACGTAGGTACTCCAAAATGAAATAATTTTTGTAATTTGTTTTAAATGGACTCAAAATGTGGGACCTTCGGCATCAATAGTATTGGCAATTTTCAATTAAATTTTCCGATCACTCAGAGCCAGGATAACAGAAACAAGCCAAGGCATTTCATGTTCAAATAGTAAATTCAATTTTAACAACGGACTTGTTCAGTCAATTAATTTTGTAATAAAGATTTAAGCAAAATCATAATTATTTTTGGGATATACGACACTTACTTTAAAACATTTATGATGCTTTAAAATAAAATTCTTTTATTCAGCAAAACATATTTTTATTAATTACTATTATTGTTAATACGTCTCACGATACCAAGCGACTGTTTATTTTTAGAGTTGCAGATAAGACAGAAAAAAAAACGTTACATTGTTAGTTTGGAATTATTCTGTAGCAGGAAATCAGCAATACGGGTGTCGCGTTGCCCTGATGTAGATCTCAAAACCCGGAATATGCCCGGAGCTAGTAATATTGATTCCTGGCGCTGTCTAGCGGTCAGGTACTTAACTTCCCTGACATGCATTGGTCGGATGCAAATGAGAAGTAACAGCAAAACAAATGTATTTCTTTCAAAAAAAGTAACAAATTTTATAAAAGCAGTGAAATGAAAAAAAAAAGTTGGCCCATGAGGGGATCGAACCCGCGACCTTCGCGTTATTAGCACGACGCTCTAACCAACTGAGCTAATGGGCCAGTCTCTACGGTTAAGTTTTCAGCAGTTGTCTAGATAGTCCTCTCTAATAATTTTAGAAATAATAATAACACTGAGTAACTTCCAAAATTTCCTAAAGTCTATTTTTTAATCAAAGAACCACGACCTGTTGATTTAAGTTTGCAAATATAAAATTTTGCTAAATTTAGTGAATTTAATGATATCTATTGGCTATACCAGCCAACGCCTGTCATTTTTAATGTCCTTGAAAGTATGCAAACTCGCATTTAAAACTTGAACGTGTTATTAAAAATGCCTCACAAAGTGAGACATTTATTAAACTCTCAAATTAGTTGTTATTAGTTGTTAGTAACTGAGCTACTATAGCTATTTATGCACCAAGGGCGTTACAACGATGATTACGCCCGGAGAATGATGAATGGATATCGTTCGATGGGCGTAATCATTCGGTGACGCCGTGGTGCACACAAGATTTTATTTTTCACTATACGTGTTCTTAAAAAAAAAAATTGGCATCTTTGCAATTTTAAATTGACAGGGGGCGTTATGAATTCATTACGCCCGCTTATTCTTATTACGCCCTGTATTATTCCCCGGTTGTTATGGACATGTTTACGTATTTCGTATCCTAGGAATTATCATGCAATTATACTACAGTGAAAAATAAATATCTTTTCCGTTGACCGCTTGTTAATTTCAATATTAATGAATTATTTTGTCTAAAATTGAGTGTATTAATGGACCTCATTAATACACCGTTTTTCATTAATCAACGATTTTTGCGATTTTGACGTTTTGATGATATTTTGATGTATAAACAACCTCGAACATGCATTGTTTGCACCTGCCAACACTGCAGTAGGTAGTGCAGTAGGGTTTTCTATATTTTATAGCTCCATAACTGCACAATTACGAATTCACTTTTTCAAAAGCCGACCTTTTTGGTTATAATTCGCATGTCATATTTTTCAAAGGTAACTAGGTTTTCTTAGCAACCGTGATTTTTACGTGAAATTGAATGTGAGTGGAGTTGACGTTTTCTGACACTCTTTGTGGAAAAGTGAATAGAAAGTGTTGAAAAATTTTAATATCGCCTACCCTGAGGACAAAAAATGATTAAAGTATTTTATAAGGTCTCATCTTTATCGAAAAAGATGAAATTGGTTTTAATTTGGCTTTAATTTGAAATTTTGTCCCAAAAAAAAGTTTGCGGTTAACGAAAAAATTTTGTAATCAACTCGTTTGTTAATGGGCGATTAATAATCTCAACTATTAAAGGCACTCACTCGCTACACTCGTTCGTGTTTTAAACAGTTTCGATTATTAATCGCCTTCATTAACAAACTAGTTTATTAAGTTAATAACCTCAATTTTTATATGATGAAATTTGTCACCCTAGGCGAATGTGTACAATGTTGTCAGCTATAGTTTGAGTGTAAATTGCGGTGTTGTAGTTCTTTCATTAAAAAACAGACTATAATGTATGTAATCCACTACATCTATAAATATAGTATAAATGAGAATTTAAAATTTAATTTAATTTTAAAATTCAGTCGGTACCTACAATTTAATAACAGATGTACAAATGAAAAATTCATCAAGTTGGTTATTATGACTTTTTGATGAAAGAAAATAGAGCGAAAAAGGGATGATGCCTTCTTTGACAGATGTCAGTTGTGTTTTGCGACTTTTTTTGAGTTTTTTTTTGGTAGACTTTTGTTTCCTGTGGAATTATAATAAATTAACTGCTTTCACAAGAATCTAGAAAATTGTGTTTTTCAAACACTTGTCAAACACTTTGATTTTGAATTCTGAATAGTAATATGTACCATGAAAACGAAAAAGTTTGTTGGAATTGGAAACAAATTTTAAAAATAAATTGTTTATTATTTTTCAAGAAAAATTTAAACTATAGTTTGTCTCAATTCTAAATTTCCAACCCCTGTTGAATTATGTTGGCAAAATAAAAATATTTCTAAATTGAGGATTCTTATAACCAAAGTTGGCAATAAAATTGTTTTATAAACATGATTCGACAACATTAAAATTAGTTCATAAGTTTATTTTGCTTTAGAATTTGATTTGCTACCTACCTACTTGCTGCATTTTAAAAAAGGTTTTCGTTCTATTCCTTTATTCTAAAATTTTGAGTTGTAAAAACTGAAATTGACAGATAACTAAACAAATACAATCTGAGGCAGTCCACTGTTGGAGAATTTCTCTAATTAGTACAATTGCCTGCCTAAAATCGCATTAGTTTTGAATTATTTTTTTTTAAATTCAACGTTCCACGTTTAAATTTTTTCTTTAAACCATTATTATTTCGCAGTATTTCAAAAAAAATACTGATATGCCAGAATACATTTATTTTTATTTTTTTATTTTTTTGAGAAAACTACTCATTTTAACGAAAAACTTTATTTAGTTTTTAAGCCACATTTTTCATAAGGAATTCACCCCGAAATTAATTCCCAACCATTTACTAACACCCTGCATATATGAAGAATGATGAAAGGGTTAATATATGCGAGCAAAGTCGCAAGCGAAATCTAGTTTAAAATATAAAATAATGTTTTATTACTTATCGTTTGCTTTTTCTTACGGTGGTGAATTACTGACTTGCTCGACTTGTTCATAATCTTAATTTTTTTAAACTCAACATACTTACATATATATTTTTGTCAGTTCACCTGAAAGACAATCGAAGGCACTGCAGCATCCGATACTACAATGTGTAGTAGTAGACAATAGCCTGCGCTTCTGTGCTGTTACAGAAAATCATTTTGCAATCGATAGGTCTTCCATTGTTATTACGTTCAAATGCAAAACAAGGACTCTGCCAACCGAGTCGTATAGATACAACATGATAACGTCTTCACTATGCAGAACTGATCTCTCCTTTCCCAGGGATTGATTGATGTCATGTCCATTTCGTGCTCTTAACATTTCTGGTGGAAACATTATGTACATACGAGTATATCCTTTAGTGATTCGATACATTCATTGTATGATTTCCCTAAGTTTGGTGGTGATATTCTAAATGGTCTTTAGTGACCTCCTTTTGTGTGAATTTCAAGACTTTGGAAGGTAAGAAGCTGTACGAGTATAAAATGCCATTCATTACTTACAAAATGTATTAATAGTTATTTATGTATTAAGGGCGTAATGAAGGCGTTTGTGGCCCGCGGCGTGACATTGGGGCTCGAAACGTCAGTCGAGAGCCATAACACGCTAGGGTCACAAACGCTAATTATGCCCGTGGTACATACAAAATTTTATGTCCGGTCGAAGTTTTGAATTTTATAATAATTTAGGTAGATTCAATTTTAAAATAACGACACAAAAATCAGGAAGGTGGAATAGGCCAGTTATTGTTATTACTGTAGTAACGGCATAAACAAGGGCGGCAAAAACTTTTACAGCCCGGGGCTATAATATACTGAATTACGCCCTAAAAACTAGTCCATAAGTAGGCAAAAATCGCCCGATCAGACATAAATTATTATTACCTGCCTAAGTAATTATTTGACTACTATGCGTATCTCTTCGTTTTTTTTTCATTATGTTATTCTAATACCTATGCCGTTTGAATTCATTACAAAAAAATGAAATTAATCGAAAGTTCCTGTATAATTAACTAGAGGTGAATAAAGCATTACGTACTTAAATGGTTTAAAATCTTAAAACTTAAAATATAATCCTGTCATAAATTATTTGGAGTTATTGAAGCTATTTACGGACAGCGTATTTTATTGAAACAATTACCTACGTACATTGCTGCATTTTTTTTTCTCTTCGAAATGTGAACTAAGTCAGGATTTGTCTTTATCACAAAATTGTATTTCATCAGAATTACGAAATTTAGACAATAATTAAATCAAAAACGTAGATGTGTTAAGTTATTTAAATAGTCTTGAATCATTATTTATGTGTATAAAATTGTTGTTATTTTTCTAAATATCATTCGCAGCTTTTCTTATTTTGACTATAATCATTCATCATTATGTGAGGAAAGGAAAATCGATTTACCATATTTACAATGGTCACTTAAATTTAAAACGATATCTTTCTTTATCGATAGCTGCTTGTGAAATCTATGCAGACAACGATGAAAATGGAGAATTGTTACTTAGATGGGCAGAGTCACGTAACTTACATCTAATCTTTGATGCTAAAGATATGAAGAGCTTTCATTCTGCACGGTGGCAAAGGGACTACAACCCCGATTTGTGTTTTGTGACTTCAAATAACAATGATGAACCTTTGCAAACATCACGTTGTGTGCTAAATGACTTTCTCCATAGCCAGCATAGGCCAGTATTAATAACTATCGGTATACAGATCCCGTTATCCCACACTATCTAAAAACCACGTTGGAATTTTCAAAAAGCTGACTGGAAAACACTTCAAAATCAAGTAGAACAAACCGTTCGTTGGATCCCACCAACCAGCAACAATTATCAAAGATTTGTAGAAGCGATTAAAAGTGCCGCTAAAAAGTTCATTCCAAGAGGATTCTGGAAAGAATATACCACATGTTGGTCGAGTACTACTAATAATCTGCTTGACAAATATCAAAAAAGCCCAAATCTAAACACAGCGGATTAATTATTAAAATCACTGAATAATTCAAGAAAAGAAAAATGGAATGAACTTATGGAAAACATGAACTTCACTCATTCTAGTCGCAGTTTTTGGTCTTTACTTCGAAAACTAGGAGCGGCTAATGAAACTAAATACTAAATCTAAATCTACTATTAGTCCAAATTCGGTTGCTTCTCGTCTGGTTAACGTCTCAAATTGTATTAAATTAAACAAAAGGGAAATTAGAAATATGAAACGGAAATTACATAAACAACTAAAGTCAGCCTTAACATCGAAAATACAAAGTGTCTATAAAAGAACGTATATCAAGAGTCCTGTGGAATTGTGCGGCTCTATATTTTTTTTGGCCGAACTATGTCAAGCCGTTGAAGCCGGCAAATTAGATGTCAAATGACAAATGTCAAATTATTAATTAAATGTTAGCGTCAATTGTGAGTTCGGCGTCTTAGTTGTTTTGCTTGTGATTTTCTTCAACAGTCTTTATCAAAACTAAAACGTTTTTCCGCATAAGTGTGAACTGTGAATATCAAAAACAAGTTACGAAGTAGGAAGGTGTTAGTTGAAAAAAACTGCACTGCTTTTTCTTAACGTTGAATTTGGACTTGGGGGTTGCTTTCCGTACAATTAACAAGGCAATAGAGATAAAAACTGTAATTTCATTTTACTGGACACGTCTGTGCCGCTTCACAAATGTACAGAGAATGACAATTTTACCTGACCCAAGGATTAGGTATTACACTGCAGGTGTTTTGGCGCCAGGGCGACAACCCGCCCTCTGTAATGGACTTACAAATAAAAGTTACCTGCAAAATTGCAGAACAGAAGGTACGACATTTATTTTCGTATGTTTACAGTAAGTAATAAGCAAACTTTTCAGTAAACTGCAATGGTTTTATCGCTAGAGCAAAATACCTTCATTGTGATGTCGTATTACCGAAATGGTACCCTGCAGAAGAGGGTGGGTTTATTCTAATAAACGCTTGCAAAGAAGAATTTTTCGGAAAATTTCCAAATGATAACATGCGGAAGCAAATTTAATTCCACATGTTAGAAGGATTGTGGATAGATTTGTGGCAACTAGAAGTATCGAAAAAGGTAAAACTGTAGGAAGACCGCCAGTGAATGACGAAATTGTTGAAGATTTACGCCAACGAATGGAACAAAACTAAAAAAAAATCACTTAGGAAGTTATCACTTCAGACTGATGTACTACTCTCCACAAGTCAGAAAATTGTTAGAAAAAAAAACCCGATGGCATCCTATAAAGGTTGGAGTATGGATTGCTGCCTCACGAAGGAGTTTAATTGCTTTTATTGTAAAAATCAAAGAACCTGTCATAAATGAAGTTACATAACCTCTGTTTTTCTATTTGGTACCACAATATGCTACAAAGCGGCAAAAATCAAATATATTCGAGTTCCAGAGGATTCTTGATATATGTTCTTTTATAGACACTCTGTACTATCTCGTTCATTTAGTGTAGAAGAGATGCAAGAAGTAGGTAAAACAGTGAAGAACAGAAAAGCTGCGGGTTTTGACGGCATCTATCCTGAATTCATTAAACACCTGGGACCAATAGATTTAAACTGGCTTAGGTCTTTTTTTAATGACATAGTTTCAACAGGTAAAATACCACCTGAATTCAAGAAAGCAAAAGTTATTGCCATACTAAAATCCGGAAAACCAGCCAATGAAACTTCGAGTTACAGACCAATCTGTCTACTCAGCGTGTGTCATAAATTTTTGGAAAAGCTTATCTACAATAGAATTTCACCAATAATAGAAGAAAATCTTCCAATAGAGCAAGCAGGTTTTATACCAAACAGAAATTGCTGTGACCAGGTGCTGGCTCTAACACCTTACATCGAATCTATCTTTCAAAAACGTCTAAAGACTGGAGTTGTTTTTGTTGATCTCACCGCAGCCTACGACACCGTCTGGAAAGATTTAATACATAAATTGTATAACGTAATACCTTGTGGAAAAATGGTCTCACTCTTAGAAGATATGCTGTCTAACCGTCAATTCAGGGTTTTCGTTGAAGACAAAGTAGTAAATTTCGATTTCTCAACAATGGTTTACCTCAAGGCTCAGTATTGTCACCAATTTTATTTAATTTATATACAGCGATTTACCCCCAACAAATTCCCGAAAATTTATCTACGCTGACGACCTGGCAATGGCTTACCAACATCAGAATTTTGAAAATGTAGAGAACGGACTATCAGACGATTTAATACCTTTGAATAAATATTTCACAAAATGGCGACTTTGCCCAAATCCTCAAAAGACAAAAGTTTGCTGTTTCCAACTAGAAAAATAGAAAACTGAAAGTAGACTTCAATGAAACTACAATTAAGCATAATTATTCCCCGACATATCTAGAAATAACTCTGGATTCATCTCTAACCTTCAAACTACACATCGAAAAGTTACGACAGAAACTGAAAACAAGAAACAACATTATACATAAACTCGAAGGGACAAGTTGGGAAGCGAATGCACACACTTTACGTGTCACAGGACTAGCTCTAGTATACGAGTATTCTACGGCAGAATATTGTTGCCTTATCTGAAAGAACAGTGCATACGTGAACAAAATAGATGCTCAATTGAATACTACACTTCGAATAATAACGGGTACTTTATAGGTCACAAAAAGAAATTTGGGATAAATTTCAGAATTCACCGAACATGTACTCCATAACACAAGACATGGCAAATTTACCACCCTTAAGATTAAAATCGCGTAAACCAGTTTGGAAAGAAGAATTTCTCATGCAACCATTTTCCAAATCTGACTATTGGAAAGCAGCCTGACAAGACGTAGATATTTTATTATTTTCAATAAAAATCTAATTGAGGATCTTACAAAACAAATTTCGGGATTTGACCTACCCAGGAAAATCTGGTGTAAATTAAATCGTTTTAGAACCGGCCATGGCAAATGCAATAATATGCTGTTTCACTGGAACAACTTTTATATTTAAGGCTTTGTTCTAAAATAATTAGGGGAGCCAATATCCGAGAATTTTTACTTTTACACGTAAAGTGCTTATGTACCAAAATCCATTCTACACCTGGTACATATTAGATCAGTTAAATTAAGTGCAATGTAACTGAAAGTAACCATGGTGCAACAGTGTCTATCTTACGCAGAGACAAACAAGGCATTTTTCTAGCATCCGATAATTCAAAGGATTCGCGCTTGTTTGCTGATTCCTAAAAATTGTCTTATCTAAACTGTTTCATTTTTTGTGGTATAATATTAACTGTGCAATTTGTAAAGTTATTGGGTAAATGTAACTTATATTATATGCTGTATTTTATAATATTCCGTCAAAAAATATGTTTGCCTAAATAAATAAATGCTTATTATTATTACTGTACTGTAACTGTTATTTCTCCATGCTTTCTTCACCATAATACGACAAACAAATCGTGGTTCACGGAATGTATTTCAATATTCATCGTTTCTACATAGTAAAATACACATCAACACAAAACAGCTACAAAATGTGTGTAAAAGAATGTAGGTACATCAAGAGTCCTGTGGAATTGTGCGACTCTGTAATAATTATATTATGTCGAACTATGTCGAACCGTTAAAGCCGTCAAATCAAATGTCAACAGTCAAATGTCAAATTATTAAATCTCAGCGTCAGTTGCGAGTTCGACACCTTAGATCTTTCGCTTGTGATTTTCTTCAGTTTTTCTATATTCTAATTACTTTTCATCTTGCAACAGTCTATTCAAAACCTGTCATTAATGGACTTCTGTCTTTCTATTTGGTACCACAGTATGCTACAGAATGGCAAAAATCAAATATATTCATATTCCACACGACTCTTGATACAGTGTCGTTATAAATAATTGACCCATCGCAGTAGGCGTGACGTAGTTGAAGTTGCCGCAAGCCTCGTAACATGAGTGAGACTAGTATCGCCGATAGGTGGCGCTACCGGCGGTAGTGGAAATCTGTCTACTAGTTCGTCTAACGTTGCGAGGCTGACGGCACATCCAAAATTTGTGTGGGTTTTCAAAGCCAACTGCGATGGGACATCATTTCTAATGACCTGTATATGTTCATTTATAAACACTTTCTATCGAGTGTTCAATTGAAAAGTTCATGAAATAGCCTTTGAATTTTTCACAACAAGAAAAGTATAAATAGGTACACAAAAGTTGCCAAATTTGATCCTTTACAACTTTTATTTGAACATTTGTCTCAAATAATGAACGTTTAGTTATTCTGTGAAAACCTGTTTTTTGCACCTTTCATTCAAGATGGCGGCTCGCGCTCACCGTCTCCAAGGTCGAAAACTTGGAGTTTTCATCAGGGTCGCTACTCAAACAACATATTTCAAAATCATTACTGCCCCACCTTTTGTAAGGCAATGACCATTTTTATCCCCACTGACTGGACTACAGTGCGTATCTCTGACTACATGTTTGGTAACATTGAATACAAAACGTCTTAATTTGACGAAAGTCGCAGCAACATAACATAACTATATGTCAAAGAAGACATCATTCATTTTTCGCTCTATCTTCCTTCATCAAAAAGCCATAGCCAACTTAATGAATTTTTTATTTGAACACTCGTTATAAGCATAACAGAATATTCATTTATAGAAATTCTATAAAGAAAGAGTGGTGAGTTTGTAAGTAAAAGTAGTTATTGTTGTTGGGGTTGAACTGTATTATTGGTTTTTACACCGCGCTCAATGAGTCAGTTCCATAAGTTACCTTTGAGAAGTCTGAATGTCCCAATTGGTTCAACAATGAAATCGCAGACACTGAACCAAAAAGCTATATTCGTAAAAAATGGAGGAAAATAAGGCAACATATTATTATCAGGAATTTAGTAGACTTCGAACACATTAGACAGCATTGGTATGGAGATCGTATGAGAGTTACTTAAAGCAAATATTAAATATAATGCACTCTGACCCACAAAACTCGTATCCCTGGAAAACTGTATCATGATGGGAATAAATATGACAAGCCACAGCAATTATTGTTGATGGTTTCGTAACAAAGTTTTCTGAAGCATACAACATAAAAAGTAAGTTTCAGCTGTCCGATGTGTCATCAAACAAACATTGTTTCACTATCCAAACTGTCTTGCAAGAACAAATCTTCTCATCTTTGTCATTAATAGAAAACGAAACTAAAAAACATGGAACGAAATTTTTGCCTACATTATCTACCTACTTAAAAGTCTCGAAAATTTAAAGTAATTGGTCGATCCAAACGTTTTACACACGAGCCGCCAGAATTCTTGCTGGTGAAAAAATAATCTGTGCAAAGTATTATGTTTAACTGAACATGTAAGAATGAAAAATAATAGAAAACATTCTCATTTGTCTCGATCTAAAATTTTATCACATAGCGGCAATTGAATGCGTGACCAACTGAGTTATTTTATTGGTCCGTTTTATTTTCAACAACAAATTAGACGTGAAATACAGCAAATCTTTGGTATGTACAAAAACATGCCAAAGGGAAAGGATAGCTAAATTGGCCAAATCTTGTAACGAACAATTTAATTTGGATGCAAAAGATCCATTCGTCTACTTTACAAACTGCCAAAAAATTATTTAAAAAAATAGAAAACTTCTATAGACTATAGTTTGCAGGTAAAGTTAACACAATGCAATATATGGCGTGTTTTTTTAAATTTCACCTCATAGTAAGCGTTGATGAGTTGATTGTGAATGCACGGATCACGGATCAGCTGTTTAAATCTGACGTTTTACACGAGTGGTGCGTTCACATCGACTCTTCAACGCCTACTACGAAGTCAAATTTAAAAAAACACTATATATCATCTTAAGCGAGAATAAATTGCATGACTTGATTCAATGTAGAACTGACAATATGGCGCCGATTTTTTCTAATATAATATTAAATTATACCGCCTTTCGTATCTAAAAACTCCCTAACGTTCACAAATACAGGATTTGTAACAGTAGTACAGTAGTAACAGTACTAGCCACTGGCATAAAATAAAATAAACATATCAAATCCTCATAATAATAAGTACACCATATAACACTTTTTTTCTGGATAATAAGTGTTATTTCCTAATTGCATGTGCCTTAACAATATAGAAAAATATTAATTATTCTCACCTTATACAGGGTTATTCAGAGTAACAATGGGCCTTACAAGCATTGAAACGCAACCAGTTATACATTTTCATCGCCTTCCTGGGTCGTTTATATTTATTTTTAAAAAAATAATAAAACAGTTGGTTTTAGTTTTTTTTTTTTATTATATTACAAGGGATAAATTTAACGACGTGTGAACCCTCAAAACAAAAAAAATACCTACTTGTTTGTTTCAGTCTTAGACTAATAAGCATTATTATTACTCATGCTTCATAAATATATCATTAATTAATTCGTGATTTCCACTAAAAAATTAATTTCAAATAAAATCGATTAAAAACCTACTGTTTTGTTAGTATAAAGAAAGGTCAAGCCGATGGGCAGCCTAAATTATTTCAATAAGAAAACGTCAATAATTTTGTATTGGTACATTCCCTTTTAGCATTCTTTCCTTCCATATCCTTTACGGGTAATGATGCGGAAAGGCTGGCTCAGTCGCTCTATATACTCCTAATAACTTTCTCTTTTGCGAATTGCGACGAGAGCTACATAGCTATGTGCCAAATTGTCACCACGAAGAAATTAATTAGCAAAAAAAAACCGATGGCAAAAGAAGCATAGAACTCTAATTATTTATTTACACCCCGCTGCAAACCCTTTTAAAGTTTCGCCTTAAGAATTATTTATGGTAAAACTCGCATTATGATGTTCAGCCTTCGTTCGTACACTAGTTCTTAAAAAAACACATTTATGAAGAATGTTTATGGGCCCATTTAGTATATCTCTACAGACTACAGAGCAGAACATATAATTTTCAAATTGTAAATGTGTAAACCGATTTAGTAGTTAAGCTACTAATAAATTACGTTAAAAAAAGATTCATTAATTAAACATTTGAAACTATACTCGTATATTTAGAATTGAAAATTTTAATAGTAGAGATATTTTCATATTTGGTGGCGGAAACAAAAGACTGAGAAATGTCACAAATTTGTATTGTCAGTGTCAAATTTCTCAAAGACGTTCGTGATTTCGACAGAAATGCAGCAAATTGGAAATAAGAAAGTCATTCATCGTCGAACTAGAGAAATAATTTGTAATACGTTTGATTATATGAGAATAACTTTTCCTTTTGAAGCACTGACAAAAATTGGTTTCCTTAAAATTTGTTTTTTCAATCTATTTAGCGAAAATTTAAATTTACCTAGACATTCCTTTTTACGGCGTTTATGAGAAATTTGACACTGACAATACATTTTTGTGACATTTCTCAGTCTTTTGTTTCCGCCACCAAATATGAAAATATCTCTACATATATTAAATGAGAAGGGACTAAAGTGCATCTTTTCATTCCGCTCAGCGATAGGAATTATTACACAAGGGATCAAAATGCATTTTAGTTCTGTAATATATCTGCTGCCTAATACATTTAATCATTTAATAGTAAAAAAGACTTAAAATTTCTTGTTCATATATTGCTTTATGTTACTTTTACACATTATGTCAACGTAATGCCACTATCAATAACTTAGTCGGCAGTGCTTTTACTCAGAACTCCGAAGGACTAAAATGCTTTATACAAAGGAGGTTGTGAAAAAAAATCTAAATAGGTTTATTTGTGCAACTACATGGCATTTTGATGTTAAAAATAAAAACAAATTAATGGCAAAAATTTAATGAAAGATACCACTGATAATCTACTACAACTATTCGATGTAATAAAAAAATAATAATAAAAATTCCATTAATGGCCTATCTCTTATATTTTTATTTTTATTATTGTAAATTATAAATAGAACTATCTATGTGAACAAAACTGATGCAATAAGAGGTATTTGTGGTTAGCCACAATTTTAAATCTGCATTGCACATAACCGATTACTTTAAAACGCATAATGGAATAGTTTTTCTTGTAACTGAACAAGTTGCTTTGTTGGAAATAAATAAAATATATTCTTGTGTCGACTTCTTTTAAATGCAAGCCGACAGATTTTAAAAAGTATGCGTTTTTTATTTATTTTATATTAAAAACATAATTGAAAGCTATTACCGCAATCAATGTTCCACAAAAGGGGAAAAACATATATATTTTTTCAGATAGTGCTCAAAACATTTATTTGTGGCAGCATTCCTCATGCTGCCTTGTAGTTTATATTTTAGGTAAACAAGAGTGGAGAGTTGCAACCAGAAAAATTAATGTGAAAAATTCATTGTGCGCTTGCATGGAATTTATTAATAACCAATAACTTCATTAAGTATTCTAAAGTGCTTCAAAAATGTTAAAAATATATATACATATAAGGATATATGTACATACCTACTACCACACGTGAATTGCGTTTACATCTGAAAGCCTTTAGCTATAACGGTTTTTTTTTTAAATTTGGCGTCGAAGTAGGCGTTGAAGTGTCGATTGTGAACACACTATACAGGTTACGGATCACGGATCAGTTGTTTAAATCTTACGCTTTTACACGAGTGGTACGATCTCAATTGACTCTCCAACGCCTACTTCGATGCCAAATTTAAAAAAACACCTTTTATCTATTTTTGGTACCTACTGTGCTGTGCTAAAAATTAAATTGTACTAATGATCTGACCTGACTGTCATCACTCATCAGTGTCTTCTATCAGCAATCAATTAAAAACTTATTTTTTCTTCAAACGTCCGTAAATTATGACATTATCCTGCTGCATTGATAATGCTAAAGTGTCACTTCATTGTCAACTTCATGTTCAACGAGCTGACGAGCGGCAGATAAAGTTATTATCTCCGCTGAGAGCGGCAGATAAAGTTATTATCTCCGCTGAGGGCGTCCGTGAAGTTATTATCTCGGCTGATGTGCGGCAGTAAAGTAAACTAGCTAAATGATTTGAAATTCCTACCTGGTTTCTTAACATGTCTTAAATAATTTGTTATGAAGGTTTGAAGAAAAAATAGTATATGTTATTCGGAGCAAAAATGGTTTTATGTGCTTTGGCTAGTTTGTCTGCTTCACTGCGTTCGGCAGTCAATCTACCAGCCGCAGCACATAAAACTTCATTTTTGCTCCGCATAACATAATATACTATTTCTTGCGACAGTTAATACCTACTGAATTTTTGTGTTTTATGATGTATTTCTTAATTTCTTAATATCATGTCAAATGTATGTAAAATAAAACAATGACCTGAATAACTCTGCATACAAGAACCTCTAGACTATTAACCGTAGAGTGTTCTTGGATGTCAATGTGTTTCACTCCTATTTAGCATAAAAACACTTTGCATTTCCTAAATATTTCTAAGATAGGAATTCTCTGTATTTTGTATTAGCATGCATGTAACAAGCACATAAATAAAAAAGATAATTTAATAAATCAGTTGAAATATACTTAATTCAAATATTAATTAATTAGCGTATTTTGCCTGGTCATGCTCCTCATAAGAATTTCAAAACAATTAATAGTAATTATACACCAAGGTAGAGAAGACATTTTTTTAAGCCGAGGTAGTTTATTAATAAATAAATAAAGAAGCGAGGCTTAAAATTGTCTTCTCTACCGTGGTGTATATATTATTTATTTCACTACTAGATACGTTAAAACCCTTTCTAATAATTATTATTAATTAAATTATCTTGTCCGATACGACGTTTGCTATGAAAATTGAAAATCGTCTGTCTACGTTAACCAATGAAATCAAAGAAAATCTTTCGTTGCTGGTGACGGCTGTTCATTATTAACCACTGGTTAATAATGAAAAATTATTAACTAGTAGGAGAGAAATTCTACTTTTGGGTTCAGTTCGAGAGTCAATAATGACGCCTTCTAAGACTAGTAGTGAAAAAAATATATTATAGATACAGTAATAATAATAATTATGATATATTTTGTTGGCAATTATAGATAAAGCGGTATTGATTTACAACTTATTTACAACTTAGTTATTTTTATTACACATGTTTCATGAAATAATAAGTTATTATTATTAATTTACAAAACAAAAACCATTAAGAAGAGTTAAGACTTGAAGTGACGATTCCACAACGTAAAGACAAACTTAGAGTGAGTTGTTTACCAACCGACATTTGCCAGCATCATTTATTAATTGGTTTTATTTAATCTGCAAGGGATTCAATTTTATTTCAGTAATTAAGTTTATCTGGAATGTTATCAAATAAAATGTATCCTACTAACAGGAATTAGTCGTATTATACTTACTAATAAAATTTTCATTAACACGTTTTTAATTTATCACTCAAAATAAGTACGACTGATTAATTATTAACGAGTGGTATTTTCCGCCAAAGCTGTGCAAGCGTAGAAAAAGAAACGTCAAGCTATTCAATTTTTCCACATTTATTTGGATTTGTGATAAATGGGGTATGAAAAACAAGTGAAATGTGAAAAAAACTTGCAACACAAACAACACAGATTTAACGCTTCAGTTCATCTGTAAATCTTTGCAAACACAAACCGTAAACCCCCTCTGTCAGCAAGAATTCGTTAAAAATTCAGTTTTTCGTGACTGAATTTTTATATTTTAACTAATCACAATCAAATAATACCAATGGTAGATTTTTATAATACAGCAATTTCTGTTTACAAAATAGTAATATTTTCAATTCATTCATCTGTCTTTATCAGTAATGGAAAAGGACCAGTTGAAAACATGATTGGGGTTTTCAATCGAATCACAAAGACAACCACACTGCCAGTATCACGTAGCCAGAAGGGTAAGAGTTCATTGGAATGGTATTATTTATTTATAAATGCTAAATGAGAGTACTGTTGCGGAAGCAATTATCATAATGAAGGAAGAATATTTATTGAAGAAAGATAAATGTATTAATTATTTAGATAAATAATTATACAATAATTTAAATTCCTATTGCAAGAATGTTGCTTATTTTTGATTAATTAACATAGTATGAGATCATTTTAAATCAAAAATAAATGATAGAATATAATATAAAATGACAAATACATTTCTCTTTTCTTTTGGTAGCATCACTGAATACACAATTAACCTTAAAAATGCATTATACTTAAGATTATCATTGCCTGTAGTTGTTTGGCGCTGTTTTTGCTTATGAAAGTAGGGCCAAGCGTATGATAAGCACAAGTTTTTAAAACTCAACCAAAAACGCAATCATGGAAGTTGCCAATATCTTGTTTATTAAGTATAGTCGTTATTGCGAATTCGTGATTAAAAGTCAGTATTGCTACTGCAAATAGGATTTTTAAAATATAGGTGTTTATTCGCATTGGAACTATTAAAATCGGGTTTCAACAGGTAGTCACAGGTCTGTAGGCAAAGGTGCAAAAAATCGAGAAAGGTGGCTTTGAAACAAGTTACTCATTACTATTTTTGTTGACCTATAATCGAGTAAACAAACCTTATTAGTTGCAGCCTCAAACTGTTGTGGAATAACAGTCCAAATTTGATTTTGTCGAAAACACATGCAGGTGGAAAAGGGAAACATCATTAGTTTACAGACACCAAACCAAACACAAAACAACAGAAACTGTCAAATAATTTAAACAAGTTCTGTGATGTTCAACCGGCAGATGAAATTCACGTCGTATCCTTTTGTTGTCACGGCAGTCACGTTGTTGTTGCTGTGAGAGGGCGCCACAGATATACAGCAACATCATGATATCCCTCCTTCCAAGAATCAGAGGATCGATACACAGAATATTCCTTTGGAAAGCCAAAGGATTTGCGGGGCTTAACTTTAACACTGTTTTATTGTTAACGTAATTAAGTTTTCCAGTTTAACTGATTGGGGCTTATGCTCAATCTGGTAAAAAATCCAAATAAATTGGTTATTTAAATTGGAAAGGAGAGTTCTGGAAGCGACAGTTATGGTTATTATATGGATATAATGTAAAACCTGACGCACGTGGACTGAGGTCAACGAACCATTGGTTGATAAGCCGCTATAATGCATTTTCACGATCAATTAACCTACTTTTCAAAATTTCTTTTATTATACGTGTTACTTAGGTACATGCTAATACTACATATAATGATGCATAATAAATGATGTATCAACGTTTAATCGTTTAAATACATTTAAAATTAATCTACAATTATTATTTTCCAGATACCTACATATTTCAAGGTGCTACACTTCTTATGATTTAATTATTTGGTACCTATTAGATGATTCTTCTGTTCTTTGATTTTATTTGACCGGACACAATTTAATAAAATCTAATCATTAAGTGATCACAAAATAACGAATTAAATAGGTATCTCTGTTTTTTATACTATTAAAAATTAATAATTAATTACACTTCGACTACTGCCATCGTGAGTTTATGTTTATTCCTCGCGTCAGTTACTAGAAAACTATGTACTTTGGGTAGAATGGAATACACAGATACCTTGAAAATCCAAGTAAATCCGTATTAAAATCAGACACCAAAATGCAACGAAAAACGAAAGGATGTATTGTTGGTTGCAAATTTCAAATTGTTAAATTATAATAATACGACACATAAGGTCATTTATTTAACACAAGTTATCGAATACCACAAATTCACATATTTAGACCACAAAATTATATATATGTATGTGCGATCGAATAAAAAAAAATCGACGCTATTCTGGTGCTTTGATTGGTTCAAAACACCATTTTCGCTGTTTTTTTTTATTCGATCGCACGGTAAATATAATACCTGTTCACGTTGGGAAGAACAGCTGTGGTGCAAATGACTGACCTGTTAATGTGACAATTCATATGAAAGTTAATGCCAAATGTCTGCAATTTGCACCACTAATGTTCAATCCAACGTGAACAGTATTTAGGTCCATATTTATGTATAATTTGACAAATTATATGTATAGCAGAGCAGGTAAAACAATAAACAAAAATAAAAAAATATGTATACAGTGAGTTTTTTATTTCGTTGAACATACAGGGTCATTATAAATGATTGTCCCATCGCAGTTGGCGTTGAAAACCCACAGAAATTTGGGATGTGCCGCTAGTTTCGCAACGTTAGACAAACAAGTAGACAAATTTACACTACCGCCAGCAGCGCTACCTATCGGTGATGCTAGTCTCACTCATGTTATAAAGCTTGCGGCACATTCAACTACGTCACCAACACCTACTGCGATGAGACAATTATTTATAATGACCCCGTACAATAAAACAATGCAAAATGATTATGTTCAGTTCTAAAATGGACAAGTCAATTCATTTGAGATAGTTAAGAGCGACTGTGAAAAGTAAGATTTGAAAATGTATGTGTTATGAAGTAACGAATAGAAGAGGTACCATCGGTGGACATTAAAAGCTGGGACATCCAAAACTTTTTCATTGTGTATCAAACTTTCGCTTTGTCACAAATTGTCAGATTAACCGTTGTCACATTGACATCACTCTCTGGTAAAATTAAAATAATGTCTAATGTGTCCGACATTCAAAAACAAACTATCCAAAAAACCGATTCCGTGAATAATTACCAATTATTTAATTTGTCTTCTAATTTGTCATTGCTTGAATCTTCTATTGTTCCAAGGACTGACGCTGCATTACCCCGTTGTACTGCAATGCTTATTCTTTGGCTCAAATAAGAAGTTGATCTTGATTCATTTGTAATCTTCTGTATTTTCTGACCAATCTCATTAATTTTTTTTAGTATACTGTGCTGGTAGTAGGTGTCTACCTGCTTGACGACGAGTCCGGTAGACACATGTTTATGGTCTAGTCCGTTTTACTTTCCACCGCGGCCGGTAGCAAATGTCAAATAATTTGTCAGATTTATTGGTTTTTATTTATATAAAAATTAAATGTACAATTACTTACATCATTGAGATGGTTTTCTAAAGCCAAGCATTACCCTTTGATCAATCCAAACAACTTTATTTCGTATTCTCCAATTGTAGAACAACTTGTACTCTGTGAAATATCTTCCCGATGATTTTTGGAGCAATAAGTTTGATCGCGCACTATCTACCTTCTCCAAAAGGTGGTCTGGGAAGAAAACTTGACTTCTGCTTCGGTTCGGTTGTGAGAATTTATTTTATTAAAGGAAGTTAGCGCAAATGAAAGAAATCACACGAAAAACTTCGACAGACTGAATTGTAATGAATCGTTTGTTATCATAGTAACAAGGCATAGCAATCTTTTTCAGAGCCAAATTTTTTTATTTAAATTTATTTTCTTTTAAATAATTGTCTCAGTATACTAAAAAATCTTGTACGTCACACGACCGGTAGACGCATTATGGCCTCGCTAGTTTACAAGTCTCGCCCTATCGGGCTCGACCTGTAATTCACTAGCTCGTCCATAAAAACGTTACTACCGGTCTTGTAACGTAAATAGCTATTTTTTTGCGTCATCACCCCAAGGACCCAAAGTCTCAATAGCAATAGGTACGAAATGGTAATTATTATAAGTCTCCACAGTTACGTATTTCGATTTTTTTGCATTTTCTCGTAGGCGAGCAGCTTCTCCAGCTTTTTTTAAAGATAATTCAATAAAAACAATATGAACTTTAACTTGATGGTTTTGACAAATAAACGTCATTAACCCCGTCATAATTTTAGTAAACTTTTCGTAAAAAACCAAATTTAACCGATACAAATTTTGTAATTTTTGACTTTATACATTTGTGATCTTGTCCCAGCTTTTAATGTCCACCGATGGTACATTGGAAATATTACGCACATGTCTAATGCTCTGATTAACATGGAATAGGTGCATTATGTGTATTTTTTCTTCAAACAAATTGACCATTTTTGTTAACTGTCAAATAGTTATTTTGGTTACTTGATTACATACATGCATTGACCTGTGCTTCTTAAAACTGAACATAGGGATAAGTATTTATGGACTATGTTCAATGTTAAAAAAATGTCCCGGTATGAATGAGTTACTAACATTTGACGATGCCTCTGTCTTGTGAGTATGGTCCAATAGGACTATAATTCAGAGTTAGGTTATGTGAATCTTAGTTTATGGTTATATGAAACAATGAAAGCTCCGCCACACATTTTCGATTATTCGTTTTGTTATTTACAGCCCTTTGCATTATATATTTTTTATCTAATCCCGTGGGATAAATGATATTTATCCCACTAATTTTGAGTGGGATAAGAACTTCATTACCTCACGCATTTTCATTACCTCACTCAGTGAGGTAATGAGTTTCATTACCGCACTCAGTGAGATAAATGAGTTTCATTACCTCACTCAGTGGGAAAAGTAAATTCTTATCCCACTGAGTGCGGTAATGAAATGAATTTCACTGGCGAAAATCAATAGATAAGATTTATTTTTTTAATTTGGGGCGGTCTTAGATAAAATTTGGTACATAACACGTGGGCTAAAGCATATTACAGGAAACTCATGTGATTACAGATGAACTCGGGCTAACGTCCTCGTCATCAGCAATCTTCACACTCGAGTCCTGTAGTATTGCTTTTATTCCACTAATTATGTAAATAACTATTAAACAATGCAATGCCATTATAATTAGTGTTATTTCTAAAATTAGAGGTAGTACACCTAAAACCTCTTTCGACGTAAGTACCTACATTACTACCTCGATGTTTCAAGCTGTGTTTATTGGACAATGGAGTTCAAGTAACAACATACGGTTTCGGATTCATGGATAACTCGATTACAAATTAATTTGATCGCTCTCTACCACTGGATAGTAAAAACAAAAAATCACAGTCTTTTTTAATATCTAAAATAAATGAGATGAAAGTTGGACCTTTTGAGTCCCCACATGTTCCAACCTAGAAGATATAGAATTTATTTATTATTTTTCTCATAATTTTCTAACATAAGTTGACATTTCCCCACTGAGTTGTTTCGCGAATTTTGGGGAACAAAGTATAAAACATTGGAACCCTTAATGGTACAGAATTTTAAAAATGTGTTATTTTTTATGTAAGTTTTCATTGAAATTACTTTTCAAGAAACTGTTACGTTAAATCTAATTAACCTTTGTAAAAGTTATATCCACAAATTTTCAATTTCGTACACTTTTGTACAGTGGGGAGCACGGAATTTCGCACACCAATTTGTATGTCATTAAAAAACACTATCTAGTCTAAGCTTTATGGTCATTATAATCAATCATGATATATGTGATCATGACTGATGTTCCACCTAAACTGTCACGAAACTGCCGCCAGTATCTCATTTTAATAAAATTATGTCAGTGAAATGTCCAATGTGTGCGAAATTCCGTGCTCGCCACTGTACATTCTAAACTAAATACATTTATCGTATGTACCAAACGAAGAGGACTAAAAAGTTCAACTTTAAATTTGCTAAACAGCCATAATCAAATTATTTCTAATAAATAATACGAGTGCGTATTGTATTACGTATATAATACATTCATTTTTGTTTTAGACCAGAGTAGGCTATTTTAATTTTATTAAATGTTGGTATCGGGGCTATGTCAAAATAACAAAATTAAAATTGTTCGAACTGCCAGTGTCAAATTTGACATTATTATTAAGTATTAAGGTAAATTAGTTTTAAATTTGTGCAATATTTACATTTATCACTAAATACACACATTATTGAGTCCTTGAAACTATGTAGTTAATTGGAAAATGATAATGCTTGGCTACATGGTCATGAATTTTGACAAGAAAGTGTAACCTCAAATATTATACCTGATGTATATTGTCATTCAGCCACAGTCTTACCATACAACTCGCCAAATTTCCATAGCCTACTCTGGTCTAAAACAAAAGTGAATGCACTGTATTTATTATTATTCCCGGCGCCTCCACCAATATACCGTGCCTTCAAATAAATTCGGAATTAGAGTAGGCTGTGATTTATATATTTTGTCTATTAAAGGTTGGTACACGATCACAATCGTATATAGTCGTTTTCAACGACATCCGTGCTGTCAGTGTCATTTTTAATATGTTTGTGCAGATTGTACATACCAATTCATTACCAGGATTCAGAGTATAAGCAAATCCTAGTTAAAAAAATGTCAAACAAGAAATTGAGGTTATGGTAAAAGAAAATTGCTATTTCGTCAAACATCAACAACAAATAATAAAACTCAGTCTTCAACATGGAGAAAAACATGGTTAAACCAGGTCATCTTCGGAATCCAAATCTGACTACATGGTTTCTTTGATTTGTTTGAAATTATAGAAAATAATTTGAATTTGTCAATTTGCCGCGTCAAGCTAAATTGCCAAATTAGGAAATTCAAAATTACTAAACTGAAACAGCAAATAATGCCAACATACGGTCATAGTGACAGCACGGATGTCACTGAAAACGACTATACTGTGCTGTCCAAGGTCACTGCTGTGCTGCCTTTAAAAATTGCATCTTACCAACTTTACAATAAAATCACAGCCTCCTCTAATTCCGAATTTATTTGAAGAAAATAGACACGAATAAAATTATAGTGGCGGCTGGGCAAAGTGGGAATCTGTATTTAAAGAAAACTGTAAAGGTTATTGTTATTAATATTTACTAAAGCATGAAATAATGTGGCAACGACTCGCCTATTAATAATTTTTTGACAATACAATCATTAATTAATCAGGCATCTCAAAATATAGTTTACCATATAAATTAGTATCGGTATTAAGAGTCCGATTTTTAGCACTCGTGGGCCTTTAAAACGCTCGTTTCACTCGCGTTTTAATCTGGCCCACTCATACCAAAAAAAGGCCAATTTACACACAAACTCGTTAAATAAATAACTATTATCTAACACGTGTTCAATTGAAAAGTTCATCAAATTGGCTTGGATCTTTTTCGCTATCTTTGTCTAACCAACTTAATTTACGATGTTGTTGTCTTTTAAAAAATAAAGTCAAAGCCAAAATCGTATTAATATGAAAATTGGTAGCCGACTATAATAGACGGTTCTAAGTTCAAATAAAATATTTAAAAATGGCGCCACATCCAGAAATACCGGAAATCGACGCATCTTTGTTTTTGTTAAATAGAAAGGCCCCATTTTGATTTCACATTTGGATTCTACGTTCTTTTGAATTATTTGTGCGTTAACGCTTTGTTTTTTTTAAATAAATAAATGTTTACATGTTCTGCCTTCCAAAAGCTAATTTAATCATACGCTCGAGGAGATCTCGCTATTTATTTTTTAAATGAAAGTGACAAAAGTCAAAAGTGGAGATGGTCAGGTGCTGGTTGAGTTGAGCCGACAGGGACGTTATTCTGGCGACCGCTCGACGTACTATTATTCCGACGCGCTAGAAATATTTTTTCACAACTTTTTCGACAGTTTAGGATATTGAATTGTAATCTTATATCCGATAGTTTAAAAAATCTTCCAACTTTGTTCCAAAAATGGTTTGAATATTTTCATCAGAACAAAAGTTACCAGGGGGTATAAGTTTTACCATGCAATTCCCTATGGCAACAGTTAAAAAAAATGCACTGTAGTTATTTACATAAAAGTCAGGAAAATCTCACATTACTGAAGAGGAGCTAAATTTTTAAAGCTCCGAGTCAAGTAAGATATTTTACTGACGTGTTTTGTATTAACTTTTTCCGGAAATCGTAAAAAACACGAAATTTACAAATTTTAGAAACATTTTTTACAAATTCCACAAAAATCAAATTTGTCAATTTTGTTGGCAACTATAGTTACAAAGTAAACAACAACGAAAAAATGTCATAAATTTTGTGCGTGTGTTGTGAAAATTGTTCTTTTTTAAAGTATCTTTTGTATTTTGCGTCTTCTAAAGTCTTTACAGTACTAGTCCGGAAAATTCAATTTTCCTGCGCGTAAATAAGCAGGAAAATGTTGTTTTCAAGACGATAGATTTTGAAAAATGTGGAATTTTATTTCATAAACATAAAAATCAGGAAATCGTAATTACATTCTACTTCAACAATATTAAACTATTTTTATTATTTTTGAATTTTCATTTCACTTCCACAGACCGCAAGACACTAACCAAGATGATCATAAAAATTTTGTCGAACATTTTGTGTAACGATTATAAAACCTTCTGGGCAAGAAATAATGTAATAAATTACAAGTACTTTTTTAAATTAATTCCGTAATTATTTTATTCTGTAGTATAAAATAAACTTAAATTAATTTATAAAATACTAATCTAATATTCTGCCAAATTTCACTTAAAAATTCCTGCTAAAAATCTTATTAACACGATCCAAAGTTTTTGTCATGTAAATCCCTATGGCCAGCGTTAAAAAAGGCACTGTATAAGTATGGAGCTGCTTCAATGAAATTCATTTTAAACTGACCTCACCAAATATTCAACGATATTTGACAAATATCATAAAATAATGTTTTTGTATTGTTACTAAAGTAACCTTAAAAACAAGCTGCCTTATACTAATTTTATTATAATCACTGAATAATTGTATTTAATTAAAAATGACGAGGGGAGAATGAAAAGTTTAATACATTACACGCTGCGAAAGCACTTTCAGGTGCTTGAGTTTTTGAATCACCTCGGCTACGCTACGCTTCGCCTCGGCAATTTAACCTCGCACCTCGCACCTAAAAGTAAACTTTCGCAGTTAATAATGTGAATAACTATTTTTTGAATAAAATATTCTTTTTTTATCAAGCCATTGTTTTATTTGAATTTTTATGTAAGTAGTTGATATTTCTTTGACAGTTCATAGTCGCGCAATTTTGAAAATTGTATGGTATGAATCAAATCAAATGCATGTCATACAAAAACTCTACCCCACCCGCCACCCACACAGTTGCATAAATACATAAATTTTCGTTACATAGTTGCTATATTTATCCACAACCATTTTGAATCACCCAATACCTTTCAAACTACATATAATAAAATATTTAAACACCAAACTGTACGAATGCTTTGTAAAATGTATTTTGGGTTGCATTTTTACCTGGCCAGGCTCGTTATCTTTGTGAATAATAGGTAGTTGGAGAATTGCTTTTACCCTGCATCCAGTGAGCCTCAAAGAAACTTCATACTTGTTAAACCACAGACTAAACCATTTCGTTTAACGTGGCGAAAAAAGATTAAACTACTACGCGATCAGCAATTATTATTTACATCAAAGAAGCCTTTGGAATTTGGAACGTGTGTCAGAATGTAGACAATCAGATGCTCTGAATGCACAGAAGTATTTTTGGTTTATTGTTTAGGGAAAATTACAAGTATATTTACTGCAGCGACCTCTACATATACGCATGGTGATTCAAAATAATTGTAGATAAGTATGGCAACTATGTACGAAAATTTGTGTGGCAACTCTGTAGGTAGGATAGAGTTGACATTTGCTTGATAGTCGCGCAATTTTGAAAATTGTCGAATCAATGTGCAATGGTAGACTACGTCCACTGATAGAATGCAGTTTTTTAAATATCCTTAGATATAGTATTGCCGTTATAACTTTTTATCTGCTCCGCCCACTAAAATTGACCAATCAGAATCAAAGCCAGATTCAATCTGTACAACTTTTCATCACATTTGCCACGTAAAAAAGTTAAGGTTAGAATTTTGCTGTCAAGTCCACAATTATTGTTTTAGGTTCTAAAAAATAAAATGTCATTAAGACAATTCGAATGTCAGAAATTTTTACTGTGTAATTCAGATCGTCCTATTTGATTGGTAACTAAGAAAATGAAATGGGCGGGGCAGATAAAATGTTACGTTGTCCTTAGTATAACAAAATCCCCAAACCATAACATTGAAATATTAACAAAGTATCATATAATCTGTTTCAAAATCAAAAATCCACCACCTGTTGAATTATGTTGGCAGAAAAAAAGAAATCCCTAGAATAAGTTTCATTTTTTTGGGTTGGCCCTAACTCCCGCCATAAGTTGACATTGAACTGTTGAGTTTATTTACGTAACACAAAATAATTATTATGTACAAAAAGGTGGTAGCTACCATATCATACCTTTTGAGTGAAATAATAAAATGAGAATAAAAAACACGATGAACTAAAGTCCATTCACGTTGGATTTTCCCTGCCAAATTGTTGTCACGTTGCAAGCCTGCGCCTCCTTTCCTAGTAATTTTTACATTATCGTGTTTTATTCGTGATAGAGCGATTGAGAGCGATTTGACGTCTTTAATTTTGAATGTTAGTTTGACGTGTGAAATAAAGTCACAGATTTTTTAATAAAAGTCTATTCCTGGGTGATTTTACCATGGCGAAAAGAAAAAAAGGTTAATTTTAAAATTGCGTTAACCTTCCACAACTGACGTAATGTATTATTACCTATTGTTATCCTCTAAAAAGTTTAACAACAATATTTTAAAAATGACTGTTTCTTTGCTGACAGCGAATAACATAACCTCTACAGTCTACGAATGACTTGGTTACTTTATCAGCCCGTATTGGTGACATACACAGCTAAAGCATTTTTGAACTAAAAATCACACCGCCACAATATTGAATTATTTGACCTTGACTAGGAAAATCCAACGTGAATGGACTTTACGACCAAAACGACTGTCCAATTGTTTTCTTTCATAACCCCACTTTTTTCTGACACTTGCAGACACACTAAAAACAAAAGTTGGCGACGTTGTCGGTTGTATTTTCGAGGTAGAATGCAGTGTTGTTGAATTTTTGATTTTGAAACAGATTATATAAACCATTCACGATTATTTCAAATTCGGACTATCTATGAAAATCTGACATTTTAGTTGGCAATATTGTGATTTGTCTTAATAAATCTATTTTAGGTTATAATTCAACCGAACACTGCTCCCAAGTTGTTACATTTTTTAAATAATTGAACGCATTAGGAACAATAATCGTAAAATTGTAATTGAAATGAAACATACATATTTGTAGGGCAGTTCTGGGTAAATTCTTATTAACTAAATTAATGACGGAATTGACAACAATGCGAATATTTAAAAACGAAACGTCATATGACAGGACCTGACGCCAATCTAACAAAAAAATATCGCGGCCTCCTGCGTGTTTAAAATAATCGTGAACGGCATATAGATTGTGTTGTTAATATCTTGAAACATTCGCGCCACTGATTCTCATTGGTTGTTATAAAACCCATCACGCGAAAAATAAATTATAATTGATTTCATATAAATGTTCATCAAGTGAGCTGTGCATTTGTAAAAGCACCTTTAATTTAGTTACATTACAAAAGTCACATTTATGAAGGTCATGTCCAATAAATCTTTATATATATATACAAGCGATTATTCGATGCCGAATTTACGCTACTCCTATGGTGGAGTTTTTCGATTCTGTTTTTCCTGCGGTGAATCACTCCGCCTTGTTCTTCTCTCTTGTTATCGTTAGATTCTGCCTTGCTCCCTGGCTGCTCGTATGTTTTTTTCCCAGCTCTTCCTATCTTGAATCTTGAATCTCCAGTCCTCTATTCCTATCCTTCTAATGTCCTCGTGTATCTGGTCTTCCCACCTTATCCTTGGTCTGCCTCTTGGTCTTCCTTCTACTGGTCTCCAATTTAGGGTTTTTCTTAGTATGTGTTGTGTATCCCTCCTTTGTACGTGTCCGAACCACCGTAGCCTTTGTGCTTTCACAAATCCTACAATATCTTCTCCCTCGATTATGTCCCTTATTTCATGATTCATTAGTATCCTGTATTCCCCTTCTTCTGTTCTTCTTGGCCCTGCAATTTTTCTGAGTACCTTTCTTTCAAATATCCCGAGGTTCTCTTCGTCTGTATTAGTGAGTCGCATTGTTTCCGCTGCATAAGTCGCTACAGGTCTAATTGCTGCCTTATAGATTTTTATCTTTGTTGCTCTGCTAATGTGATGGTCCGTTAGGTATCTTTGATATTTCCAGTAAGCCTTGTTCGCTGCTTGTATTCGCTCTTTGATTTCGGCGCTTCGTTCATTTTTTTCGTTCACGTTCAATCTTTACTTGGTAAAAATACAAAGACAAAAACAAATAAGAATTACTTTAATTTAATCAGTAAAAAGACGTAACATTGCTTTTGAAATCAGCAATGCTAAAATGGACAAAAACTGAAAAATTGGTCAAATCGGGTTCGCGCAGAGCAAACAACTTTGAAAGTCAAAGTCACTAGCTTTAGCTTTACTACCAACAGAAAATCAGATTTTCATGGCTTGCTTAGATGCACATTTATATGAAATTGAGTATACCGGATGTAGAATTGATTTACGAGACATAGGATTTTACATGTAAAAATAAGGAGATCCAATTATTGGCTCCCCTAATATTTTTATGGCAAAATGGTTAAAATGAAAGTTAGAGAGAATTAAAACTACTGTCTAATTCCACTCTTTGTTTTTTTCTAACATCTTGTGGTACTGAAAGAAAATCAAAAAAGGAGTTAAGACAAAAATACTAAAAAGCAGTACTAGCAATGAAATTTGACTTCTAAAATTATTTGTCGGGTAGTTTCAGTATTATTTAATTTTCTTTTGATCTGCCCTTCAAATGAACTCGTACAGGACTACAGGACGAATGAAAAGGTATCTTCCTTTAAATGTTCAAACTTCTATCTAATTCTTCGAATTGTTTCTATGGCTGAAATTGGTCGGTCAGGGAAATCTGAAGCAAATATTGCTTGGAAGTTTCTTAAAGAAGATCCTCCATAATACCATTTAAAGAAAGAAATAAAATTACATGCCTAGTAGTACTTTTTAGTATTTTTCTTGCCTTTCTTTCAGTACCACAAGATGTTAGAATAAAACTAAGATTGAAATTAGAGAGTAATTTTAATTCTCTTTAACTTTCATTTTAACTATTTTGCCATAAAATTGTTAGGGGAGCCAATAATTGAAACTCTTTATTTTTACATGTAAAATCCTATGTCTCGTAAACCAATTCTACACCCGGTATATGACATTTCAAATTTGAAATTGTTAGTTCTGTAAAATGGCATTTAGATTTGCGATTTTTCATCTTTAGAGTTTTGTTTTGCGATTCTCTGGTTTTAAAAGTTATTCGTTTTGATCGTGTTTGGATCTGTTCCGTTGCGATTTTTTGTTGATTTTTTTAAATTTGTGAAGTGAGTGCGTGCCTCAAGAATCTAGCATTATGAACACTTTAAGTGACATTACAAACATCGAAAATGAGAATGAGAGTGAATTTTTTAGTAATATTTATGTCAAGCAATCTATGAGTGGACAGAGTTTATTAAAAAATTAAATGTGCGCTTATGAAATGTCATACAAATGTCAACTACTATACACCACCCACATAAATTTTCGTACTATCGCGGCCAAAATACTTTGGTCGTCACTTTTTGACACTTCAAATGTAAATCAAGTATTAATGTCAATATACATGACAATTTCAAATTATTGTTGTCAAAAATATGGCACCTTCAGTTTTTGATAAATATACATAGAATCGCCTTACTTGCTTCTGAAGGTTGTCTAAACCGCGACCATGTTGATCTTTTGCTTTTGAACCCTGCCTCCGCAGCTGGGATTTACCCCACCCCTATGACACTGATACATTAAAATAATTTTGACACTAGTAAAAAATAAGGTTAAACTTCCTAAAGTTTGCTTTACAATTGAATGTCATTTATGTCACATTGACGACCAAAGTATTTTGGCCGCGATAGTACATACACTGCCGCTCAAAAAATTCCGGACACTTCATTTTTTTAAATTTAAAGTACTTCATTTATTTTTTGTGAAAATTTAAGTCAAGTAATCAATTAAGTAATGACTTAGCAGGGATTTAAAAGAAAATGCTAATTATTATATTGTAGGTGAGTACTATTGGGGACAAAATACTTTGGTCGTCATTTTTCCGTCACTTCAAAAAAAAATAATGTAAACCAAGCATTAACGTCAAGTTAACATCGATGACAATTTCAAATTATTGACTTTTCTCTTGTCAAAAATATGCCACCTTCCACCGTTCAAAAATTTAGAATTGTCTCCCTCGCTTCTGAGAGATGTCCATGAACCAAATTGCCTTGTGGAAACCTTTTCAAGTTTTCCTCCTTGGAATTTCTCATTCAGTGGCCCATTTTTCGATATTTAATATTTTGCAATGACGAGTCTGACAGTGACAGTCAGTGACAATGGTTGACAGTAAAAGATAAGGTTAACCATCCTAATGCTTGATTTACAGCTTTATGTCACTCAAATAACTTTGACGACCAGAGTAATTTGTCCCCAATAGCGATCAAAAAATTTTGGACACTAATGTCATCGTGCTGTCATACATTCTAAAACGACCCTTATGTATTAATAACCTCAATTTTGATTGTGTCAATTTTAAAAATGTGAATGTCAAATTTACCGAGAAAATATTCAAAAACTTGTAAAAATCAGACAAATGGAATAGAACGTGGTTTTAATTAATAAAAAATATAAAACAAATACCCAAATGTACTCGCATATTAAAAAAAATATATTTTAAACCGGTGTCAATTTGACAACAATTTCATCTTTCATGTGACAGTTTGAATAAAGCATGATTTAGAGTAATTTTTTTAATGTGACAGTAGTTTGATGTCCAAAATTTTTTGACCGCCATAGTACATCAATAGGTCATCATTCCGGGAATGCGTTTATAAGTTTGGAATATTGAAAAAATACCTTTTAGATTACAAGATTAAAAAAATAACCTCAAATATTTTACACTAACCATGTCAGACCGCGTCTAAAATGGCTGCCGTCAAAAAAAAAACAGCGTTTAGTTGAAAACGTCATTTCGTGAATGGTCATTTTGGGAACGTTCCCGGACATGATGGCATGTTTTCGAAATGATAATGATGTTCCCAGGATGACTGTTTCGTTCTTGGAGTGATATCTGCTATTGCAATTTCTCAATAAATTTACTGTTTACATTTTCAACAAGATATTATAGGTATACTTGTTGTTTTTATCATAGCAATATGGAGTGTCACGAGGCTGAAAATAGCAAAAAAGACCGAAAAAGTTACTAAAAAGAGATAGTTCGTCTAACTTGCGTGGTTTAATCGATCTCTAAGAACAATTTTATCAATATTTCAGTGTATTATTGTCATTTACACCAAAAAACTTCCAATATTAATGTTCAAACTCTACTTTTTAACATCTGTTGCAGATGTAATTGCATCCGTTACCTTGAATTACCAATTAATACAAAATTCCCTAGAATTTGAAAATTAAAAAATTAAAACAAGGGTGCTAATTCGAAAAAATAACATAAAAAACTCGTTGTATAAGGGCATTGGCGCACTCGTCCCATAGAAAACTCCCCTGCGGCTCGTTTTCTACATTTGGGACTCGTGCGCCAAATCAACCCTTATAAAACTCGTTCTTTAATATACTATTCTCAAACGATTAGATACCAATTGATCTTTTCATTTTTTAATGAATCCAAGACTGATTTTATTAAGACAATTTTCAGTTGTCATTACCTGACATCTATCATGTATTTGTGTTTAAATAAAAATAACCTACAAAATTTAGATTAATTTAGATATCAACTAAGGATATTTTATTTTTCTTTAAATAAATGTAAATGATCCACGAAGGCGATGAAAATGTATAACTGGTTGCGTTTCAATGTTTGTAAGGCCCATTATTACTCGTGAATAACTCTGTATAATAACCACCTGTTGCATTCTATTGATTCAAAATGATTTGGGTAACTGACAACTACACTGCCGCTCAAAAAATTCCGGACACCTACAAAACTGTTATTGTGGTACTGTTACGATCATAAAATTTTGGACATCAAACTTCTGTCACATTAAAAAAATTACTCTAAATCATGCTTTATTGAAACTGTCACATGAAAGATGAAATTGTTGTCAATTTGACACCGGTTTAAAATATAATTTTTTTAATATGCGAGTTCTATTCCATTTGTCTGATTTTTACAAGTTTTTGAATATTTTCTCGGTAAATCTGACATTCACATTTTCAAAATTGACACAATCAAAATTGAGGTTATTAATACATAAGGGTCGTTTTAGAATGTATGACAGCACGATGACATTAGTGTCCAAAATTTTTTGATCGCAATAGTACGCTCTGTACCTAAATAGTGAATTGAAAGATACTTATCACGTAATTATAATTAATTTGGCGAAAAACACTTATGACAGCCGGTTATAATATCATCTCCTACTACAAACTAGGCTACAAACTGCGGCTAGCACCAAAAGGCTGTGTTCATTATAAATTCTTTTCAGCTAGTTACAACTGCGTTCACTGAAATGATGCAAACTTTGTCGGACAAAATATTTAAGCATATTTCTATTTGAATTAATTAGATTTTTTGAATAATACTTATAACAATTAGATGTTAAATAAAATTGGCCGCTGATAAGTAGTGGAAACTGTTAAATATCGTTTATTTTATGGGAATTCCTGGTGTTTGTTTCTAAGGATCGATCCTTGGGACGCGTTCTCGAAATGATTTTCCATACATATATCTTGAAATAATATTAAATACTATTTACTTTTGAAATAGATTGTATGATGTACAGTTAAAACAAATAAATTTTAGTATTTACTAATGTTCACTTGTGCAATAAAATGGTATTTTTTGTAATTTATTTGCTGCCGAAGCAAATTTTCCACCTTGGTGATTTTGAGCCTGCAGTGTCATATAGTGGTTAGCAGTATTTAGAAAGACGTTATTTTGACATCTAAGTGTCAATTTTTAGCACATAGACGGTAATAACGATTGCACTTTACGTAAATTGCGAACGTATACCGCAAGACGTTAACGTTATTTTTGACATTTCTCATATGTCAACAGTTTGACAATTCAAAAAGGTTTGAGTGCGATTTGACCGAAATAAGTTAGAAATGAAGTGATGAATATCATCATCATTTGCACCACCTAAACTTGCAGCTTCTAAAATTTCGTCCATTTTTGACACTACTTGTCTTTTAATAACGTTAACGCCTTGATAAATTGCAATAACTTTAAATCACTATGCCGTTAAAGCGTAGCGTTATTTCATAGCGCATGCATTTATTAACCTATTACTTAAATAAAGTTTGAATGCGATATCTCTCTAATGCTAAAGTGTCACTTCATTGTCATGGCATCTAACGAGCAGACCAGCGTCCGTGAAGTTATTATCTCCGCTGATGAGAGTCTGTGAAGTTATTATCTCCGCTGAGGGCGTCCGTGAAGTTATTATCTCCGCTGATGAGCGGCTGTAAAGTAAACTAGCTAAATCATTTGAAATTCCTACCTGGTTTTTTAACATTTCTTAAATAATTTGTTATGAAGGTTTGAAGAAAAAATAGTACCTATATGTTATTCGGAGCAAAAATGGTTTTATGTGCTTTGGCTGGTTTGTCTGCCTCACTGCGTTCGGCAGCCAATCTACCAGCCGCAGCACATAAAACTTCATTTTTGCATTTTGCATTTGGTTGCATCGGGACGTTGTTAGGCCTATTATTATTACTCGTGAATTCCCCGTATTACGGTTGGCTTCAAAGAAAACGGGAACTGTCAGAAAAAGTTCTGTCAGATTTTATTAAATTTGTATAGTCTGAAACGGCTTTTTAGAATTTAGGTTAAAAAACTGCACTTATGTGTCAGAAATGCTACTATCAAACAGACACAAATTGACATAAATTGACAAATTAAATTTCCAATTCACATTAGGTCAAATTTCATTTCCCGTTTTTTTTGAAGCCAACTGTACATATTTGTCTATTTACCTAGAATATACAGGATATTTCAAGAGTGACAATGAGCCCGACGGAATTGAAAATGCAACCCACACTACATTTCCGAAAAAAGCTGGCTACTGAAATTAAAATAACCGTCTTTTTTTGAAAATGTATTGTGGGTTTCATTTTTAATTCCGTCTGGCTCATTATCACTCGTGAAATACCCTGTGATTTTGATGTTCTGCGTGATTCATCAGCAAATTGCGTTCTATTGTCAAAACACGCCGAACACGCACCCTCCATGTCGGTGTTGCGCTCGTTGATATCTTTGGTCCATCGCTGAACATTTCGAAGGGACATTGATATTGATTGAAATTCGATAAGAAGTACCTAAACATTTTTTGCAATTTTTTTCTTCTGTTGTGTTGATTACAATTTAATTATATCTAACAGTTTTTTTAAACGTTTTCAAACTGCAGAAAGTTGTATCGCGTGTCAGGAGTGACAAAGTATGCCCCTAGTTAGAAGACGTAATCAATTTCACCAATTAAAGTCTTTTGAACGAGGGCGCATTGGTCTACGAAAAGCAAGATTTTCGTACCAATAATTTGCAGCTCAGATTAACGGAAAAGTGAGCTCTGTGTTGCATTGTTGTCAGGCATGGTTTGAAACAGGAAGAGAAGCTCGTGTTCCCGGGTCAGATCGACGAAGAAAGAACAGCAGCTCAAGACCGATATTTAACAATAATGGCATTAAGGGACCGTCACAGTTCGACACGTCGAGTAGGACATGAGTGGTTTGGTGTTGAGGGTCGGCATATACACATGCGATCCATATATCGTCCCATTAAGTCGTTTGGACTTCAGTCGTAGGTACCGTCTACATTTGGTGCTGCCTTTAACAGCTGAACACAAACGGCAACGTCTAAAATCTGTTCACTTTGTATTGAACGTCAGTGGTGCAAATGACTGACCTGTTGCTATGACAACTCATATGAAAGTTAATGCCAAGTGTGTGCGATTTGCACCACTGACGGTCAATACAAAGTGAACGGATATTAGATTGGTGCCACACACGAGAACACTAGGACATCGAATGGAACACTATTGTTTTTTCTGATGAAACCCGCTTTTGTTTGGGACATCATGACGCTCGGCAAAAGGTTACGAGACGACGTGGTGAATAATTTTGGAGGCATTATGGTTTGGGGCGCTATGTGTTACGGAAGTAGATTTCCTCTGAGATTCATCCAGGGCTCCATGACTGCACAGCGATACATTCAAGAAGTTTTGCAACCGGTAACAATTCCTTTTGCATGTGGCCACAAAGGAACCCTCTACGCTAGACCACATATTGCTCAGATATTTATGCAATGTCTAGAAGAAGCTGGCGTAGATGTTGCTTCCGTGGCCGCCCAGTTCGCCAGATCTATCGCCCATCGAACGTGTGGGACATAGGAAAGATTTCAAATTTAGCCTCCACAGACACAACTTAGGTATGAATTTCAGATCGTGGGGTAGTGTGCCTCAGGAGGATATCGCTTACCTCATCAGATCCATGCTTCGTCGTGTGGCAGAGTGGATAAACACACGTGGAGGGGCGACTAATTATTAACATTTCCATTGTTTTGTAACACAAATTTGTTCCAATTTTCATCGTTTGCATTTTTAATAAATTATTACACCAAGTTTCGTCTTAAAAATCAAACCCCTTCTGTTTCTTTTTTTTTGTCATTTATAATTTTTGTACTATCGCGGCCAAAATACTTTGGTCGTCAATGTGACATAAATGATATTCAATTGTAAAGCAAGCTTTAGGATGTTTAACCTTATTTTTTACTGTTGTCAAAATAATTTTAATCCATCAGTGTCGTACAGGTGGGGTAAATCCAAGCTGCGGAGGCAGGGTTCAAAAGCAAAAGATCAACATGGTCGTGGTTTAGACGACCTTCAGAAGCAAGTAAGACGATTCTATATTTATCAAAAACTGAAGGTGCCATATTTTTGACAAGAATAATTTAAAATTGTCATGTATATTGACATTAATACTTGATTTACATTTGAAGTGTCAAAAAGTGACGACCAAAGTATTTTGGCCGCGATAGTACTATAGTTCATTTTTTAATGCTGTAGAAAAAGTCAGGCAACCCAATATATAGTCATCAAGGCTGCCTAGATACCTTATAGCTATTAAGACAACAAGTGTTTTATAGACGATTTAAAAATCGAGATCGTAGTTTAAATCAGAGCGACCGCAGGGAGCGAGGATTTAATAGATCGAGATTTTTAAACTATAAAGCACGCGTTGTCTTCAAGATTTTTTCTAACACTAACATCTTATCAGAAATTTTAATAAATTCAGCAATTATTCGAGGCGCGTCACAATACACAAAATGCGGAGGTTGCCGTGGGCACTATGGTAATAATATCAACAAATTTGGAAAAAACAATTTTCATCGTTGAAATGTGCCAAAACATTCCAGAAGAAATAAGAAAAAAGAGGCAATTTGTTACCAATGAAATCTAAAAATGCATACGAAAAGGTGTATGTTTCGTTTCAAGGCCGGAACAATAAAATCACGGAGGTAGCGGAAGATGTCATTTTGGCTTTTCTTGATATGGGGTAAGTGTGTAGAACTTCATTAAAAGTTAATTCACACTACGGCAAGAACCATTTGAAGAAAATGTAAAGATTGCCAGTTTTCGATGGCCGGGCACTTGCATTGGATGAAACAGCAGAAATTAAAGAAGATGTTAGGAACAAGAGCGCGAAGCTAATGTGACAGTTCCAATTCAATAATTGTACTTTTCACTTTTGTGATAATTACTGTAAAAATGATGAATAAAATGTTACTTGAATAATATGTGAGCGTATTTTATGACTCTATAAGATACGTTGCTATTGACGACGTGTCTTATAGAGAAAAGCGTATTTTATGGGAAACATAAGGTGTGAGCTCAAATGCACCATGGAAACAGTATAAGATATTAGTGTTAGAAAAAATTCATTTATAATTGATATGGATCCACGATGCCGCTAAAAATTCTGTTTGTCAAAATTCCGTCAGTCTGACAAGATTTTGACATTCGATAAAAAAAATTTAATTGGAATTCGAAAACGTGTTTAATAATGTGTTTAATCTAGAATTCATGAATAAAAAAAGCAGTAAGTTAATAAATAGAAACAATAATTAACGATAACTCAGACATATGATGGATTTAAAAAATCAACTATCATCTTCGAATTCTTCCGGTTAATCCGAATCGTCATCAGACTCTCCAAGGTGTAAATCAGTGGTTCCACGGTCACTTCAATACACACATCCAATTCCCACCTCTACTCTTCTTTAGTTTAACCCTATCCCCTACCTTAAGTTCCACATGTTCATCATAGACATGTTTGTAAATGTTCAAAATCATGTTTTTCGAATACGGGATAAGGGCGACTTACTTTTTCGTTGAATATAATTTGTTCTGTGCAGCTCATCGATAATCAAGTATAAAAAACCTTGACCAAACTAGCCTTTAAATTAATACCTAATTGACAGTGATACGAATTGGCATTAATGCATTTATTGTGGCATATGGCATCATGGATTGAAGTAATTTACAAAATTGAAATAGGAATCTATAGTGAACTATTGAAAGTGTATATTTGGCTGCCTGACTTTTTCTACAGCATTAAAAAATGAACTATACTGACCACCAAAATTAACGCATCACTTGTATTTTTACGGTTTTTTTGAAAAGTTTTACTTTAAAGCAAAAAATTGTTATACACACTGAAAGAAAATAGAGGAAAAACATAGATCATTCTACAAGAGTAATTAAAATTTCCACCCACTGTGTACAAAAATGAGCAAAAATATCGTTTTTGCTCGATTTTTAAATTTACTCGAAAATAATTTTTTAGTAACAGTTGAAAAATTGAATCAGTATTGACATCAATCTTCATTTACTTTTCACATGGGTGATGTTAGGAACAACTTCGCATTTAAAAAGTCCGTGCAAGTGGTTTTGTTAGCTCAGAATTAACTGAGTCGGAGGTCTATAGCATATCACTTTGGTATGAATCTACCGTATCTAAAGTTCTAAGAAGACATCGGGAGACTGTACGGCACACAAGGAGACGGGGACAAGGCCGAAAACGGATCACAATACTTAATTAAGGTTAATAAGCATTAGAGAAGGGTTTCTCACTGCTCTCCGACTTCAAGATCGCATGTTAGACAATATGCACTCCGCCTGGATGAAAATACTGTTAGAAAATGACTAAAGGAGGATCAGATACATCCGAGAAGACCAGCCACTGAATCCAAGTTAACTGCAGCTCTTCGGAGGGTCCATTTAAACTTTGCATTAGAACATATCAATTGGGTCGAACAAGATTGGCGCAGAGTTTTGGCCTTCGATGAATCCAGGTTCTGTCTATACAAGTCTGACGGACAGGTTGTGTATAGACGACCTGGTGAGTGATATGCGCAGTGTAATTTCGTTACTAAAGAGAGTTTTGGGGGAGGGTCAATAATGGTATGGATAGAAACATCTTTAGACGTAGCTACAGAGTTGGTGGTTTTAGATAGACGCAATTTAAATGCACATCGATGTAGCACGAACATCTTGGAACCTGTTGTTGTACCTTATGCCCCATTCGTAGGACAAGACTTCATTTATATGCATGATAATATACGGCCACATATTGCAAGGGTAATTTCCGACTAATTCAGGACTATTGAAATATCAGTTATGAAGTGGCCAGCACGTAACCCTGACCTCAACTCAATCGAACACTTATGGGATAATATGGAAAAACTGTTATAGGCAATGTAAGGACGTCCAAATGACTTCAGTCAGCTAACAAGAGCACTTCTGGATATTTGGCAAAATATACACTAAAATCATAACAGAAACCTCATTTTTAACATGCCACTACGTTAATGAGCTTTAATTAACGCCCGAGGGGACAATACAAGATTTCAGGAAAATAATCTTTAAATTTCAATGGTTTTTTCGATTTCTCATTTTTACTGGTGATGTTACCTTTTCGAATTTTTGTATTTTTTTTTACATTTATGTGCTCTTTTTTGTAAGAAAATGTGTTGAAAATATTTCCCATGGTTTTTTTAAATATTTCAAAACTTGCTTTTTTAATTAAAAAAATCAAAGTGATGCGTTAATTTTGGAGTTGTGTATAATAACAATAATCTGCAAGTAAAAAATATTGACAATCATATCACATATTGTTTAAAAACACCAGCACCATGCTGTCTCCAATAAGTGGATTCATTAGACTATCAATAAAAGAAAAAGATTGTTTTAAATAGTTTATTATGTAGCATTATTATTTTTTATATAAATATGTGTACTTAACAAGTTTTTAATAATTGCAATGTCATTCATTATTATATAATTCGCTATAAATATGTTGATACAATAAAGTAAAAAATGATACACTTTACATCTATAAATGCGATCTTATAACAAAAATGCATTTCAAAGAAGCGGTTATACAAAAGCTAGACAACATTTAACAAGTTGTGATTATCTCATTAGATAACATTGTAAAATGAGGTAACAAAGTAGACAACATACACATAAAAACAAAACATACATCATAAACTCTTATATGAAAAAACCTGGAGCTTTACATAATCAAATTGTTTACAACTATTATGATAACGCAATATTTGAATGTCACGAAAAGCTTTGCTTTGAAATGAAATGGTTTGACATCAACGCAATTAAAAGAAATGTATGTAAATACGAAATTCGATTAATAGCAACAAACAAATCGATTTTGTGAGAGCATTATACTTACTCGTTAATGCTGATATACATTTATTTGAATGATTTTTAGACCGTTCAGGCCTTGTCAAATTGAGTACTAGCGACTTATAATAATGAACAACAGTAAAAGCATTATTGCACCCATTAAAAAGAAGGGAAAGAAAAACGTATATCATGTTCACATTAACTTAGAAGGACCCGGTGTATAAACACGCCGTGTACGGTTCTTTATAAAAAATAACATGAATAAGAAATATACCTAGGCTCTTTTACAAGATTACCTACAAGATAATAATAATAATAAAATTAGCATATAACAAATATAATTTCTTCTTTATACAAATTGTCTGCATCGATATTCAAGGCCCTATATTGGGTGTTCTATTATCACGTTAGCTCTCTGGTTCTGCTGGACTTTCCTAAAATATAACGAAATAATCGTTTAACGAAAAAAAAAAGAACAAAATTAAAAGAGTACCACCAACCTTAATACTGTCCAAGTCCGACTGAGGTTCTGGAATAGGCGATTGAGATACGTTGTCTTCATTAGGCCCATGAAGCATCTGCTGTTCATGAAGGCGTTCTCTTAGACGATACAATTCTTTCCTAAGCCTATCGCGTTCCTCTTCAACTTGTTTTACGTCACTCTGAAAGATCAACCGGACAATGTTTGCAAAATATTACCAGCAAACTCGAACACTTACTAGAAGGGTAGTTAGTTGAGTACTTAATGAATTGGCAACGTCTCTAACATGATTGGCAGGAATGGAAGGTGGTGAGATTGTCGGCTGTAAAACTTCCTGGCTTTGGCAAGCGAGGTGTTTGCCTCCTGTAGCTGATATAGCTGTTGCCTCCGTCACATTTAACGCTTCATTGACGGCTAGGTGCAGCTGATCCACTGCAAGTTTTTGTTATACAGAAACAAAACTTTCAAAATAACACTGTTAGCAGACAATGTCGTCATTGACAAGTAAAGCATTAGCGGCTAATTTTAATCTGAAAAATACAATTTCTGTCCTTCGTAAAGCAATTTTTTTCGGGTCCTATTTCAATGACAACAGGTTAAATCAGATTATTATCTTGCAATAAGATTCATGACAAGTCTTGTGTTACCATACCTTGATAAACAGCAGCTAATACGCGTTCCGCTAGATCTTTGGAAGGCCTCGTTTCCTGCGTATCACTGGCCATATCAGCAATAAGATGGAAGTGCTCTCTGGGTATGCTTAGCAAGTCGGCAACCAGGCCTTCTTTGTCTTCTAATGCCCGTCGCACTTCTTCATCTTTTCGACGAATTTGTTCTGTCAAAACGAACGTACAATTAAGAAAAACCGTTGTTTTTAATTAAAAAATCGTCAGAATTGTATTACCACGATCCGTGTACAATTATTTGCAATTTGTTCATGCAGTGTTTTAAGATAAACAAGTCAATGAAGCTTTAAAACAAAATGTGAATACCCAAGAAGCATACCTAGTGGAGTTAACCTTGATTCTGCAGTGTGCACTGGTGGTACTTCTACGTGGACCTGTGAAGGCTGGATGAGAGGCCACTCATCCACTGTTATTTTCGTTTGAACACCGCCACCTTCTAAAACCATTACCGTCAAATTTTAAGTTGTTTATAAGCGTCAGTAACGCTATTACTTTTAATTTTATTGGTGCTTACGGTGAATTTTGTATTTGATACTAAATTAATTTAAAACATTTCAACGATCGCTATTCAACGCAAAAGAATTTCGATCGTATCATTCTTAGTATCAACTACATGAATTGCACAGAGAGAGTGAGTAATTTACAATAGATTCACAACGAAAATGCTGTGATCAGGCGGTTGGTATTTTTAAAATCAGTACTATTGATACACTTTAATATAGATCTTTGAAATTACGACGTAATGTTTTTGATGAATTTTTGTGTCTAAAATTAGACGGTTTACCTATAATAATCCGTCTTTAATTATCCGAGGTCATTTAAAGTACTAGTATACAATGACGTACACTATAAATTCAACAAAAAAATAAATAAGTGTTAAATTGTCTCAATTTTTCTTTTATTCTCGACTTTATTTGTTAAACAGAACATCACTGACAAGTATATTTATGTAATGGTTACCATCGATGCGTTATTTCGGCAAAAGTATTTACAACCATAAACATTTTGCGGCTTTTTAAAACTGCAGACCATATATGACTACCGGCTAAAGTACATGTGTCAATATTTACGTTAAAATTTTTAATTTTCTGTTGTGATTGTGTTGTAATGTATAATTTAAAAACATTCGAAGGTTATTCTTGTTTTTTCAAATTTTCTTGGTAATAATTGAAATACATACCAATGATAGGTATGTATTTCGATATTATTGCAATTAAATAGAGGTTTGAAATCCAACCTGAGAACGTAACAATTTATCGAATAAGTTATTCGTGTAGTCCTCAAATTTGTTTTCATAGCTCATCGTTTGGTAAAGGTTTAAAAAATAACAACGATATGAGGCCAACTAACTTGTTAGAATATTATAAGCTTAGGATACGGCAATCCTTGTCAAGTAGCGACGTGCACAAGAGCTAACGACTACAGAACTAGTTAAATTGTGAGATTTGTGCTTCTCGTAAAAGCGCCGTGATTATTATACACCAACTTATGTGGGTTAATATCAGGAATTAAAGTGACTGCCTCGTTCCTTAAAAATATATTCTACCTGTTTCAACGAAGAAACTGTAATAATAATTTGTTACTTCGCTTTTTTTGAATTACTTACATTTTTTTAGAAATTTCTGCAACCATTATAAACCTTGGAATATTCATGCAATAAAGGTTAAAATATGTGTTTGTGCCTTTACTTTTAGAACGATAAAGTCAGGTAGCCGGCACAAGGTTAAAGTATTATCTAATTCTAACTTATCGCATTGGCGTAATGTAGTGAGCGTGTACTATATACACCGTAAAAATAAACATACGAACCTGAAGAACTAGCAACTTCTTTAGTATCAGCAGATCCTTCCTCCTGAGCGTCACTGAACACTTGTTCATCGTCTTCTTCTTCGTCTTCGGGTGCATTATCTGCACCACCGATAGTTTCTGCCCTTTCTGCGACATCGCGCGCACTCGGTAATTCCTGTACAGTTTCCGATTCGTCCGAATCAGGTTGTGGTTCTGGCCTCTTCGTTTTCCCTTCTCTTCGGTTGTGCGCATCTGCCGCGTCCGAAAAATGCTTGAACCACCTACGATTTTTGTATTTCAAGCACACGAACAATTTATCATAAAAATTAATAACAACCCTGACAGCGAATGGATCATGATTAACTAACTCCGCTAAAGTTAATTCTCGGGAGAAATCTAATACGTTATCTCACTATAGAAACACAGCCGTATTAAAATAGCCCAAGTTTATTATAATACACCTTTCGGATAGAAACACGTGTAGGTTTGTACAAACTCTGGTCACTGCCTGTCAGCGCTTGGTAACTTGCATATTTCAACCGAACACCTGAATCAAGTATTTAAAATTGACCGATCAAAATAAAGTCGACGTTACGCCAATTTTTTTTTTGGATTGGAACTACACTTGTTTGGCAAACAATCGGAGCATACCTGATTATAAGACTTCCGCGTCTTTTTTCACCGGAAGGACTAAGGTTGTTAAGACTACTTCTACGCTCGGGTTGCGACCCAGTCTGTTCGTCTTCGTATTCAGAAGTCAAAGACTGACGTCGAACGGGTACCATCGGCAAAGGTGGCGGCCACATATTGCACTGCCCGCTGTACAGTTATGCTGTACTTATACAAGTAAATATTTAAACGGTCAAGTATACAACGCTCGCCATCCGCTAAAAATACAACAACCCGCAAGAAAAACCAGCGAAGAACCAGGTGATAAACTGCCTTTAAAATGTTAACCTTATTTTAAAAATAAATAAACCGTGAAATTTAACGAAAAACTAATATCGCTTGCACCACGTCACAAAGTCGCACTAAAGTAAATCTTGTTCTGGTTGTTGCTCACATTGAAAGGTGGAAAGATAAAGTAACAAAATAGGCAACTAAATCGCTTAGCTTTGTGGAACAAGCTGAGAGATATGTAATGAGATTTTTAGGTATTTATTTACTTCCTAATGCAAAAGGAGAACCTGTTTACAATCTGTCATCATGTCATAATATTTACTTCAGGCCACGCAGATAATTATTAAAAAACAACATTATACTGTTTGAAAGTTTAAATGAAGCGCTGATGAGAGTCGGCCCAAAATACATAATTAATAAGGACACAGTTAACTGCGACTTGAAAAGCAACTTCTGTATTCTATTTTTAACCTTTCATAATGATTATTTAGTATTTCCCCCAATTTACAATGGGGTTTTGGGAATCCTAAAATCGTAAATACGTAAGAAAAATATGCTCACAGTGGCGTACTTAAATATACTCGTTCATTGGTTCTCGAAAAAAGATCTATTAAAAACTGATCGCAACAAATCCAAGTTTAACTAAAAATACTTTCAATTTGTTTTTTCATCCGGGTACAATCCTGAACAAATAAAGTTACTCTTTGGTTAGTTCGCTGTACCCAAAGAAATAAATAAGTGGGAACCTTTGTACGGCGAAAAAATTCCCGCATTATTGGTTAATACAAGTTATTATTTATTTACTGAAATACTTGCCAAAGTAGGTGTAGGTAACTCTTATCTTGAATTATAATCACAAATCACATGTGAAATATTTTATAACAAAGGCTCCGTGTCGAAATTTTAAGTGAAATTACAGGTAAACACGTACACCACAACATTATACTTGGTTGTAATGTTTCAATAAATAGAGCACATAACTTTAGCGGAATTTGTCGATATCTAATTAACTTTTTTTTTTCTTTAATTTAAAAATATCCTATAACTTACACATCTCTGTTGATATCATCATCAGCAAAGAGATCGTACATTTGAGTGCCGTTCATGGAAGTGTTGACTAGGAAGAGAGCTTTTTTACCTAATTTAAAAGAGACATTAAAATCGCACCACAATTAACGCGGAATAACTTACATGCTGCGTTATTTCGCACTAATAACGTAGACATTTTAATGATTGGTGAAAGGGGTTGTGGTTGGGTCGAAGATCCCGATTGGAAGAACTTTAAAAGGAACCTATCACCTTCTTTGTGTAAAATTACAATGGCTTCTTCTAGCAGTAATACATGTACAGGTACGGCCGCCTTATTTCCCCGCCTCAATTGCATATTACCCTCCCTGATTAATTTGTACCTTGTTAAATCCAAAGTCTACAACAAAATACAAATTCAGATAATTAAAGTTGAAAACAGAAAAACAACGATAAAAACGATTACTTACTTTAAATTCCTGAGTGATCGGGTGATCCGACCGCTCAAAGTTCGTTGTATCTAGGTGGCGTTGTATGTCTTCGAGACGTGCTTTATTGAAAGCCACTTTTGCAGCTTCATTTACGTAGTTTAAAATTTCTTTGGAAAAATTGTGCGCGCGCCTCAACTTGATTAATTCCTCTTGCGCATGCGGACTGGTTGTATTGGCTTCCACACTGCTGATCAGACGTTCCAACAGGAGAGGGTACTTGGACAGTCTTTGCATTTCTGTAGGTACTATCCCTTGCAACGGTAACCGCCTACACTGGCGTCTCTTTTCACATTCGACAAGAACCGCGTCGAACTTGGAATCTCTTTTACGTCTTTCTTTGATAAATTCGAGAGCTAATTGTTGTCTTTCACAGAACACGGCGGCGGCTTTCTGAAGACTCTCACCCGAACTGCCTCCAAACATGTTTACCAACATATCACCGAGATTACCAATCAGCGGATCTTCACGCCGCCTTCTTTTCATTTCCTTGTTGAACTTCGTGTGGACGTCGTACATTTCCCTGATGTTAGGAAAGATTAAATTTATTTCGTCTGCCTTCAAAACGTGACTGTCTTGGAGGGCCTTGTGGAAAATGTCACATAACACCCTAAGATTTCGCACGTGCGAATTCTCCGTATGGAACAGTTCTAAAATCGTTCAACAAAAAGAAACAATTAAGTCCTGCTTACAAGAAGGTACCGACTGTCCACGTACCATTAATTACGTCTTGCCTTTTCTTTTCGTGCGGCTGTAAATTACGTAACTCTTCTTCAGGAAAAAGCTTCTGCCAATTGACAGGCTCCATCTCAGTGTCACTTTCCCAATCAGAACTGGGTTTCCTGTCGCCGCCTCCTCCTCCCCCATCGGTAATAACGACGTCCCCACTGTTGCTTGGACTTTCCGAGAGTCGACCACTGGTAAGGACAAAAATTCTAGTAACTGTGCTTCATAATATTTGTGAACAAGCGGTGACATGAGCCAACAACACTCTAGTATTGAATCTTGTTCTATTATTTACAAAATTTTACACTTGATTTTTTTTTTTTGCCAAATTAAAAAAGAAAACTACAAACTGTCAGAAAGTTCTCTTTATGTAAAAGTAACGTGTCATCAAATTTGGATCCAAGAATTTGTTGATGTAATGGCGTGTCTTCAATTTGTAAAGTTGTTCTTAACTTTTTGTTATGTTAATTGACCGGATAAAAATTTTATGAACCAAAATAAATGTTGATCGAATGTAAATAAGAATTATTAGTTTAACTTGAAATATAGAATTTATGCTTGTTCAATATTTCTGATTATGGTAATCCGTTAGAGTGTTGTTCCTGTTCGCTGCGATAATTACGCAAATAATTAAAATGAAAATACTCGTAAATAAATATGGTTTACGCATTCATTCAATGTGTGTTCATATAAGCGCACGCATCATTTGTTCGCGTTTCAGTTCATAAAATGTTCATGCACCCACGCAGACACGCACTGTGAAGATCAGCGAAAAGCCCATTTTCTCTTCAACTACTTACTTGGAGGATATGCTAGAATTGGATGAACTACCGGAATCTGTATTTGACAAGCCTGGCTGATCCAACTCCACATCGCCACTACACAAACATTTAAACAGCCATTACTACAAACATTTCTATACGAATACCTACAATCATGACTAGCCATTTACTAAACAAATCAAGCTAATAAAACAATGTCCTTTCTGAAAGTTCTCCGTTAAAACATAATAAAATCTCGTGTATTTTGAACAGTAATGACTCATTGTTAACGTTCACTTTGACAAAAACCATGAAAGTTAGCCCACCTTCTTTTGTATTGGATTATCGGTTGCCAATTTAGGATGAGGGAATTAAATGTCACATTCAACGCGTTCTAAACGTGATCAAATTCATTCCTTATGTTGATTCTTATTGAGTAAAAATTCGTTCAATTTTGCAAAATGAAAATTGTTTCATATCTTTTTAAAACATCAGAACTGCTTTGACGATTACAATCGTAGCAGCTCCATTAATAATGGCGTCCGAAACAGGTATCGATTAGAATGTTCAACGGGAGCAAAAGCTAAGGCACGTACGAAGTCACCGAATTTTCTTGGCGTAGTGGTGCAAGAGTCTTCTTGTGAGGAAACTTATAATACGTTTAAAGATAAATGTTACTTTAAAAAAATCTATTTCGAAAATCTTATTGACACTAGAATAGTAGTTAGGGGTAATAAAATTTTAATGTTACGTCTTCGTTACGACTTTTACTTGTGAAAAGAAAAACAACTTTTTGAAATACCAATACCTAATTACATTTTCCAAAATATATTTATGTTGAACTTGTACCAATTATGTATTAATTAAAACTGAATAATGATTAATAAATTATGTATATCTGCCTTTTATCAAATTGAAATTGTGTTACATTGCCCACAAGTTATTTTTAAATTTGTCATTATTAAGACATAACTGTAATTTAAAAAAATCACTTTAGTTTAATTTGCCGCAAATTTTAACCAATCCAAACCAATCGGATTACTTCGAAATACGAAAATAGATAAAAATACTCGCAAAGAAATCTGTTTTGGATACGTCTAAATATAAATGACACCACTGCCGATACAAAGTCTCCAAGATGCAGTTAAGAAAAAGAATTTCAAAAATGTATTGTAGCAGCGTAATTTTCAACATCAAATTCATAGACAAAGGCGAAATATTGATTAATAATAAACGAGACCAAAAGATAAACGCGTTCGATGTTCGTTAAAAAATTGGACAACCACTTAATACAAAAGATTCGATTTTTTCCCAGAGTTTGCTAAACATAGATAACGAAAATAATCGTTGCAGCTTGTAATAAATATTTACAAAACTGAAAACTAAGGTAGGCTATTCGCATTTTCAAAGAGAACTCGAATGCTCGGCGTATTTGGTTCGAGTGGTGAAACAATTTTAAATGCAACATCAGAAATAGGTCGAAGTTAATCTCCCATTCGTGCTCCCTCTTGAAAACTAAATACGAAAGCTTATTCTGTTCTATACGTGAATGAACAAACACCTTTCCGATACTATCACAAAACTGAAGTCGGGGTTGTTCATCGCAGATTGCAAATACCCATCTAGTGGAGGGTCACCTGACTTCCAAACAAAACAATCTAAAAGCACAACACTGTTGATTTTTTTTCGATTGTATATTTTTTCGTGACGGCAAAAAAGTGCACGGTAAGGTGAAATTTTTTCGTTTGATTTGAGCACTATATATCTGTATATATAAAAATCAAGGTAAAAAAAAGTCGGATACGGTGCGGTTCGCGTCTGTTCATGGAAAAACGGGAGACGAAACGGTCACTGTCACTAAAATTCCGACGTTGGCCCGGCGGCACGATCTATAGACGTCGGCTTCGCATGCGCGCTTGGGGGGGCGGCGACCGGTAAGTCTCCCGTAAGGGAAAATAGCCGAATGGGGATGAGAAACTGCAAGGATTATCAGTTGACACGAATCGACTCACCTTGTCGTGTTATGAGATGGATCGCTGATGTTGCGCCTCTGTTTCCGCTGAAAATCAGAAATAGCCGGTTTCGTTCAAGCCAACTGGTACATTAACACCCCATCTCACCTTTTCCGTCGATTCTTTCACGCTTTCTGATCGGTTTATGTTGCTACTGGCTTTCTTCTTGTTTGCGGATGGAAAACTCGCGACACTGAAACAAAACGAGTTTAAACGTTACAAACCACTCGAGCTGTCCCTCCATAAAATGTGTTCTCTTGACTTTTCTGTCTTTACCGGATCGCACGTCGAATCACTTTCTGCGGACTGTTCGACTCTGACATTTTTGCTGCTTCACTCAAGCCTAGACAATGGTCGATACTATCTGGTTAACTATTAGTTGCACGATATACTACGAAACGATACCTGTTACATTACTAAACTAGACGATATCGCGATTTATCCTTATCAAAATTGTACGCGTATCAATTCAAGTACAACATTTTTTTTTTATATAGCGCTGCTTATCTCATTTCAATCAACTTACTTGTTAGTAGTGGATGTGTCGTTTTCTTGTTTATTTTGGCCGTGGTCGCCGCTCGCACCACCCTCTGCATTTTTCACGATTTCTTCCCGTACGATGTCTGGACGTCTGTCTGAGCCACTCCTTGACACAGGTTGGCTGGGCTTGGTTTCTCCTGAAATACAAAAAAAAGAAATGTTTACTACAATTGAAAATGTTTTCTACTACATATTTCAAACGTTGTAACCATCATAGGTCAGAGATTATCTTTTTTTTTGTCATAATAAATGATATTCCAAAAACGAGCTTATCAAAACCCATAAACGTCAAATACCTAAATCTGAATCGATCCTCGGCTGGTATTTGAGTTGTGCGTCTTCGGTGGCGGTAATTTTTTGCGATCCGCCGAACTTATCTCTGAATCCCCCAAAAGCAATAAAATCGAACTCGTCAAAAACGTCTTTACACCGTTTCTCTTTCACCTGTTCGAGAATACGATTACGACGCATTCTTAGAAGATTAAGATTGATTGCGCTACTTGATTTTGCTTTGGCTAAAATCGGTTTTTTTGCAATACCGTCGTCAATATCAGCAATGCCCGTGTTGGAAGAAGATTTCGTTACGCCAAACGTCCTGCTACAAATCTGCTCCAAATTCGAAGACTGTCGGATCAGCGGAAAGTCAAAATTCGTAGACTTTCTCACCTCGACATCTTCAGGTATCCTTTCGCAATTCGTATTCTTCTTCGAAACGTTAGTTTTCGATGGTAAAATGCCATTGTTTTCGGTTTTTGTTTTGTATATCTTCGATTTGACCCTTTTCAAATACGAATTTGACGAACTGTCAGAACTTTGTTTGGTTGCTTGTACTTGCTCCGTATTTTTGGCATTTTTCGCTTCCTTCGTGGTGGCGCTCTTGGTGTTCGCCATCGGATAACTCGAACCCTTCTTGTGACGTTTAGTTTTGGGGTCGACGTCTCCCTTATCAACGCCGGTTGCTTTAGCGGTGTCGCGCTCTGTTTTGGCCGTGGTACTGTCGCTTTGTTTCATGTTCAAATTTTCCAAACTATTTGTGGTTTTAAGTGTACCGTGTCTAAACAAATCGCTCAAGCGTCTCCCTTTTTTGGAGGTTTTATCGTTCGTGTACAGTTCCTCGGGTCCAAGAATTCCGCTCACTGCTCTCGTCAAAAGGACACCGTGCGCTCCGTTCTCGATAACGAAGCCATCGCTGAATCTTTTCTGGTTGCTGTTTTTAAGGTTTTGTTCAACGACTTCGGTTGACACATTTGTCCTCAACACAACATCTGCTAACTCGAGGTCGTCTGTGGGAATGATGTCATTTGGATCGACACTATCCAAAGCCGGTGGCGTCACAGCACTGGAGGAGGTGTTCTCGGGATTCGCAGGTCCACTCCCTTTATCCGCCACCTTCTTGCTTCCGCGATTTCGGTGTTTTCCGGATTTCTGTTGTTTCTTTCCGGTCGGAGCGCTTTCGGTGTCAGGGCTACCGTTGCCTACCGACTGGCCGTTTACAGATTTAGAGTTTTTCTGCTTCCGGTTCGTTATCTTATTTTTAAATGATGTCATGTTTGCGTTACGCACATCCGCCTGCTTTGACCACATAATTTTATTTGATGCACAATTTATTTATTAACATTGATTTAAACCAGTCCCAAATCTATATCACGCACGTCTTGTTCGCTCCCATTTTATAATTTCTAACACTCACACTCACACTTTTTTTTTTCGTCATCCGCCAACATTTAACACGTTGCGATTTTAAAGCTATAACAATTGAAAACGTTCACTGTATTATTACCGACTGAGGCACCCACATCCGGTGATCCGATTGGAATTTTTAATGTCTTATTAAAATGATTTCTCGTCAGTTTTGGAATGCTACTTCAATCAAGAACCGACATCAAACGGACCGTTTCATTTTGGCGAAATCAGAAAAACTGAGTTATTGTGGACTTAATGGCTTCGAGTCTGGAATTCGTTAATTAAAAACAATTAAATGAAATGATACAAAACAGACCATTCTTAATTAAACGATCTGATGACGAATGCTGATTGCAAAATGAAACGTACGTGACGTGTTGTAAATCGAATAAACCGACTGTTTGTGGAAAAAGTTTTATTTAGCACCAGTCACACATTCACAATTCTACACGAGTGTCCCGAAAATTCATTCCACTTGGGTGTTTGTTGTTATGCCCCTATGTGTGTTGTCATGGCGGCACATAACCTCACTTCTCCCGCCCAAAGGTTGTCAGTTAACTGCACAAATTCCAAGCAAATGATTCAATACAAAACCGTAATCGACACATTCAAGCGTGGAAGATACCTGAGCGGCCAATCCTCCGCCCAGAAACTCGCGAAACCACTAACGAAAGCAAACTCTATGGAGTGAGAAAACTGAGGCCGCCGATCCTTTGTCTGAGTTCACGTTGGCCAGACACTGACTGGCGAACTAAAAACATCACCAGCAAGCACTACAGCGTTCGCCCCGCGTTGCGTTTCCAGACATTTTGCGGCACAAGGCTCAAATCCCCACTGCGCCGCCTTCCTTTCCTTATCAGCTTACGAATGCATAGCATTGCGATAACGCAGCGTTTATTTTGCAAATTTACAAGACACATAATCGCGAACATTGTAAATTCGATTCGGTCGAACCGTATTGCACAGGTAAAAAGAACGACATCCATCGAAGTGATCGATACGAGGGAATCCTCAAAAGCGGATCTCATGAAAATGTAGTAAAATCTGCAGGGGTTTTCCCGATCAATCCGGTTTAATTTGTTGTTCGTGTAATGGGGGGAAAATCAACCACAACACCATTAATTCGATGTGTCATGGTCGTAAAACGTTATATTTTATCACTTCGGCTCTCCTATTTATCTAAGAGAAACGTAATAAAAACAATAACAAACAAAAACCTGTGTTGTGTATACGAGCATTCTGGAAGAGGAACAGTTGCCTGGGTTCGTGACCAACCGAGTGAACAGGTGAAGATGCTGGCTGTGTGGCATGAAATGAAAATAAAAGAATCGTGAAAGATATTATGGCTTGTTACGAAAGAATGCGACGGCCGCGACCTTTTCTGGTCTGCAATATTGGCGGTATCATCAAAAAGCGCCCAATTTGTGTTCGAAAATTTCCATCGTAATAGGAAGTTTACGTTGTGTTAGCGGAGGTTGGGTCGCAACCGTTCCTCTTGCACCTGCCGTCACTGTGGAGCTTCTGCCATTGGCAAGTCGAACATTTAGGCAGTGTATTTTTGGACCTATTACTCCAACTTGAACTTGAAAATTTTAAAGCTCTTGAACTTTTTCGAAATCTAAAGCAAGTCGTTTATATTTATCAACAAAATAACTCCATTATATTAAAATATCTTACGATGAAAGGCGGTTTACATTTGTTGCCAAACTGTTCGAATTCTATTCAATATATATACCCAATTTCATCGAATTTAAACCATATTTTTTACAGTTACTGCCAACAAATTTAGCTGATGGGAATAAACTATTGAAAATGATGAAAGCAAGATCTCCTTTAGTTCCTGTCTGAGTAATTGGGAGTGAAAAATATTAAACAAGCGACTGCATGTTTTCCTTCTGTTTGAAGTAAATTTTTTAGATTTTCGCAAATAAAAATTATGCAATATTACAAAAATGTAAACAAACAAAATGGAAAAGTGTTAAAGGTTGTTGTTAAGCTACCTAAATATCTTTTATAATGATTACCTTTTGTCATTCATGGGTGTTCATCGGGTGTTCGTTTAATTTTCCGCTCAAAGTTGGCGTTGAAGAGTTGATTGTGAACGCACAACTCGTGTAAAAACACAAACAACGGTAAGATTTAAACCGCTGATCCGTGATCCGTAGTGCATTCACAATCGACTCTTCAACGCCAACGTTGACCGAATATTTAAATAAACACCCGATAGTTCTCCTCGTGTTTTTAAAAGCATTTATGCAAATACACTACGAAATAAATGTTCATCATTTTGTAGGTTACCAGTTATAATAATTTGGTTAAATAATAATTGTCATCGTTAGTTTTCTAAAAATGTGTAAGTGTATCAAGGTAGAGCTACAAAGTTCTCTCGCACCTAAACGAAGGCTTCGATCTGTTTTCTGAAAGAACTGTTTACAACGGATACAGTAAATTTAAGTTTGAGAAAGTTTCATTTGCAAGCATGAGCACTGTTTGAAAAGAATGATAGAAGACGATAATAATCGAGTTATTTGTAGAATTATAGAATCCTTGTGGGATCACTTGGACATTAGGAAAATTTATTGGCGCTAAGTTACCGGTTTAACATATGCTCAAAAGCACAATGCGTCAAATGATGTACGCAAAAACTATACCAAAATACATATGTATAAGGTATTTCTAAAACAGACTACAATATCATAACAGGTGACGTAATTTGGATATTAGCATTTGAACTTGAAATTTAAAAAGTAACCGGCACAGTGCGTGCTTTCCACAAATCTTTCTCCAGTCAAAGTTAGGGAACTTCAAAACGGGGCGGGAGCAACGTGATCAAAATATGTACATACTTAGAATAACCTATATCATAGTTCTGACCTGGTACCTTGTGATTTTTTATTTTGTTTCCCAAGGAGAAAGACAAGACGAGCGGCTTGCAATTTTTAAGTCAGTTATGAGCCGTTTAAAGTTGTAAAAATCTTCTTACTCAAGCAAATCAATATGAAAATGATGAGTACTTCCATTGAAAACAAATAAAAAGGTGCCCCAGAAATTAGATTTTGCCTTCATTATCCAAAATACTAACTGATAATTTTCGTGAGATTACATCTACACTTTTAAGGTACATTTTATTAACTTTATTTTATTTTCACATACAACCAGTTTAATATATTATTTGATAACCAATGTTATCTACAAAGCAGTGATGTTTATTGTTATTTTATATGTTCAAATACAACACTCCAGTACCTAATCCTGTAAGCCATACATCAGATTAGCAGATAGTAGGCACTAAAAAAGTAAACATCTGTACAAAGTAACGCATTTTGATGTTTTTAAGAATTTATGTTGCTATACGGCAGTCGTGTTCTCTCCCTTATTTGATATCAAAGAACATTTGCATTTTATTGGTATATTTGTGAATGAATTGGTCGATTTGGAAAACACAAATTTTCTGTATTTTCCCTCTTTCCTACGATTCCAAGAGCCACACCTCTGAACAGATAAAGAGAATTGTAGGTGATATCATTTCGCTTACCACTAGATATTTACATTTCTGTTTATTTTTTGATTTCTTGTCTATCTTTCTCAGTTCAGCTCATTTTATGAATAAGATAAGTATTATATTATTATACTACATATTGGCAAAAGCTTTAAGAATTCTTTTATGTAAAGTACAAAAGGAAAAAATTTCATTCTAAAATCATTTTTGATCAATTTTAACGAAATAGTAGTTTATTTGACGAGTTCTTGTGTAAATTGGGGGTTTTTTAGCACGAATGGGTCAGTTTAAAACGCGAATGAAACGAGCGTTTTAAAGGTCCACGAGTGCCAAAAAAGCCTAATTGACACACAAACGAGTTGAATACAACGTTTTTTTGTTCGACGACTCCCTTAAAGGCTCCAAATCGCTTAAAATCTATAAAATTAGCTTGACGTTTCGTTTTGACAAGTGGTGACATTTATTAAAATCCGTTCACATAGGAGAAAATTCTCAAATTCTGACAGTGTCGAACAAAAAACGTTTATTCAGCACCGTTGTTTACTATATAATTCTTCTCAAATTGTCTAAAAAAGAAGAGATAATTGAAAATTAAAAAAAAAAAGTAAGTACTATTCCGAACCACGGAATCTTGGCCACAACTGACATTTAAGTGACAAATATGTGTGAACTGGTCTTTATTAAATATAACTCAACTTTTGACTCGATAATGCCATTTCCATGGCTTTTTGATGTCACAAGAAAAACTTCAAAGTGATTTTTAATAATTGTCATTTATGACACTAATGGTTGGTTTACATCATTTTTTTAGAAATGTCTAAAAAATGTTGGCCAAGATTCCGTGTCCGAAATAGTACATACATATTTAAATTCAACATTGATAAAATACCGGGTGAGTCAAGTTTTACCGCCCGATCGAAAACACTTCTAACCGATTTATAAATTCTCAAAAAATTCAGGAATGATTGTGTATCGCTGTAGAACATTCTGTTAAAATTCCAATTTTTTTAATGAAACAGCTAAATATTTGGTTTTACATGATTTATTACAATTAAAGTCACTTCCACAAAAGAGGTTGACGTGGGTTGTTTATGGTACCCTTTAGGGACTTAAGAATTACTAGAAAAGTTGTCAACAGATGTTTATTGGCTGTTTACCAACAATGAGGTATTTATTTATGACACTGTAGTTGTAAATCTTGATCATTTTTCCCTGTTAATGTTAAAATTGGAATAATTCAAAAACTAATATGTAATCTTCTTTTGATGCGAATTTCATAAACGTGTTCTTTGAATTAATTGTGAATTACGCGCGTGTACGACAAAAATTTTTTTTTTGCTCAAAATCGATTTTTAAAATTGTATGGCTCTGAGTGATAAGGGAAAATTGATTGCACACATTAGAACCGTTATATCAAGGGAATGTAACTCTAAAGTTTCGTAATTTTTATTAATTTTTTAATAGGGTTTATCGTGCGGGCGGTAAAACTTGCCTCACCCCGTACATACTATTAAATTAAAACTTGACTCACCCGGTATAGTATAGTATAGATGTAGTGATTCTTTTCAAAATAAAGTGCTACGGTACTTGAATAATTAATAACTTTTAATCATGGTTTTCGGTTTAAAAAGAGAATACGTTTTAAAACGAGTTATTTTACATATACTATTGGGGACACGGAAAACTGGGCAGATGTCATTCAGTTGTCGAAATTTGTAAACCATACCTTAGCTACTCATAACCAAGCTTAAGTTAATTTGACAGTTTTTTTTGAAAATATCAATCATAATGACGGTAAAGGTGCATTTACATTGACACTTTTTGAAATGACAATAACAGACTGCCCAGGATTCCATGTACAGTTGGCTTCAAAAAAAAACGGGAAATGAAATTTGACCTAATGTGAATTGGAAATTTAATTTGTCAATTTATGTCAATTTGTGTCTGTTTGACCGTAGTATTTCTGACACATAAGTGCAGTTTTTTAACCTAAATTGTAAAAGGCCGTTTCAAACTATAAAAATTTAATAAAATTTGACAGAACTTTTTCTGACAGTTCCCGTTTTTTTTTGAAGCCAACCGTACATATTTCTTAAATAACAATCAACAGGCTGAACAATAATAACGTACTTACTAGCAAATCTTGAAAGCATGAAGTACATATATTTATAATTGAATTTTAAATCCTTTTAATAAGAGTTTCACAAGATTAAATTGTTTGAAATGGTAATGTAAGAATCCTTCCTTATCAAACCTTCAATTTGCAAATAGATGATTAATGAAATTAAAGCTTAAATAAATTATGACATAATAAATTGATTTCAAATGAATTCCTAATTAATTAATTGATTTTAATTGAATAATTATTCAAATTTTATCACACTGAGAACACGTTTTAGGCAATTTTAAGCACAATAAAAACTATACAAAAAATGAACCAAACACGTAAAAGAGTTATGCGAAAATAGTTTCAAATTAAACTAAAAGATTGTGAACCTACTACATACATAGGTACTTCTTTAAATTTCGTAATTTAAGGTGAATTACATACGAGTATCTACATATTTGGTTGCAAAAGTTACGTTTTTACGTTTTACAACGTGAAACATTTCACAACTTACAGGTCTGATATATTGAGCTAGTGAAAAATGTGGCAAAGAAATATTCTTCTCTTGAGATTTAATTCTGGAGTAAGCATTTCAACACCAATGGTGCAATCAGAGCAACCGAATTCTCATTATAACAACGCCGGCACCAAACTAATGACCTAAAATTTAAAATTAAATATAACATAATTTTTATCGTTATCATTAACGATTATGATCATTTTATGTTACACATTTATTGATAATTATGAAGTCCATAATATTCGAATAACTCAGCTTTCTTAGTTACTTATAATAAGTTAGTTACTCATAATAATACATTAGTTACGCGCTCATAATACGTTAGATACAATGATACGATAAAGCTTGAAATATAACTCGAATATTATGGGATTTAAACAACGCTCGGACGTTGTGCAGGTGACTCGGCTAATCGCCTCGTCACCTGGCAACATCCTCGCATATTATAAATCCCATAATATTCTCGTTATATTAATAGCTATTAAACAATATTAATGTTTTAATTACATATACAGGGCAAGTCACATAAGGTTTATTTCTGAATTTATTTTGTACGCAACCATGAATACTAATTACGTTGACCACTTGATACCATTTATAATGTGATTTTATTTAGTAATCCACGTAGGTATGTAATTTGGCTAAAAATGTCAAAATGACAGTTGATGAATTTAATTTTTGATTTCATTAATCAGAACAGGAAAACGTCATTGTGACATTTTTAGCCAAATTACATACCTACGTTGATTACTAAATTAAATCACATTATAAATGGTATCAAGTAGCCAGCGTCATTAGTATTTTTGGTTGCGTACAAAATAAATTCGGAAACAACCCTTATGTGACTTGCCCTGTACATAATGTATTTTCAATTTAAAAAGATTTTATTAAATTTAAAGAAAAGTCTCCATTGATTTACAGTGACATAAAAACAAACGTAGTTTCGATGTTACAATAAAATTCAGAAATTTTCTACAAAATATGCAAAATATTAAGGCTTAATTATTACATCACTTAAATTCAACTTGACAGTATGTAGATATAGGTATTAAATTATTACATTATAATGGTAAAAGCAATCTGTCATTAATGCCGCTCACGTCTCTAAAACAAACCACCCTTAATTGAGTGGAAAATTTAATTTTCAGTCCATTTTATCGCATATATTAAACTAATTTGAAACGTGATCACGAAGAGGAAACTGCATTAACTGTAATTTTCACATACGGTTTGAACTCAATTTCCGTTTTTCTATCTGCAAATTTAGTTATTATTTTCATTGTAAAAAATTTTTTTGCTTGATACTTCTTCGAACTTAAAAGGTTTGCAAATTATAATTTTATTTTTAACAACATTGTCGAGTAACTTCTCTTCATCAGCTCACCCTGATAAGCTTTTCACCCAATTATGACTAATCTTGATAAAGGTAACTTCCTTTTGACGTAAACGTGTGGTTTACATGATTACATGTCACAATAACGTTTAAGTCGCACTAGTAACTTTAATTTATCAATGGTAAACAAAAGTTAATGGATGGGTTGTAATCGAGTTTGTTTGCAGTTTTCTCAGTAAAATGCCGAAAGCGATAATTTTGACAAAAATCTACGAAATCAACAACAGCAAAACAAACAAGTCCTTCGGTTTAATAAATTTGAATTGCTCGAGTTACTGTTATCTTATTACATATTTGGATCATGGCTGGTTAATTAGAACTGCAATAGTTGCATTAAAAAAAGATATAAACAGTGCCTGTCGCCCACAAAACATTATAACCGGATGTGGATGTTGTAGTTGGGGGCTATTTTTGGATGCTAGGAAGAACATAACTGTTTGGAATCGATGCAAGAGACGCCAGAGCGGTACGAGGGATGGACCGGGTGGAGGTTTATTATTATGTATGTGTGTTCTGCTAACTATTTCTCTTACGTAAACTCCAACCTGGATACACGTAATCACTAAAAATATAATTTACCAAACTGTACAATGTGCTTGTTTTACACCGTTGCAATAAAAATTGCTACTTAAATAAAATATACACTTTGTAATGTCTTCTAATCGACAGGATATTATTTTAATCTTTTCTCGAAACACGGCAAACACAGCGACTCCTGCTTCCTTCCTTATGAATGAACAACGGTGCAATCAACATTAGCTGACGTCAACAAAGTGTGTCGTCAATGTCGCCACACCTGGTGGCATCATCCACGAACAGCTCTGCCAAGATTCAAAACAAACAATGACTAGCACCTCACAAATGGGGAAAAATGATTTTTAGACGTTTTTGTTTTCTTCGATAAAAGCCACTTTCATATACATACCATGTATCCACACAAAATGTCTTTTTTATTGGGCGCTGTGTAATAAAACAGTCGCAGTTTATATAAAAATGGCCAAATAAATTTTAATATTTAAAGATCAAATGTCTACCTCTAAACGCGTCTTTGACCTATGAAACGACATGACGGTCGTTATTTATTTATGTTAAATTGTATTACAAGCTTTTCAACACATGGTTGCAAATTAAATAATCTCTGATAACTCGTGTCTTACCATGACACAGAATTCGAGAATGTTGCTTACTTTCTCTAAATGACAAATTTCAATTTGAAATTTATTTAAAAAGCTTGAAAATTGTACTAAATGTCGCATAATGTACCATGCCGCAAATATCATCCAATTGCTTGGCTATTTGTTCTGTAAACGGCGATAATAATTGTGGATCTTGCACGTGCTGGGCGGTGCGGAGCTTCGATGAAAGTAACCTTATAACGATTATGCCATTTCTAAATTTATAGTCGTGTTAAATGTTCCGCAAACTATGTTTGCACTTTTCTGCTTTGATACAGATTTGCCAGAGATAATAATTTATTTTCAAAAAAACCAAAAGATCAAACACATTTTCCTCGATCAAAAGGTCCAACGAAAACTACAGAATTGCAATTATTAAAATTTTGAAGGTGGTGGTGATTTTTTAAACAGTAAATGAAACGAGATAAACTTCAAACACCGTTAATATTAATATCGTATCCCACCTCCACCCGGCAATTTTGCCGGAGTACATACACTATTACGGATATTACTATCAAGTAATAGTGCAGTGCTTATCAACATAATTACCGGCGTCTCGCCTCCACATTTTGACTTTTTTGTGTTTTATGTTCTGTGTCAATGTTAAGGAATTTCCTCACGATATGACATGAGTATAATAATATACCTTTTTGAATTTCAACCACCAATGTGTTCTCTAGGTCCAAAATTTTTAAATTTTTAAAAAGAGATTGCCGTACTAATAATGTGTTTATTACGTTGACAATTGGTAATTTCGATTCACAGATTTGTGAAATTACTTTTCGGGACGTATTTCTAAAAGATCTTCACTAGATCTACACATATATGAATACTCACTATACATGTTTACACTTGTACTTGGGGAAAAAGTAAAATCAACACAGCAGATACATTTCTTGTATTAATCTTTGCATTCATTTGTCAACTACCGCTTAAAAGGTGATCTCATTCGGATTACTTATTTTTCACATCCTAATAAAAAAGATACATACAATTGTGGACACAGATTGATTCTCAACTTCTCCCACTATAAGTCATACGTTTCAACAGAAGTGGTAACCAACATAAAGATATTAATCATTTTATAAATAAATTTTGACTGCAATAATACCATTGTCTTGATTTTTTTTCCACAATAGTTAAGAGATGCATTTCTAGAACTTCGTTAATAAAACTTTCATCTAAAAATCGACAATCATCTTTCTAAATGTCGCATCGAACATCATCCCATAATTTAATTTTTAGTTAAAAAAATTCTTACAAATGAACTTTCAAAGTTTGTACATCCATATTTATAAAAGTACTTGCACCGAACGTGGGTACATTATTATTATATTTTATTTTTATCTACTAAAGGTAAACAACCTATACATTTGACAATGGCACTTTTAATAAGAGATTAGATTTAATATTAGTGTTTACAAGCAGGAGTGGGATATGTATTGATCGATTCGTACATACTACGTACAAGAACCAGCGTTGGGATGATATGCTTTAAACATTTTAATTTCATGTTTTACTGTCTTTATTGTGAAAAACAAAACACCATATAATTGTTATCAGTATCAAATACATACATCACATAACACATTGATAATTAATTACAGTTATTAGGTGCATATTTCCTAAGCTGTGAACTACATAAAAAAGTAACCTAAAATAAAATATCCATTTTGTACTTTTTTATATTTACACTAATTATTTTATCTGATGCTGTTAAAGAAAAAGTAATCTTACCCAATTTGGTTCATAAAATTCTTACAACAATTATTAATGAGTTAATGACCTTAACAAATCAAATACCTTGATTGATTTAGGTAAATAAATTATAAATTAAAATGGGCATGGCACAATTTCCTTCCACAATGTCGTTGTTTGAACTGACAATATTTATAAAAGAGAGTGGGCGTATGTTTTTCATATATGTATGTAACAAAAAACACGTTTTCCAAAGCAGATGCAACATTATTTGCATCTGTGCTGGTAAAATTGAATTTATCGAAGGTTACACAATATGCGAAGGCTTGTCTGGTGGTTCTAGATAGTAGATACATTGTACAGTTTGGTTTTTCCTCTAGTTTTCTCGAGTAGTTTACCTTTGTTAAAGTCCATAAGATAAAATTTGAGTGCAAAAAACTTTGATCGCTAATCGACGCTTTCCAGAATACTCCTACTGTTTATTTATATCGTATATACCGATCAAAAGTCAACAATTGTAATTTTGCCAGTCCACGAGCTGGCTGTTACAACGTAAATCTGTCCCGCTGTTATTAGTTCCGCATCTTCCTCCTTATGAGCACGTGAGATGAATTTCATTACTTTTTTGCTTTAATTATGTTTGCTTATAAATATGTACAAAATTGTTTAAAAAAAAAGTTCGTAAACAAATAAAATAAATAAGTCTGGTAATCTATTTAGTTAAGAGTCGTTAAATGTACACATGTTTATTTGAGTTTCCCATTTTCCTGCCTGAGAAAATTTATTGCAATTTTTGTAACACGTTATGTAAAACTCGTTTTATAAAGGAACGAGGATCCTCTGAAAAATTAAATTTTGTTTGCACTGTTATATTAATATCCATCTAATTGGGAAAATATTCACTCGTAAATTTTGTAAAACCACTTACATTAAAATTATCTCTCCGCGAGATTTCCAGGGCGCCTTTCACAGCTTCAAACATTCCGTTTGACTGGCGTACGTGCTATTTATTGTTAAACGAACATTATATGCACTACGCACATGGGACATGAGTTATTTTGGTTCGTTTGGGCCAATCCATACATTCTGGTCAATTATATAAAAGAATTTAAAAATAGCGCATCTAGGGGCATCCCTGCTTTCCAATACCACTTAATCGATCGTACGTAAATCGCATGTCTTTGAAATCCTGTTGAAAGAAGCGAGATGGACTTTCTTCCTTATTTCATTTAATGCACCATCGATTCATCACGCAACGTCATGTTTATTTACCTGAACTAGACGAACCAGAACCCCAAGTTGGCAATTTCAGTAATTTCTTGAAACTGCTGGATCTTTTCAAGCTGCCAGACCTGGACGTGTAATCCTGCGCCTCCATAAAATCAAATTTGGAGCACCCCGCACACTTCACACATCAAGTCATGTCTGGCGACTACTATGCTATTTATCACCTTTCACGATGCGGTTCTTAGTAAGAAAACCATGGTAAAAACTCGGTGATCTCATATGATTAGATAAAAGTAAGAAAACAGTCGGACTGGAAGGTTTGCCGATTGCCGAAATATTATAAAATGATCTATTTATAGTGAAACCCACAGGAAATGCGGAGGTGATACAATCGCTAATTTAACATGTTTAGCAGGACTGTGTTGAAAACTTTGAAAAACGCGCATCGGCACATCAAATGTAGTACGTGAAAACAAACAGAGACAACCCTTCAATGCTCATCTCGTCCGTGCAAAAAACACTCCTGACGAGCCTTCAACAGTGTCGACTTCATAAAATGTGCAAATTTATCATAAAAACCAACACCAACGGTATTTTCTAGCACATTCGTATCCAATTACAAAGCTTATTGCACAAAGACTTTATGTGTCTGTAATTTTTAAACAGTGTGGGTCTAGGCACCATTATTTTCCAACACGGCAGTTAATTGAATAAAGATAACGACCTCAAATACATATATCCAATTATAGGCCAACTGCAATCGATAAATGCCCAAGAACCCAATTCCACTAGAAGTGCAGCCAGCTCGCTTCTACATTTGGTTAGTGCAGCAGCCGACAATTAGGACCGCATCTGCAATTAGGGCCGACAGTCGTCATCACCGACAATTTGATCCTGCCACATTGGCTTTATTGCGGAGCTGCATGCGAAAGAGCCGACAGACGAGTTGTTTTGGAACAGGAAGAATGCATCGCGAACATAACAATGTGATTATCTCGCACTGTCAGGCAGGAAATGTGCGGATTAGAAATCAATTTTTTTCACTTAAAATAACATCGTAGGTCGGAACGTCGATTCAACAGAGGCACTTTCGGTTCATTCGCGGGTCGAATTGGGATCATAACAAACTTAGATGCGCGTATTTCACCACACTAACCTAACCTAAGCAGACACTCAAATAACAGTAGACCGTACGTTTCGTTTTCGTTCCGTCCGCGTGTAATCTGTGACTGTGGACGAGGAGACGGCGCAGGGCCGTGTTGGGCTATGCGCCGATATCTGATTTTCCGAATTGCATAAAACTCAACGTGAGGACCGTTGACAAAGGGCCGTCGTGAAAAAGTTGCTACCTGAGCACCTTCCAGTGATCGCACATTAGTACCGGAACGGTTGCCGCCATCCGTAACTTCCACTAACGTACGTTATCCCCGTTTAAGCAACCGGTGAGAACACGTTAATAAGAGCTGAAGCTGTTTACTTTTTATATTTACCATAACGCCCTAAATGTTTTTTACGCTTAACAATGAACAAATTAGACAATTAGGTACAACTAATTTTTCTCTGGTGCCTTGAAACCATTTCAGATAAATAGGTATTGGCAATGCCTACAAAGTAAGCAGACTACCAATCGTGACATACAATGAAGGCAGTGTTGAAGTAGATTTGGACTTTGAAGCATATGTGACATTAAATAAATTAATATTAAAAGATGATTTCATTTATCCCTGCAAGTATTGATTGACACAGTAGCCGCCTTAAGATTAAACTGGTTTGGGTTAAACGATTGTTGATGAAATGTTATTACTAATTTCTATTTTTAACATTGTTTGTACCATTTGGGTAATATTGTCACTAGAGTCGGTCGATATTTGTACATAATTTATAGCACCTACACTGGTGTATCACTTCTCCGGGTTTTGTACCTATCTCGTAAGAATATAAATAATTAATGGATCATCTTTGAAAGTTCGTTTTGTAACGAACGATAAAACGTCAGCAGACACGATACGTTTCCATTTTCTCATTATTAAAGGATTCCGCTTAAAAGGTAGACCCCTCCTTGATCTCACCCTCCAGTTCTAATAAGCTCGGCATGCTAGCCACATGTAACCCTCTGGTGTCGAAACAGTCGTCTTAGGGTAATATGTACATAAAAAGAACAATGCTGTTGTTTCTGCTGTTATCACGATTTTTTATACTCGTTCACTAAAATGTTATGCATTTCTTGAAAATACCGTAAACAAGGTGTTTCACGAAAACAATTTCAATTTTTATAGGAACAATAACAATTAACGTTATTGTGTTTGAAATTTCATAAATCTCATAGTTTTTCAAATTATTTCACGTAAAATATACGTACAGTCCCGTTACAGTAAAATTAAACCTTTCCACTTTGTTTTGTAAATAATTTTAGAATTCTGAAGGACACATTTTTTTTTTTAATAGCATACATACAGTGAGTTTTTTTAAGACTGGCAAAAAGGGTTTTACATACATGCTAATTTTTCAACCCCCTGTTAACTTTTATTTTTGTGAAAATTACAAAGCCTAGCGCTGTTTTTAAATTAAACATTAATATTATCTAGTCATTTACTTCATTTTGTGATACTTAAATGGTTGTAATAGACAGTTTACATACAAACAAAATATTATTGGCAAAAATCCAAAAAATTGTCTGAATATTACTTTAATAAGGATAGATTCATTATTCATGTAATAATAAGGTTCTTTACTTCAATAAAATTTAAATAAAATTTTCAAAATCGCCTCCATAGGCAGTTAAGCAAATACACAATCAATTACATATCAAAATTACAAATGTCAGGTGAAATTTTAGCCTACTGAAAATTTAAAATTGAACCAAACGGAATTCAAAAAACGTCTTTTTGCTAGCTTATTCCTTACTTCTGGTTATTAAATTGAAATTTTTTCAATACATTATCATATCCCATAACTTTACTACAAACCTGGGATGAATATTTTCATGAGGACAAAAGTTAACAGGGGGTTGAAAAATTAGCATATAAAACCCTATGGCCAGTCTTAAAAAAACTCACTGTATATGAATTGGGAACAATATACAAGGTCTATCAGAATTGGTGGACCAAAATAATACGGTGAATTCATCATGTTCTGGCAATAATAGGAAAAATGTTCAAAAAAATCTATCTTAAATAGTGATTAGGAAAGAAGCAATTTAAACTGACCAATCCTGTTGTTAATGTTAAGTTAACTATAAATTATAATTGATTTCATATAAATGTTCATCAAGTGAGTTGTGCATTTGTAAAAGCACCTTTAATTTAGTTACATTACAAAAGTCACATTTATGAAGGTCATGTCCAATAAATCTTTACTTGGTAAAAATACAAAGACAAAAACAAATAAGAATTACTTTAATTTAATCAGTAAAGAGACGTAACATTGCTTTTGAAATCAGGAATGTTAAAATGGACAAAAACTGAAAAATTAGTCAAATCTGGTTCGCGCAGAGCAAGCAACTTTGAAAGTCAAAGTCACTAGCTTTAGCTTTACTACCAACAGAAAATCAGATTTTCATGGCTTGCTTAGATGCACATTTATATGAAATTGAGTATAGTATTCCTGATTAATTTGTAACTATGGACGCATTTCAAATGATGCATTATGCATTGTTGGGTATCTGCATTGTTTGTGCAAAAACGGATGTTTTTATGAATGATGTATTTGACATAAAAACTTTTGACCATACAAACGACAGTTTATTTAAGAGAGTAGTACCAAAAGACACTAAACTGAATACTCCTGAGGAGCAACTGTGGCACTCTCATCATAAGACAAGCATATCAGAATATTGTGAAGAAGTAAACATTAAGCGTTTTTAATGACTTTTGTAATTGTCAGAAATAATTTCAAATAATTTATTATGACATAATATCGGGCGTTCAAATGAAATCCTGGGCTGAGTAGGCGTAGGAAAAATTAAACCGTTTAGAACAGTGTAAAGTTTGAATTTCCCGCCGTTTGACATTTGTTTATGTTTAATCGGGACATAATTGAACATGTTTGTTTTCAGCAAAGGGTGCCCTTAGATATTTGCTTCGGGAATAGGAATCGTTACGTTATTCTATTTTTGATGTAAAACATTGCAAAGAAAGAAAAAAAAAGAAAAATTTTTGGCTCTAAATTTTAGATTAGCTGTCAACATGCTCCAATTAATCTACGCTTTCCAACGCCTTCCCAGCCCAGGATTTCATCTGAACGGGCGATATTCAATTATTATGTCTTTGCAACAATCAAATTTGTTTCCATAGTTACTAATATAATTTTTTAAGGTAATTTTATATCTACACGCGATTGGTCAATGAAAAACGTTTTTATTTTAAAATCCAATGAGGATGGTTTAAAAAAAAATATTTTTCCTATTATTGCCAGAAGATGATAATTTCACCGTATTATTTTGGTCCACGAGTTCTGATAGACTCTGTATGTATGTATTAAAATTTTTGTCAGCAAGTACTCTGCTTTAACCCCCTGCCTGTAGGACCTTTTTGAAGACTGCATTGATGAATCTCTTCTCGGGTGCTAGGATCATAGGGCTGCTCTGGAACAGGCCACGTGAAACTGAGCGAGAAGCACCTCAAGTCAATCCCTGTCAACTTCAGTGATCATCGCTGTGACTTTTTAATAATAGTCCGAGCAAAGCAGACTTTGAGTTGAGGGCCAACTGCGGTCTCTTAAACTCAAAGAGGTCGATCCCCCTGGCCTGGCCTGAATAACATTTTTATGGGGGGATTTTACACGCAGCCTGGTGCCAAGATCGGCAGGAATTTTTTCAATTTCCTTCGGATTCGGGATACTCTTCACTTCCTATTTTGAACATGTGGTTTTTGGTTTACAAAAAGGTCCTGTGCGCCAAAATAAGGGGGTTGGACTGAAGTACTTGCTGACTTTTAATATTTGTATTTATTGTCCTAAATTCCAAGTCGACGAAATCAAGACCAAAGAGCTTATATTGAACGCAAAAACCTGATCTGACCTGACTTGACCTCTCATCCCTATTCATGAAAATTGTAGTTGTCATGGTATTTTTTTTCTCTTAGTCGTTGGTCAAAACACCTAATAACATTCACACTGGGATGCCTTCCGTTACGAAAACGCATGGTGTATGTCTGTGCACATAAATGCAGTAAAACTCATTTTGAAAACAGCTCTTGCGCGTTAACGAAAGGTCAAAACAAAACAAAAATTCTTGTGTTCCACGATTAGCCTAAATTTTGTACCTTCTTTGGTGTCCGTCCTTTTTGGTACACCTGATCTATCTTTAATATTTGATCTGAAAACCGAGTAAGTCAAGTTTTACCGGCCGAGCAAAAACAACCACTTCTAATAGATTTTAAAGTCTCAACATATTCAGGAATGATTGTGTATCGCTGTAGAACATTCTGTAAAAATTTCAAATTAAAAAAAAAAAAACAGGTAAAGCCCTCGTCGGAAAATAGTCAATTTTGACTTAAATTGTAAATCATTTTACAATAGGATAGAAATTACCATAAGTAATTCCATTATACCCTCTAATTTTATTGCCCCTTTGTTGTGCAGTACTGTCTCAAGGAAGGGCAAACAACAGGTAAACTAACAACCCCTCCTTATTTATGGTAGTTATAAGACAATTTTCTCTCCTATTGTAAAATGATTTACAATTTAAGTCAAAATTGACTACTTTTCGACTAGGACTTTAAATATTTCATTTTAATTCAATAACCGGTATATTAATTTACATCATTTTTCACTGAGAGTCCTTTCAAACATTTAGGAAAAATTTGGTGTCATTGAAATCATGAAAACATCACCAGTTTTTGAAATAAATGGAATTTGATATTAAAGTGCAAAATTTAGCTATGAATTGGGCGGTCACTTCCACAAAAGAGGTCGACATAGGTTGTTTATGGTACCCTTTATGGACCTAAGAATTATGTACTAGAAAAGTTCTAACAGATGTTTGTTAGCTTTTTACCCCAACAATGAGGTATTTATTTATGACACTAGTTGTAAATCTTGGTCATGTTTCGCTGTTAATATTAAAATTGGATGCGAATTTCATAAATATGTTCTTTGAATTAATTGTGAATTATGAGCGTGTACGGAAATAGTAGATTACGTTACGAGTTCAGAAAAGTGGAAGTTTACTAGACCGGTAAACTCGAGTTCATAAATGACATATAAGTCTAGTAAAACCAGTTTTCTGACGAGGAGCGTATACATACTATTTTTTCGCATTTTAAGAATATTAAAATTTGTTCGTAAAAAAGTTGAATATTACTCAAAATCGTACAGTAACGCTTGTTATGCTGTCAAGTGTAGTGTACGATTTTGAGTACAGTAATATGGTTCATTAGTCATTACTGTTCAAAATGCGAAGAAAAAAATTTTTTTTGCTCAAAATCAATTTTTTAAATTTTATGGCTCTGAATGAAGTGATACGGAAAAATTGATTACACACGTTTGAAGCCTTATATCAAGGGAACGTAACCCTAAAATTTTGTAGTTTTTACAAATTTTTTAATACTTAGGGTTTATCGTGCGGGCGGTAAAACTTACCTCACCCCGTACATACTATTAAATTAATTTTTTATTAAACAAAAATCTTAATTTTTATAATAAAGTCTTTGTCTAGTTTAAATTCATATTTGAAAATCTTTGTTTTAGAACTTTTAGAGTGATTTCAATTTTTTATTTAACTAAGTAACTCAAATAATTTTTGGCAATATTATTTATTGCTGTTTTGATAGAATCTTATGTCATTAAAGCTAGGTGTGCACTGACGATTAAAAAATTGCGTGTTTAACAAATTGCTTCACCACAAAGGCGGTCATAGTTTTCCCGAGCACGCACTGGCGATTAAATATGTAGTTGACGTGGATTTCACTGAAATTTTATGTGATTCTGTCCTTATCCGTTCTGTTTCATTTCTTGAAGGTGTGACATCATTTTAATTACACCAACAAATTTCTAATGCAATTTTTTCCACTTTCTCTTTAGATGTTTGTAATAATATTCTTTCAATATAGTGCGGTATAATTTGGATCGTTTTTGTTTTATTTTGTATAAGTAATTCAAAATTTATAAACATTACTTTAAGGACTAAACAAGAAAATTTAATAAATGCAGTAAAATAATGAAAAAAACTCGGTCTGCAGCAATCAAACAGTTGCTCGAGTTCTGTTGAAGTAAGCAAGGGACTAAAAGCCTTAAAAATGAACCATGTGAAATTTAAAGTTATTTCAAATAAAAAATTGTTCACCTGACCAAAAAAAAAACCAAAAAATATATCTGACCTGACCTGACCTGACCAAAAAAAAAAAAACAAAAAATGCAGCTATGCACCTAGCTCAGTTAAATTGAAAATTATGTAAGTAGTACAGTTGCGGAATGAAAATTTCGGGCAGTATTGTCAATGTCATGATATAAACTCTAAAACAACCTTTACGTTAATAACCTTAGTTTTTACTCTTGTCACGTTTTTGTCTTTTTGGGATTCATAAAATTGTCATTTGTGGCATAGGAACGATAGGCAACATATCAAAGCGGTGATTTAATTACACTGAACTGAAATCTCAAAATTCAAAATTGATGTGACTGACACAGAAAAGTTTAATTTTTGAATGTCAGTCATGATGACAGTAGAAGGCGCTTTAGAGAGATTTTGTTGAAGTGACAGAAAAATACAGCGTGATCAAAAAGGACTGTTTGAGTTGGCAGTACTGATTTTTACTTTTAAATGGTATAACTAGAGTAACTTCCGGTTGTTGACGGCTTCACACTGACAGTTGACAGTTCAAGTTGTTTGTTACCGTTGATTTTTATACATAAAGTTGACTCAAGTTGCAAAAAACCACTTTGCATTTGCAACAGCACTTTTATGGCATTAGAGGTCGATTTCAAGTTGAGTTGCAACTTGTATTGTCATGGTAACGGCCAAAATTGCAAGTTTGAGAAAGATGACGCATATTAGTAATTAATGTGTAGGACAAAGATAGCTACACATTTGCGCTGCATCACTTATTTGTCACCCTGACTTGAAATCGTTGAAATTACTTTAAAACTGTACTTATATGGAAAATATTCAACCCAAACTATGATTTTTCTGGTCCCTTTGTGCCTTTATTTGGTTCAAAAATATGAGAAAAATGCTGTTGCAAATGACAAGTGGTTTTTTGCAACTTAAGTCAACTATACATACATAACCTACAATTTTGTCGCTGTTGATTTCCCGTCAAATAACTGTCAAAAGACGTATCCGTTGCAGTATTGCAAACAGCCGAATAACAAAATGCTCTTAATTGTGTTGCCAACTTAAACAGTCATTTTTGATCACCCGGAAGTGCCCGAAATTTTAATTCCGCACTGACGGACAAAAAAATTGTCGCCAAAATGTCTGTCATTTTTTTTATTATGAAAAACATGCTTGCGAGCCTTCACAATAATATGTCATAGGTGACAAATATTTTAGAAGAAGTTAGAAGTATGATTTACATTAACGAAACATTAAATAAAATGACAGTGCCATCAAATGAATGACGACAGTTTTTTTGTCCGTCAGTGTACATATCTATTTTTTAGTTAGTTTAGAAATTTCCTTTCAATGACATTCTGGGCAGAAAGCTTCACCTAAATAAACTACGCTAATAGTTTCATTTTGACATGAGTTATGAAAGGAAAAGTTTAACGATGAATGAATCAACATGAATCAAATATTCCCGCTTAACTAGATATATCGCAATAGTTGTTAGCAGTATATTATTTAACAAACAGTATCTGATTAATACGAGTGGATATATTAACATTACATATTAATGAAAAGTCGTACTATACAGGATGATTCTGAAATAAGTTTGGAAAAAAAATATGTGGAGTATCCTTCACACAAATTAATTCTGCGTAGGGGTAAAGTCAAAACGAAACATGACATCACGTGGTTTGCGCAGAAGACGAATGTAGATCAGTTGAATTCAGCTTACGTGTATGACAGTGGCGGTCAAAAAAAAAATTCCTTTTGTTTACGCTATACAGGGTGCTAAGGGAATGTTCTGAAGATGAAGATAGTTTTCATTATTCTATTAGAGGTTCTACAACAAAAGTAGATGACCTCGGTGTAGGATTTTTATCATCAGATTCATCAGATGAAGAAAATTGAGTTTTGGTTAAGTTTTTGTCCCTAAACTGACGACTGTATGATACGCCCCTGTCAGCGGTAAATTGGAGAGCGCGCATCCTCAGCTCCGCCCTGTCATGTTTCGTTTTGACTTTAGCTCTAAATGACTTTTGGAGGATGGAAATTACCCTATATTCTTGTATGTTCAACGCCTATGAATAGGGAAAATTTGTTCACTTCATTAGCAACCATTGGTACATCAACTCCACAATAAAATCGTAGGTGCAAGCACACTGCTTTGTAAATGTTTCTATCGAAAGAAATAAAATCACGTTTGTGACTGACGGGCACCTTTGATAATAAATGAAATTTATTATTTACCTTCAACCATTTGTATCTCAAAAACGTAAAAACTTTTATAAGAAATTTTTTTTGTCTATTACTTCTCATTATCACCAAATACCGATTTTTTTTCCAAACTTATTTCAGAATCACCCTGCATACATTAAAATAATCTTGTTTTCCCAATCAAGTTGTCTGGTTTACCCTTGAAACTTTATCTATCTGTTCAATTGCTAGCCAATTATTAAAAAACACAGAACAAACGATTCATCCGCAACTCTGTTTTGGGCAAAAATATATCATATGTATTAGACAAAATTTGCCGAGTAAGGGGTAGATTCACGAAACTAAGATAATTTGCAAATCGTTAATTAAACGGCAACTTCAACAATATCAGTTGTCATGGTTTCGAATTTGCAATGTCTTATCGAGCCTTACCGGGTTTCGTGAATGACCCCCTAAGTAAATAGTAGATAAATCCTTCTTCAGATAAGAATAATAGATAGATAAGTAAGTACACACTAAGACTAAGTCAATTTAGTAGCAAATAAAAGGTGTAGTGTTTGAAACCAGGACAGATAAGACAATATAAATTCTCCAGGACAGGTAAGAGAATATAAATTCTCATCAGTAACTTTGTTTTATCTACATTTAGTATAAACCTGAAGACAGCAACTTAATTAATTGAAACCGTTGACTGGAAAAAAGTAGGTAGTTATGTTAGGAATATTAAAATAATAGTGACTCAAGTTGCAAAAAACCACTTGTCATTTGCAACAGCATTTTTTCGATATTTTTGAACAAAATAAAGGCACAAAGAGACCAGAAAATCATAGTTTGGATTGAATATTTTGCATATAAGTACAGTTTTAAAGTAATTTCAAATGACTAATGCCATAAAAATGCTGTTGCAAAGGCAAAGTGGTTTTTTGCAACTTGACTCAACTTTATGTATTCTTTGAATTTTCAGATCAAATATTAAAGATATATCGGGTGTGTCTAAAAGGCCGGACACCAAAGAAGGTACACAATTTAGTGTAATCATTGAACATGAAGATTTTTTTTTGCTTTTGGGCTTTCGTTAACGCGCAAGAGCTTTTGGAAGTTGCAACCTGTAAAACTAAATGATCCTGTTATGTATTGATGTGGGAACATAATTGTATGTGTCAACTCTCAAAGGGCCCTCAAGAGATATACAAAAATTCCTTTCACCAATACCAATATGATAAAATTCGGTGTGGGAGAGTAGTTTCCGAACGCGGCAACATTGCTAATATCATTGAAGCGAAAAAAAAAACACCAAAATGAGTTTTTTCTAATTTGCTGTTTTAACAAAGCTCTTAGCGTTAATAAGTCATTAAAACATCTGAAATCGACGAACTTTTTTCAGTTGGTGACATACTAGTTCAGTCAGTAGGGGATTATGCCTTACAAAAGGTGGGGTAGTAATGATTTTGAAATATGTTGTTTGAGTAGTGACCCGGATCAAAAAAAGGTTTCGACCTTTGGGGGCGGTGAGCGCGACCCGCCGTCTTGAATGAAAGGTACAAAAACAAGTTTTCACAGAATCACCCGATAACCGTTCATTATATGAGAAAAATGTTACCGACATTTTTACTCCAAAAAAACGTCAAATTTTATTATTAGTAAATTTTGTAAATGATCAAATCAAATATTTTGTGTAATAAATAACTATTAATAATTGAATTTATCAATAATATTAGTACTAGCGTATTTGAAAGTTTAATTGGGAAAGTGATACATACGAGGATTAACTAAAAAAACATACCTACTACAATTTTGATTTTTTTTTTTATTGTATTACTTAATAAAATTTGATTTAACATTTGTTTATACCTGCTCTCGACCATATTTACTCCAAAACACGTTAACAATGCGATGAAACTTGAAATGTTCATACTAATTACGCTAGTAGGTGCTAATAATTTAATTGATAAATTCAACTATGTATTTATTAAATATAATTATTAATAGTATACTACAATACTGTACTAAAACTGTAATATAATACATACATTATTACACAAAATATTTGGTTTGATGGTTTGCAAAATTTACCAACAATAAAGTTTGATGTTTTTTGAGTAAAAATTTCGTTAAATTCGACTGGATCTCAGTCCCTATTAAAGTTACAAGAAAAGTATAAATACAAAAAAGTTGCCAAATTTTATCGTTTACAATTTTTATTTGAACATTTTTCTCATATAAGGAACGGTTGTTGAGTTATTCTGAGATGTTAGTGTTTTTTTGCACTTTTCATTCAAGATGGCGGCTCGCGCTCACCGCCCCACGGTCGAAAACTTGTATTTTTCATCAGGCTCACTACTCAAACAACATATTTTAATAGTGTGTAGTTTATTTGACGAGTTCTTGTGTAAATTGGGGTTTTTTGGTGCAAGTGGGTCAGTTTAAAACGCGAGTGAAACGAGCGTTTTTTAAAGGCCCACGAGTGCCAAAAAAGCCCAATTAACACACGAACGAGTTGAATAATTTTACTTTAAATGTTAACTTTGAAATAAAAGTGTCACCAACTGTCACAAAATTCCCCAAATTATCAAAATAGATTTTATTTGTAAAAAACATGTAAATATGCAAATTAGAAAAAGTATCATACAAAAATTTGTTTTATAAAACTTAAGTGCACTCGTCATTTACAGGCACTCTCCTGCCTGCGGCAGACGTGTTGCACATCTGACTCGTGTCTTAAAATATCAAGTTTTATAAAACTCATGTTTTAATATACTATGACCGCAGATGAATATTATATGTATTTAGCTCTTTGTATCGCAGAAAATAATGCGGCATTTAGCTGCACGGACATACACTATGCGTTTTCCTAGCTGAAGGCACGCCAGTGTGAATGTCATGAGGAGTTTTGACCAACGACTGAGAGAAAATAAAATGTAACCACAACAGCTACATACATTTTTATTAATTACCTATTGCGTTGCTGCCATTTTCATTTTCACTTTCTGAGAGTTTTTTTTTTTTAACTGAAAGCTGCAGAAGAGTTTTTGGTACAAAATCGGGGCTCTATGCTATGTCCGTCCTTATTGAGACACCCAATATTTATCAGCACTACATCAATTGCATTATGGAACTGCAGGGTTTTTGATTAGAAAAACTTGTTTACTTGCAAGATAACTAAAAACAATAGTCATCCATTGCTAACAACGAAATACAGAAAAACTAGTGCAATTTCAAAAGATAATTCATCAAAATGATGGGTTCATTAACCGTGCAATTATAATTTCCTCGTTAGACGTGTCATTTAAAGTGCACGGATCGCTAGAATAATATAGAACTTAATCCTAAAATCTAAAAATACAATATTTATTCATAATCTATTTTTATGCGCCATAAAAATTTGATGCTTCAATAAAAATATATTTTTTGAGTAAATGATAAATAAATTTATACATTGTGTACAGTAAGTACTTACATCTTAAAAACAAACATTAGAAGTCTTAAACTTAATAAAATATGGTTGAAGCAATATTTATACGTACCATATAATCGAAATAATTTAGGATTTTACTGTGCCATGAATTGTAACTCACGTCTGAATTTATCAACATTGCCTATAAAATAACCATTACTGACATCTGTAATTCTCTCAGTCGGTATCTCGGGGTTTTCAACAGTCCACATAAATATTTTCAGTCGAAGATAGATAAATTGTTTAAAATGCACAAAAAGTGCACGAAAATGCAAAAACACAATGAATTCCTTTTTGTGTAGAGCACATAATTTTAAAACAAACTATGAGTTTTCTTCTGCGTTGAATAATAAAATAGTCATGTTACTTACCTAAAAAATCAATATAAATGATTTAATTTCGAGAAACTATCAGTTGATAACTAACTACTAAATTGTAAGTACTTCTCTTTCATCTATCTTATGAAACAGAATATGAAAGCTAATCAATATTTTCAAAAATAATGAGAATATCGTCAATTGGATTAGAATCGTACATGTCTCAGTTTCGTTTATTCTTTAGTTTAACTTTTATCAGAAGAACATCATATAAAAAAAAGTGGACAACAATTACCTCAAGGTCAAGGTGGTCGTAAGGAAATACTGTAGAATAAAAAGTTCTAAAACTACCGTTCCAGGCTTTTGCTAATACCGCCTTAATTTTTGTAGTTGGCAGGTCAAAAAACTTTTTAGTTTTTGTGTTTTTCGCGTTATCGCACCCATTTTACAACAGAAGACTGCACATGGCACGACATGTACATATTCTTTAATATTGCTACATCAACCGCAAATCGATCACTCCATGGACTTAAAACTACTTTTCTACAGAATACCCAACAGTTCCCATTTCGCAATTTTAGACTACTCACCGCAAATGCCAAACATGCAAATTAAACATCTTAATTCGATTATATAAATCTCAACTTACCGCTTTCACATTGTTCCATGCTGTTATCCTTTTCTTCTGCCTGCCTCTTTTCCCTCTCCACTAAAACATCACACCGACATTAATAAAGTTCAAATCACAATCTTTGATGGAACTTACTCATTATGAAATGTGAACTATGTTTGCGCCTGTTATCCAGTTCATGTCTAATGCGTATAAATTTTCCTATGCCGCGATCCTTTTTATTGATTGGGCCTGGACAAGTATCATCATATAATTTGACGCACAGACGGTGAAGGTTAATCAGACACACTAAAATGTGTTTGTTCATTTTTTTATTATTACTAGAATAATTACAAATTTTACCAGAGCACTGATATCCTTGGGGTCCTATGCCATAAATAATATGATGGCAGTGGTTACAAGCTATCACTGTATAATATTGTTGTGCGACATATTGATGTCCTTGAATATTTAACTGAAAAATCAATACCGTCAGATATTCGATCAACCTTTAAGCAAAATTTAACAAACCTTTCGTGAATATTTTCCTATAAATTTTGTACGAAATGACTTTTCTTTGCTTACAAACGTTGGACAACGATCAATGGTATGAGAAGGCGGCCGGATACCAAATAATCGAGTCAGTACTGTTGTGAGAGCGGCGGCTGTGTAATACCGTTTTGGGTCATAATTTTCTTTTTCAATTTCTTCCCTGCAAACATGATGAAAAGAAATATAAAGAATATGGATTCGCATCTTCATCACTTACAAAAACGGTTCCAATTTTTCTAAAAATAAGCTCTCATACAGCTTGGTTTCTTTGGTCTTGTCGTGGTAAACATCTAAAAGGACTTGATCCGGTGGCCCAAATATTGTACCCAAACCTGCAGTGCGTTTCTGTTGAAAATCAACAAGAAGTTTGGTTAAGTCTTCTTTGGCTCGAGAACGCGCCTTCCAGAAAATTTTTCGAAGAATTTCCTCTTTATCAAATTCGCGAGTCAGTACGTCATCGATTTCGCGTGCAATATTCTCGTCTACATTTCCCAGTCGAAGAGGCTGCATTGAGAGGTTGCAAATTAGAACGGCGTACAGAACAGATTCTCACATCTACTTACCGCCCCAGGAACAAGAAAACAGGAGTGTATTTCGAAAGCCCATTTTCTCATTTCCTTGGCGTTTCCTTCCTTATACAAATCGGTGAGCAAATAAAATAAAAGACTGTTTGGGTCTGAATTTGAGAGAATATAATTCATGAACACAGCCAAGTGTGGCAAATGCTCCCAAAGCCTGGCCAACGATTTGAAATGACCATGATCTTCTAATTGACTCTGTCCAAAAGAAAACTCTTGATCCTTCTACCCTACTTTACACAACTATTTTTATCTTACCAATTCGTTGTCTGATATTTCATCATCCTCCATGCTTATAATTGGCTGTTGTGTGGTCTGTGGGGTAGCGGCGTGTATCGGCGAACTGTTTGCCAAAATTCGATTGGTTCCCCGGAAGGGCGAAACATCAGGAGAGGAACAGTCACCGATAGTCTGCAATAACAATAAAATACTTGTAACAAAAAATCTGTCTATTCAAAACCTTCAACGTCCAGTTAAAACCAAACTGAAACATTATTTGTGATGGTATGGCTCTTTTGCCGTTTCAGTTATACCATTGTTATTAAAAAATTCGGCATTTACCTCATCAAACATGTTGTCGCCACTTTCTGTACTACTGTAAGGTCTTCTTCTTGAAGACGGAGGGCTTGGATAAGGCGGAGGGGGCGTTCCGGGAGGAGTATCGGCATTATCCCATCCTTCCTGTCTAAGATCATTCATGCTTTCGGAAGCGGTCATTTTTCTCGACGCATCCGCTGCGGATAGCGCTGATAGAGATTCAGGACTAGATTTGGTGCGATGATGTGTTGGGTTTGGCGACTGCAATTAATTTGAAAAAGAGGTGAACATACCTGACTAGCAACATTCTTTTTTAAATCAGAGGCTTGAAAACTGTTAAATATAATACGTAAAGCAACTCAACAGTTGGTGGTTTTAACTTAATCTGAGGACATCAGAAACTCAAGTTATGTCTTTATTTAGTTATCTTAACATTAGTTTGCATTAGAAAGTAAATAAGTAAATCACTTCATGATAATGATTTCATAAAATTGTGCAGAAAATTTGACCAAAATAATTATGTATTACAACAGAAAAACGAAATTAGCGTTACCCTTTATAAGTTCCCAGAGGAATAGGTGAGTTAATTAACTGAGTGGTATCATAAACGTAATTCAACGTCTTGCTGTGACTGCACACAATGCAACTGTAACTACTGTAAAATTATTGTCGATACTATAAGCAGAAGAAAAACTTTTCTAATAAAGTTGTCGGAATATACAGTGACTTTAAATGAATTTTCAAATCTTGACAGGCGATTAGCTAACAGTGTAAAATAATGAACGCCAGTGCAAAGAGAGGTAGGAGCTTTTTAAGTGCTACAAAAACAATACTGTACACAACGTATATATACACATAAACCAAATAAAAGTACTTTTAGAACAACAGTTGGCTGTTAGGAAACGTTGCAAAAAGCGTAAAGCGAACGAGTGTAGAGCTGAAATTAGGTTTAAAAAAAACAATTGATTAAAAAGGCATGTTACTTACATAATCATTAACTAACGTCGCGCAGGTTGCCACTAAAGGGTACGACATTTGTTTGTTTATGGAGTTAACAGCGTCCGGTTCGTTACCAATAATGGGTGCGGAAAGAGGAACTCTAGGAGGCAAGGGAGGAGGCTGGTCTGAGTAAAGAGGATTATCAACTAGACGTGCATCCTCCGAATTCATGTGGAACTTCATTCTAGGTGGACGACGGGCGGCCGCCTCTTCGCCTTCAACCTGTCGTACATTGGCATTTATTTCGTTGTTAAGAAAAGCGTTAGTTTCGAGAATTTTGCCATTCAAATATGGAAGATGTCGATTATTTAACGTGTCCACCGTGGACGGTCGCTGGTTTCTCTTCGGCAACGGTGGCGGAGATTGGAGCTCCGAATTGCCATTTGGCGAAGAGACAGTCGAAGGCACTCTATTCTTGCGAGGTAAGGAAGTTGACAAGGGATTAACGGGGGAATTTGAGGGTGGAGGAGAATGCTGTAAGAAAGAAACAGTAAAGCATTGTTAGTCCAGTGTCCGAGGCAGGTTATGACAACTACTCGTGTTTCCAATGCTATGTGAATAGATTACATTTTTAGAATAAGAGTTACTAGTTAGTAAGGACCATAGTCACAGAAACATGAGTAACTTGTCCATCATGAAAATTAGACAATCACCAGTGCGACTAGCAGCTCCTCGTCTCTCGCATCTAAAAGAAAAGGCGACATCTAGAGAGCCTTTGCAACACAATTTAACAATCTGCGGGTGTTGGAGAGCCGCCGTTGCCCACCAACAAATATCGATTAAGCCAACCACAACGCAAAGAAATATGTATGTACATCTATACATGTTACTCGCGATAACTGTACAAACTGTAAGAATTCAAAAAAACATAACGTACCTCGTTTTGGCTGCGAAGAAGCATCGCTTGAAGCGTTTGTAAATTTTTTTCTGTTTTCGTTAATTCGGAATACTTCTTCTCGTCAGGACAAGATGCCAATTGACTTCGTAACAAATCAATGTATCGCCGTTCTTTTTCGATCATCAGTCTATAGTGTTGCTCTTTTTCTAATTGAAGCTGATATTGCTTCTCGTGCTAAAAAAAATATATTTCCATAGAAAAAAATTGCTTTCGAGCGAGGGTGCACTCACATCAACTGGTTGTGGTCCTGTAATTCTGGACGGAGTAGTGAGCGGTCGATTATGTACACTAGGAGAACCCATGACTTTTTGAGTTCCAGTTCTTTGCTGAACAGTTAACACAACTTGCGAAGATGCTGCCCACAAAATTACACAATCATTAATCTGCACAATATCAGTCAATCAAAAAAATTCATTTTACTTTTGCGTTTTAAATTGAAATCTCTTCGCGTTCAAAATGAATACGAAAGGTGGGTTTAACTAACCTTTAGACTAACATTAGCTGTTTATGAATGACGCGTCAATAAGAATTTGTAAAATGTAAACAAACAATTAGCTAGAAAATTAATTGATTGCCGATAGTGAATGTGCCGTTTTTAGAAGTGATAGATGTAATCCCACCTGCTGGCGTTCAAACTACACCGCACCTTGTTGTCTAAAGCAAACTCTAACTTGCATCTGTTCACAATTGGCTGCCGTGCGCAGAATTGGTGGGTTAAAATATACCAAATTAGAGATGATTTCATAGTCTACCCGTATCAACACTATTTAACACACCAGAAATTTTAATATATTCATGAAGGTAATTGTTATTTGTTCACGTATGTACGTTTGTCACTTAATTACCGATCAAAATTAGTAAATTACTAATCTATTTTAAAAAGGAAGCTTCTATTAAAATTATATCCATCAAGATTATTTTAAATATGTATCAATTACTACAGACGACCGCATCCAAATTAGCCGTACTTTCACAACGAATGATTTATCTTATTTTAAGCAACTGTACCTTGCAATACTTTTATGGATCAGATTCAAATGAACCGAACGACTATATATAAATATGTACGTAACAACATTTAAAAAAAAACACACCATCACAGATAGAAACCTGCCTTTCTTAACCACTTCAAGAATTAATACTGAAAGTCACTGATTTAGACCACGCAGGTATAAAGGTAGCATCCATTGGACATGATTGTTCAAGTCAACATCTGTCACATGTACAATAGAATTCGTTTCATTTCGACAAACTTCGTTTATTTGCACAATATCAATACCGTTTACTATGTACAAACAGAATACTTCCGTTTGAATGCTTTAATATAAAATATACGCAAACGTAATACTCTCTATTGGAAGTATGTATGTGAATATTTTTTATCTTTTTCAAAAACTAAAATGATCCCGCAATATGATTGCTATTCATATTTTCATGACGTCAATAAATACAAAAATACGTTTGAATTAACAAAAAAAGAACTTTACGGACTTTCTGTTTTCAGTATATTCAAGTGCGCCTTAATTATTTTTGTTCAAATAAAACTAAATTTAGCAAAACACACAGACAACTGCAATTATTCTTACTTTTCACATATGGCAATGCCTATTTTCTCATTCGCTTTATACCTATTTATAATTTAATTATGTACTTTAAATATTAATATTAATTGAGAAGTACAAAAGAATTTTAAGCGGCTAATTAGATTGGAAATTTTGTGGGAAAATAACCCTTCATTGGCGAAAATATAAATATCTTCTTTTGGTTATTAATTTGCTTTTTCAAAATTTTGATTTAAAATGTATTAAAATGTAATGTTAGTCAATTAAGTTTAAACTAATTGAACTATAAAATTATTGGTTTTGTACTTACATCTAATTAGATCCACTACGTCTGTATGTTTTGAAGATATCACATTAACGTCGTTAACCTAGTAACAAATTCAAATTACAAATTAGTCACAAAAGTACAAAAGCATTCTACCTTTATAATTTTGTCGCCTGCATGCAATCCCGCTTTTTCAGCAGCTCCTCCTGTAACATTCAAAGAAAAAAACAAGTAACAAATTGAAAACCTGAAGTATGAATCTACACTAAAACTAAAAATGTAATTACATCTTGTATTTAAATAGGTACTTAAATAAATAAATAAATAAAATGAAAAGTTCGTTGCGGTATCTAAGGGGTAACCTACTACACCTAATCATTTGTTATTATGTAATTAATTTCTCAACCCATCACCAAAGATAAGAACAAATTCAATCTAATCAACATCTACTCGTAATAGGTGTCTAACACGAATCATTTAACTTACTGTTATCACAAAACAATTCTACTTTAATAAATACTTAATAGTAATTCGATTAAGATTTTGTTAAAATAATGTACATATCTGTGGGTTCACTCCGAATAAAATATGTTAGAAAACAATTTTGTATGTGTGGAAGTGGAAAGAAAGATAGCTGAAGAAAAAATGAACATTAGAAATTAAATGTTTGTCAATTCTGTTTAAATTTGGGTTACATAATTGAAAAAAATTACCCTCTTTAACACTCTGTACGTATACTGGGTTGTCACCCGAAACTTTCATGCCATATCCGCGTTCGTCACGATTAACCACTACCTGTACCACATGCGTAATTGACTGGTTATGAGTATCCATAAGGGACGAAGGTCTGCTTGCAGGAGACAATGCAGGTATTGGAGATGACCTCCGAGTTGATCCATTTGCTGATTGAACCCTGTAAGAAACAAAACAATTCGTGTTATTTGTTATCATTGAAAATATCTAATAATAAACACGGCTTCCTAACCAATGCTCATCGTTTTTCCATTTAGACTATGCATTACTATAAATTCATGATTTAATAAACTTTTCATTCGTACAGTATATTTTAATTTTTAATTGCCTATTTCATGTGTTATAGAGATGGTTGCATTTAAGGTACACACGGCCTTATATTTTATATTTTCGAGTCACGATTTAAATTTTTCCTCGGTCGTAAAACTTCATTGGGTGCATCTTTTGCGGTATTAAAATCAACCCTCCAAAATGCGAGGTCGCAGTTGATTGGGTTTACTAACTTCAGTTGAGTACATAAAAAAATGCATCTAACGAAATTCTACGACTATGCAAAAATTCAAATCTCTGTTCTTAAAAATAACAAAAATATCAGATGAATAAATGGCGGTCATCTTAAAAATGAAACACCGTATATAGTTTTGGTCATCAAATTCAAAAAATGTTTCCTCTTCAGACAATCACCAATAGAATGAAATGAAAGTGAAAGGTGAAATAGTCGAGGATGGTACTACATATTTGGAAATCATGACTTCACGTCATTAAGAACACTAAAAACATAAAAATAATGTTAATATTCGAAATAGTAAAAAAGTGTTACTCAGTCACAATTTCTCAATGTTTTAAAAAAAATTGGCCATTGAACTATTTATTTATTTATTTTTGAAGTGAAAACTTCTTTAGGCGCACCACATTATTCCCGGGCAGTGAATTAGTTTCACCGTCACGCGTCACGTCACACACTCCTAGATGAAAGGCTCATTCGAATAAGTTCGGGAGAGCCGAGTTTAGCCGACCGAGCGAGACTCAGTCAGCTGTGCCACTTGTCACTTCCAAAAGTTCCAAATTTTCATTGTGTTGCTAAGTTTAAGCGACGTCAGTGCAGAACTCCAGGAGTATCCATATACAGTATGGAAATTTTAACTGCAATAAAATTCACTCATTTTTTCAAATGAAAGGGTACACCAAGTGACACCTCGTTTGAAAGGCCACTTCATAAGGAATACAACAATCATGCGATCGAATAAAAAAAAAATCTGAGTAGGCGAAAATGGTGGTCTGAACCAATCAAAACATCAGAATAGCACAATCCAGGTAACTTGATTTTTTTTATTCGATCGCACGTTATTTATTTCCTGAATATTTTCAAAGCCTACATGCTAAAAAAATAAAATCCAAAAGTTGAACACGTTGGAGGTGTGCAATTCGTATCTTACTCGTGTAGTAACTTTTTTCAAAAGCCTTGATTGCTTTTTGCCTAAGCAATATTGGGGCAGAATACCGGAACTTGGGTCATGCCCAGACAAAACGGGCTATTCACTATTCAAGAAAATTCGGTGACTCCAGCCCGGCAACTGACCCGTGACAACGATATCAGTCTACGATATCAACTATTGTCCTCAAAATACTTAGATCTGCAAAGCTGCACCCTTAAAAGTTGCAAATGGTCCAAGAAGTAACTGAGGATGACCCGGACCTCCGAATCCAATTTTGCGAGCAAATAATAAACCTGATGAATTGGGCCGTTATTGTTATTGGGCTGACTATAACCTTCATTGGATGCCAGAACCTCATACTTAGTTCCCGCAAAAACTCAATGTATGAACTGGGACAATAGGTGATTGAATGAACATTGGAGCCAGTATTCTTGGATGGTAATCTTGATGGAGCAACATATCTTAGGTTGCTCCAAGATCTCATGCCAGCGTTAGCGGGCTTATTTCCAAATCCGTTAGATCCAGATTTACCCGATGAAAGAATATGGTATCAACAGGATGGAACTCCACCCCATTATGCTGTGATCATTCGTAGATATTTAGACGAATCTTTCCTAATCCATGGATTGGAAGAAGAGGTCAAATTGAATGGCCGGCAAGTTCTCCGGATCTTACTCCTCTCGACTTTTTTATGGGGATATTTTAAGAGTAAGGTCTACACGTACGAGTACTCGTATGTAACAAAACCGAATAATATCGAGGACCTTAAGCAACGTATTGAGCATGAAATTAGGCAAATCACACCGGAAATGTTACAAAACGTAAGCGATGAATGTTACTATCGATTTGCAATTTGCCAAGAAAGAAACGATGCCCATTTTGAAAATTTGTTGCACTAAATACTCGTAGTATTCAACTTATAAAATTGTATGTATTTGTTTCGGGATTTTTTACAAAAATAAAAGTTTTCACTTCTTCTGGGCACGTCATGGTATACTCGGTGAAGCTGGAGCAAATTCTGCATGAGCCCGAAGACTGTAGGCAGAACGTTATTCTGGTCGTGACATATACCTAATGTCAAACATGGTCCAATTGCAAGATCGTGGTAGAACTCGTCTTCGTCGAGTGACAAATGTATAGCATTTTTACCCCGAATTGAAATATTGACTAAAATCATAAATCACACCAACAAAGAAACAGATCTTAAAGCACCTCATCTGATAATTTATGGTGGGGTGTTAAATAACCTCAGCCAAATATTTAGTGACACCCAACGGGCAAAAATGACCGGTTTCTTACCTGTAAGTGGATTGTAAACTGTTTCTTTGTTGGTGTGATTTATGATTTTAGTCAATATTTCTATTAGGGGTAAAAATACTATAGAAGAAGCCGTTGTACCGAGTTCCTCCACTATACCTGACATAATCCATTTTTTTAAAGGGTGCGGATTAAGTCCATAGACGAATTCCTCCATCGAATAATTATATACTTAAACGAGGAAGCCATATTTGTTCCCGAAATATGGGCGCGTGCTGATAATTGTATGTACAGAACAACTAACTCGTGTGAATCATTTCATTCAAGATTTAATTCCAATTTTTATTCCAGTCATCCCAAAATTTTCCTATTTATAAATGTCTTGCAAAATTTTCAGTCCGAAATTTATATGAAAATACAGGATGTCCCAGGACTCGCGGATCAAATTTAAACTGTATATTCCTTGATGGTAATGAAGGTAAAAAACGTTTAGAAAAATATTCAGGGTGCAACAGCTTTTTAGTTATGAATTAATCAAATTGACCAATAGAGCTCGATCTAATTTTCCCTTTATGAGAAAATTGAGCACCTTCCGTCAATTGCCAAGCAACGTATAATTCGATAAATCACAAAATTATTTTCAATATTTATCTGGTCGACTTGTCGGAGCAGACGTCAAAAGTGACAGCTACTTTTGAAATAACCAAAAATGGGATAATTTCGCCAAAGGCAGGTTAACAAATGTATAGAATCTAAATCAGGGAACACAAGAAGTTTCTTCTTCCGGCTTGCTTCCGGCAATGAATGAAATATGGTTTGTTATGAGTGAAAATTTCCAGAGCAATTGTAACCTTGAGGGGTATGGGAAATTGACGGGAGGGATATGATGAATTGAAAATTGAACCTTTGTTGATGGAAGGTAAAATGGCGACGTAGCGTCAAGTGAGTAATATTACTACCTTAAAAATCTTAGTAAAAAGTGAAATATGCAGGGCCTCTGAAGTGAATCGGAGTCACAAGAAATTTATCCTGATTCCTGTGCATACACTCTGCATCTGCAACGTATTAGCGCAGTTACACGAGCGGGACTCGTCATCGTCGAAATGAAAAGAAAGACTTTTAGGAACATTCTTGACATTCCAAAAAAGCTGGAGTTACACGTAGGTTTTGAACAACAGATCAAGCATAGTGGCAGTTCTAAAAGAAAGAAGACAAAACTGAATTGAACTAACCTATTTATTTTAGCATCATTATTAGTAAAAATTTAAAATCAAATTTTATAACTTAAACGATGTAGAATGCAACAAATGAAATAAAAAACATGCAAAATAAAAAGATTAATTTATAACAAGTGTTCAAAAGGTCCACCTTTCATCTGAAGGAATAGACGAGCTCGTTTAATTAAATTTTCCCTTGCCAGTCTAAGCATATTCGTGAATTTCGTCATTTAGTTCTTCTAAAATATTGATAGGTTCGCGGTATATATAGTTCTTCAAATGTACTACTTCTACCGTCGTCATCAAAGGACTGAACAACAGCATCTGGCGTTCTAACTTCTCGCGGGGGACCACCAACTTCTTGTCAAGTAGGCACCAAGGACCCAGTGCCTCGAGCACGATCCACCAACCGTAGAAATACGTTATAATTTGGATGTGGCAAACGTCGTGGAAAACGTATTGCATCCTCACGTGCATTGCGCCCGCACTCTCCATAGAGCATTTCGGCATACTCTGCAGCTGTATTCATCATTTCAATATGAAGTTTGAAAATTTCGAATCAAATTATAACTTGACGTTGTCAAAATCTTCACAGTTGCCCAAACATTTACTTGAAATTCCATACCATTCTTACTAGAATTATGTTGCTAGGCAATTCAAACTATTGGTTAAATTTACGTGAAATTCAAATTGACAGTGTCCTTCTGATTGGTCAACTTTAATTATTCATTACAAAGAATCGATTATACCCTGTCCTTTTTTTTAAACGCTATTGCTTTCAGTTATCACCAAGGAAAACGCACTGTAAGTTTGATCCGCGAGTTCTGGGACACCCTGCTAACACATTTCCGAAGGTAAATACAAAAAATACTACGCAAAAGGAATATTTTTTGAGAAATTTAGAGTTGAACACAATGTAATTTCTCAAAGTGAATTTGTAAAAATGGGTTATTATTTTTACTTGCCCTTGCAATAATAATAAATTGTAATGTAGGTTTATAAGTATTATTTTTTAAATTAATACACACTTTTTTTAATGGAAACTGCTATTTTACTTTTACTCTTGAAGATATTGAGTTCGTTCGTAATTATTTAGGACGTCAACAACCAAACTTGTCAGCAGCACCTTAATTCCTATGGTCAGCGCTGGTGGTGGAAGAAGATATATTTTGGATGGTGTGCCTTTGTTTTACTTTAACTTTGAAATAAACGTAACATTACAACATTGTGTTTTTTTAATTAGTGTGGTTGTAAAATAAATACCTTACATCTAAAGAGCGTGATTTTATAAAGGAAATGCAGGGGGTTTAATTATGTAGAAAAGCCATCCATCCAAATAACTGGCACTATGACCCGCTCATTAGCAAAATATTTCAAATTTTAAGTTAAGTTATGGGGTCCCGTCGAAAAAATTATAAATAAAAAATATATTTAATATGGCGAGTTTTATGATTGCCTAACCAAATTTTATTTCGTAAAAAAAAATCAACAATTAAAATTATCTGCTGCCATACTGTACAAAAATCAAGGTGATGAAATAAAAAGAATATATGTACACAGCCACTTTACACATTCACGTTGTTAAACAGAGATTGATAAACGATCGTATCACTCATTAACCTCGACACTTCACTATCAACTTGTTTACGTCACGTTGATTGTAGTTTTATGTAAAATTTTTAATTAATACGCTAAAAGCCACCATTTTTCAGCTGTAAAAAGATATTCTCTTCACTGAAATAAAATGCTCAAAGTGAACACACCATAATTTATTTAGTACCTCGATGAATGTCATTACTCATTACGTGTCTTGAGGACAATGGGCAAAACGATTGAGTTCTAAAGGCAACTGAATTTTATAATGGAAAATCAACTTATATAATTTTACTCTTGATTATGGGTTTATGTGGGTAACTTTTTTTTAATTAAACGTGTGTTTTGATGAGTATTTAAAATACAATTGACTGGACTGTTATTAGCACATTTATTCTTTTTGTGTAATACTAGTGTCTCGGAATATAATTTAACTTCAAAGTTTTACTTGAGATTTGTCATTTTCCAAGTCCTAGGAGCTGTAACAGTTCTGTGAAGTGACCGAGCAATCTGCAAAATACCTGAAGATGTATATTACCGGTAACATTCATATATCTTTTTTCACTTTCAATATATTTGCTTTAAATAAAATACAAAAAGGATGTTTCAAAACGATTAATGGAGAATAATATTTATATTAACATATAAATAAATAAATGTTATGGAGTAGACAAAACTCTCACACTCTTACTCAATATAAAAATAAACTTGAATAATACTGTATTTTACAACTACACATGCAATTTTCAGATAACGTGAAAAACTATTCTACATTATGTCGGCTTTGTCAAAATCGTTACAAAACGTAATACGAGTACGTCTAATTTATTTCTTATAAATATATACATAATTCTTATGTATATGTTTTTATTAAGTACTAAAAAAACAACAAATTTTGTAAAATTTTCTAACATTACTATAGTTAGTACACTTTTTCCATGGGTGTAATCAGAGATTGTGACTGACAACGGGAAATGAATTTAAAAATTCACAGTAACCCTGCGACTAATTCAAATATGTATACCTTTTAAATTTAGTACCCTGCAACTCATTTCTGCAAGTGTCTACTGGAAATGTTCTTCACAGTTGTAGTATGAACTGTTCACAATTGCGACGCTTTCGTTGTACCCTGCACGATACTTTATGAATTTACTTAAAGACAGATGACCTAAGGTATACACTATTACAAAAATAAACTAAATAGTCGTATACAAGCGACTATCTAAACAATTATCACCCAAGATTACGAAATGTTTAAAATTAAATTAGCGACTTTTCTCGGTTCCACATATTGGAATAAAAATACATAACATTAAGTAAAAAATATATTGTATTTCGACACCCTCATTATATCGAAAATATTATTTCGGTATTTATTTCCTGATTATTTTGATATTCTATACCCTCCTCTTTGTCAAAGTACAACTTGTTTACTTATTATTATTTGGACAAGTTGGCCAACAGGATGTCCCAATTACAGGTCAACCAAGTAAAAGACAAAGCAAAAACAAAACAAAAAAAAGAAACAAATCGACCCTAATTGACCCCTAGTGATTATGTCAACCCGAGTTTACGACCTCCAGGGGCTGCAGGTAGTTCATAAGTATAGTGGACTGCCTAATAACCGAATTTTACGGGTTTTGTTGAGGCTTTTGTTTATTTTTTTGCTTCCAATCTAATTTGTTTTTCCAAAAACTGAGACAGTAGCCCCATGAGATACGTTCTTCTGAATCCAATGCACTTTTTAAATAGTCTCTAAATGAAAAATTGAGCAAAAATAATTAAAATTACTGAAAAACGTTATTAATTTTTTTTTAAAGAATGAAGCGATTTTTCAAAAAACTGAGACAGTAGCCCTGTGAGATACGTTAATGTTTAACAAAAAATATAGTCACCATACTTTCAAACATAAAACTGTGGAAAAATAATTACAATCCGTTTAGCGCGCTTTACCATTGCTTGGCTAACCACTAGGCAACAGCCTTAAGAGCATCGATGCCACAACAAAATATGTATGTCAACCATACCCTCAATGTTCTGATAATTGATCATCATCCGGACGATCGGCGACGAGAGTCCAGTATTTGTACTTATATAAATTTAAGTTTGAGTTCAACTGACTAGCTAAACATAAACTACCCCTATCGTCTAGACAGATTTCTTTGATTACAATGATTGAAATGGTCTTGTTTTTAGCGTAGGGTTTCCATTGTAAGTAAAAAAAAAACAATTAAAGTTTTATTAGTTTATATCAGCTTTTCGCTTTGAAAATTGAACCAATTATTCCGTATAGATTTACTTAACTGTTCTTAAAATACAAAAAATTATTTCGAAGGTCCTAAAATAACCCATTCCCACTGTCATGTTTTAATATGCAAACCATTTAGATCACAGACCATTATCTAGAGATTGATCCCTAAGTTCTACCTGAGATTTCTTTTTCATGGCAGAATATTGACTTATAATACCACGAGTAGGCAACGTTATGTCGATTATTTTAGTGGTACTGTCACGAATGTCACTCACGCTTCAATTTGAATACCACGAGTGCGTAGCACGAGTGGTATTCTCAAGCGTGTGGGACATGAGTGAGAACACCACAAAAATTGTCTATTTAACTTTGGCTAAGCGTGGTATTCGAGAGACTATTCAACGAACAAAATTTATAATAAATTTTCCTGATAATCATCACGAGTGAAAATAACCGATAATTTTTCACATGTGATGAATAACCAGGAAGTTTCGTTCTGATTGGTCCAGAAATGACAAATCGTGCATTTTTATTGGAGAATTTTATGTGAGTTGAACAGTCTCATTTATTAAAACTTGCATTAGAGATATTTCAATTAAAAAGATACATGTAGTACGAAAAGTTAATATGTACCATCTTTCTGTTTTAAACGTTATCTGGGTTGAAGTCAAAACCAACATTACATTCCAGCCCAACATTACAATTCGCCACTCTGCCAAGTAGAAAAAAAAAGTAAGATTATGCAGCCTGTCCTAGAAAAATAAAGTTTTCCATTTCAGCAATCTCTGAAGGTCGTCCTCAGGTACCGAGTGACTATCAATGTACTTCGTGACTTAACCTAACCTAAATAGAAATGATTGACAGATGATGCACGAGAAGATTTGCACTACCAACTGCATCAGTGTTGCCAATCCACTATTTTGCTTCAATCATTTATAGTCACTCGGTATTACATACTAAAAAATCGGACAGGTTGCTACACAGCAAAAATAATAGTTATTGATATCACAACAAGCAGCAAGAAATTTGGGGATTTTAATAATCATGTAGAAAACTTCGAAATCCCGGCAACGCAAAATTGTCCCGGCAGCGCAAAATTGCGGTCATGATTGGTGCTGAATTCTGATTGGTCAAGTTTAGGATGTCCTTTCTCGATTATCGCTTGAGATAGGACTTTTTTTCTTTAAAATTCTGATTATCACATTTAGCAAAATACTTCCTTTTTTCTCTGGGGAGGTAGTTCTGGGACATCCTGTATATTATGATTATGTCAGTGGCTGTCGGTTTGTCCTTTACCTAATTTTGGTTTCAGGCTTCTAATTTTGTTGAAACAATTTACTAAGCTTGTTTTAGTTGTGACGTTAAAATTTGGACTTTTTGCATCAACCAAATAAACATCAAACAATTAACTGTAATGATTTTTTATTTGACAATCTCACTCAACAGGTGGTGCTTTCTTCTTTTTGGAATAGACCCATAGTTGTGCTTCAAAACCAGTTTAATTATAGTTTGGTTAAAACAAACTGTAACTAAACGAGGATTGGCCTAAACAATTTGCTATTTTATTCCATTTAAATATAACACCTTTAATCAGTTTCATCATGTTTATGTTTTGTATTTCTTTGAGATAAATTAAATGACAACAAAAAAACATCGAAAAATTTTACACAGAACTAAAAAAAATACAACCACCACACTTATGATATCGAATTTACTCGATTTTAGATACAAAAAGGTTGTTTACTTTAGGAATTGAATAACTGAACATATTACAACAGATATCTATCACACATTCACACACATCCTCGCCCTGAGCCGAATCTGAGTTGCTTTACTTGAACTGGATGAATGTACGTGGGCGGATAGCCTTAGTACTTAAGTGTAGGACGGCTTTTATACCTACATTTGATGTAAATAAACATTATTTTAATTAAATGAGTATTTTAACTGTCCATGATTATTCTTCAAATAATGAAAAATTGGAAAATATACCATATAATCACGTGTCATACTACATTCACATATTCATTTTTGCAAATCGTAAACTACGGAAAACAAAGCACTTCAGACCAGTAAAAATTCCACAAAAAACAAGATATCATTGATGATAAAAATAATATCGTTTGGACATCTTGATCTTGATCTTACAGGAAATACACAGAGGTGGATACCAATACATACTCGTACTAACATCCGATTCGTAGGTATCTGCTTCTGTGCACTTCCTCTGCAGTAAATACTATATTTTAATCTTGGGGGCGTTGACACCCCATATTAGTAAAATCAATGTCAAAAACATTCTTGTGTGGTCTACATTACTGCATAATACAACAATAAAAATTCTGATAAAAATTAATCAACAATGATTAATCTGATTAGCTGTCGAGCCGTAACGAAATCGTAAACACAACATCTAACGCGTAAAACGTCCATATACCTACTAAAAGATTTACAAGTAATCGGTTGCGCCAAAGCATCTGTTTTTTAACTGAAATACAGAAGAGTTAGTGTGTTGTAAACTAAATTGTTTGTGTTATATACCTACTTATCAAATAGCTTGTACATTGCAAATAATTAGTCTTATGCATAACAATATCACTCACATTAGTCATGTGTGTTTAATTTTTATAACATGTCCACAGTTTTTAATTTGATAATATTTTCATTTGATATTCACCGTACCTACTTGACCAAAAAGTAGAAAATTCAATTAAAGAAAAAATATCATGAATAATCATGTGTTACGGTTTACATTTAATTATTTCCTAATCTTGTGAGAGATAACTGTTAACAGTTTTACTTTACATAGCAGTTAGTAGAAAACAATGAGAGAATATTAAGTAATTGGGGCAGCATAAGAAATTTTAATTCGATTTTCCCATGACGAGGAGTGACGGACGATGCAATGAAAAATCGCCCAAAGGCTACCGTAACGACATGAAACAGAACTCTAAAATGAACATTGAATAAACAAAGTGACCAAAAAACTTAGTGTTATGTTGATGCGCGCATTTCTTTAGGTAACAGGTATGTATATACAAGAGCATCGGTGACGTAAGTAACTAACACTAGGCCATTGCAACCATCAATAACAATTAATTACCATTTATGTAATTGGGCAAATAAAACTATGCATCGGGAAATCACACTACGTACCTATCTGCTAGAGCGAGTGTATTATCCATTTCGTCCTACAATTGAATATTGAGTTTTAAACGAAGTAAATAATAAGAACTGTCGTCGACAACAGAACACATATCGATCGTTCTCGAAGGCTAACATCACTAACACAAAATTCACACAATCAACATATCACTAGCACATATCGCATTCGCCTTCGCGCCAAAAATTTTCGAAATCAACTCGATTAAGGCACTTATTTCGATCGAAAACTCAGTCACAACTCTGTGAACCAACAAGTGTCAGCCATCTTGGGTAATTCCCGAAGCGGATTCTGCGCAAGAAGTTCAATGCAGTTAACACATTTCCCTGTCGTTTTCCCCGTATTTCCGTGAAAATGCGAAAAGTAACTGCAATATTTGCATAATACGTCATTGTTGACTTAGAAATTTGTTCTGACTTGGAGGACCGAAGGTGACGGTTGGTGGCAGAAACCTAAGCACTGACGGATTAACCCATTAACCAGAATTCGAATTGGAATTGTTCCTAAAAATCAACAATTTACAAACAGAGATAAATTTATCGCGAAAATCAGATTTATACCTATTTTTAATCGGTTATAAAAACATTGCGAAAAGAATACAGCAAATGTTTATTACAAATAAATAAAATTGAAATATCACGTAAATATGTAATGATTCACAGATGTTATCACAGTTATATTTGTCAAGTTTGCGAGGACTATGACATAATCATCACCAAGGTATTCTTCAACATTAAACGTCAGGATTAAATATATGTCCCATAACAACAAGTCATTTTATTTACAACATTTATTAATGAATTTTACACAACTTCTAATAAATGATGAGCTTTACACAACTTCTAAACGCCTTGTTCATTGAATTGCAAGAAGGACCTTTAATAAATACGTCAATGAACATCTAGATTTATGATAGAAAGTTTAAAAATGAGCACATTTCGTGCACATTTACTTACACATTAGTAGTTTTTTGTGGGAAATATGAAAAATTTTGATGGGGTTTCCTCTAATTTCCTTAAAGTGGTCAAGGAAAAAAAATTACTTGTTATCAATGACTAAGTGATATGAATCCTTTGTTTCAGTATTTATATCCAGGAAATGTCGGTTTTACACATGTCGCGCCACATATAGCAGTATCGCAACATTGTTTAGATAGTGGACAATCTGTGCTTGACCGACAGCTTACAGGTTTCCGACAACTTATTCGAGCTTCTGGACTAGATGGCGTTGGACACCCGGTTGGGTTTAAATCTAAAATTAAAAATGTTATTTTATGTTAAATTTTAATAAATGATTTAATTATTAAATTAAAAATACTTAATGTAAACAAATACATACTACAGGGTTATTCTAAATGATTGTAGTCGAAGTAGGCGTGAAAACTGAATGTAAAATTTATGGTTGCCGCTCCACATAAAAAAATCATCAAAATGATGTGTTAAATTGGGTGCAAAACAACTCAAAATTTTTAAAATTGATTGTAGAACAACTCAATATTTCTGGATTCAATCGTTAATTTAACAAAAATAAATAAAATCCTGATCACCTAAAAAATGACAGTGGCAGCGACACAACTGACAGTTCATATGAAAGCGGCAAAAACGTAATAACATGGGCATGGCCTACTTCGACTACAATCATTTAGAATAACCCTGTATAAAGCTTTTATTTTCTCAGCTACTATTATTTCCGTTTCTTATAATTTTAATGCACATACAGGTGTCTCAAAATTCGCAAATTTCGAATTCAGAGCGTGGTAGGAAAGGACACAGTGGAACTCGAAAAATACTTAGAATAAAAAATCACTCTTCCTGATGAAGATATAAGCACTTAATTTTGTTCAATACATAGCAGCCTTCATATCCACAGTGACAAAATACTATTCTAACTACGTTGCCGCTCCATTTTTAAGAAAAATTACAAAAATTTAAGATTTTTTTACTCCAAAGTAAAGCTATTTTTCAAAATAGTTATTTATGATGTAAGTGTTAAAAGTGAGATTTTATTTTGTAAGTGGGGAAGATTGGGAAACGAGCGCAGCGAGTTGACCAACCCCACGAACAAAATAAAATCACTTTTAACATGTCCATCATACATCTATTTTTTATACAACTGGTTTGCATTGCATTAAAAAACGCAGTCGTATTTTTGATGTTTATTTTAATTTCTGCGGCAAAAATCAGGTAGCTAGTCTTGTATTGACATTTGTTTATTAGGAACGTCAAAAAAGTTTTCATTACCTTTTGTAAAACATTTTCAATTCCACATTATTACATTCGTAAACATGGAATGCAAAGAAAACGACGTTAACGATGCCGATATCGACGACAGATTTCCCGCAAATATTGAAAAAGCGGCAAATAGAGCCACTTTAACATTTATAAATAAATAAAAAAATAACTAGTGTCAAAAGTTTTTTTTTACTGGTGTTAAAATAGTATATTATATACCAAGGTGGAGAAGTTCATGATTATAGCCAGAGCGCCAAGATTAGAGCCCGAGGCGTGCCGAGGGTTGTAAGGCGCGAAGGCTATAAGGGACTTTTCTACCGTGGTTTATATACTATTTTTTTCACTACTAGATACGTTAAAAGCCTTTCTGATAATAATTATTAATCAAATTATTTTGTCGGATGCGACGGGTCCAAGTTGTCATTTCTTGACAGTTGGTATGAAAATCGTCTGCGTTAACCAATGAAATAGACGATAATCTTTCGTTGCTAGGTGACGGTTGTTCCATTATTCACCAATGGTTAATAATGAAAAATTATTTACCTGTCACTGGGCCAACGTAGAAAAACGAAACTTCTCAGTGTTCTATGACAACCGATAACGCTAGACTTTATTACTAGTAGTGAAAAAATACTTTTAACGCGGTAAGTTATAAAGAGCAATTTTTAATCAAATTAGCTTCCACTAAAAACGTCACTTTTAATGTCAGTTGTATAAAAAATTGTTTTTCCTACAATCGATGTAGAAAGTAGGTCTTTGCGCTTGCATTTGACAACGCAAAGTTGACGTTTTCCGAGGACTGTCACTTTGTCGCTCACGCGCGAAGAAATGTACAAAACGCTCGCTCTTCGAATTTTTTGTTAAAATCAGATGTCCAGTGATTATTGTAACTAGTGACAACGAATAAACAGAAAGAATTGTTGTGTCAGTTTGTGTCGGGGTTCTTTGTGTTTTTACAAAAAACATTGCTCAAAAGCCTGTAGAAGGAAGGGAAACTGTTGAGGAAGCGTTTTCGTGTACACCTCCCGAAATTGTAAGTGCAGCAAAAGAACCAGAATACACACTTCCAGAGCATGGATTACTTTTCAAAAACCTTAATTATTGTACTTTTAATATCAATATTGTGAATAATTAGTTTCTGAATTTAAGAAGGTATTACATTGATTTGGTCCAAATAAAATCTGTGGCGGTCGTGAAAAAGTAGGTAAGTCAAATTATTTCAAAAATGAGTTAGCGATGTTTACACCTTAATAATAAATTATGGAGTTAAATAATTCAGATTTTCACAGTTTAAAATTGACTTATATTGAAAGCAAGTACAGGTAGAAAGAAGCTTCTATTTAATTACAGGATTTTAGGAATGATGTGGAATTTTGAATCGTTGCCCTGAAAAATTAACATTTTCGACTTACCTAGTTTTTCACGACCGCCACAGAAATAATATGTAGTAGTCCTATGACCCTCAATCGACAATGTATCACTTTGCGCTATTAATACACAAATAGCTATTACGTTATTATTTTCCACAATCATCTACACCATAAATAACAATAAACACTGAACTTTTCAGCCTGTATTTGAAGAAAACGCATTTCAAAGAGTGCATCTTCAGACCAATGTATCTTTGTGGTAGGAATCCCGATTTTTTTTAATTTCCATATTTGGACTACTGAAGTGATTCCCTGCAACGCTCTGAATTTGGAATTCACGAATTTTGAAACACTCTGTATATGTGTTAAGAAATTTAAAAAAAATCTACATTTATTAAACGGTGACTCGGTTTTAAAAATATGCAGATCAATTACAAATAGGGACTGTTCAATTTAGTTAAATTTAAATCTTGCAATAAATATATGAAATATAAAAGTGAGAATTCAACGCACGTGTCAAAGAACCAATGAACGTTAAGAATTGGACTGAATAACAGCCAATTACGAGCGAGCTTTTTTGATTATTCTGTAGGTACAAAATAAATAGGCGATTATTCTGCATCTAACTCTTCAATTGTCACCAAATCAACAAATTCGCTTTTGACAGTTTAAATTTGTCATTATGCAAGCAAATAGATGGGGGTCTACTTCAGTGGCAGAAATTACCATTGTTGATATAATTAATAATTAATAAATACCGTTTCGTAAATGTCTGTGGTTCTGGTTTGTTAAATTCTCATGTAAAATACAACTCTTGACATGGACATGTGCCGAATATATTTCTCCTGAATTTTAACTCATTGCTATGATATTTGGAAATACAACTCGTGCTACGCTTCGCGTCGCACATTAATGTTAATATAAAATCAAAGGTAATACCTAATAATGTCTCTGCCGTTGCACGTTTATACAGACAAGAAACATTATACCAAAAACTCTTCGTTTTTTCACAATTTCATTTAACCAAGCGAATATGACATTTACATATGTCAAAATTTACGAAACTGCACAGTTAACTGTGTTTAACTTTTTAAAATAAAAAACAAATATCCAAGTTACCTTTGCAAATGTATTGTGGGTTGCATTTTCAATTCCGTCGGGCTCATTATCATTTGTATACCCTGTATACCACACTAGGAAATATTCTTTCGCGGGAGCAAAATTTTTCTTAATGGTAAATTTTCATTTTATCTTCATTTCTTAAAGTCTTTTTTTAACGTGCCCAGTGGTCGCATTATAAATCTTCAAAGTTGTTATTACTTTGTTTTGGGCAATTCAAAAACAAGAACGACAATTTTAGATTTGAAGAGTTAAGATAATTGGATGTGCGCATGCTAGGCAAAAAGTGAAATTTTTTAGTATTTTTTTAAACCGCAAATTTGAGATAGTTCGAATTATTGTAACGTGCAATCAATTAAACATAGAGTTACCTGGATTGTGCTATTCTGATGCTTTGATTGGTTCAAGCCACCATTTTCGCCTACTCTAATTTTTTTTTATTTGATCGCACGGTACAGGGTTATTATAAACGTTTTTAATCAAAGCAGGCCATGCTCAATGCCCATGTTATGAAATTTTTGCAGCTTTCATATGAACTGTCAATTTTTGTAGCTGTCAAAAGCTGCCAAAGATATTGACTTGTTTTGCAACCAATTCTAAAAATATTGAGTTGTTTTGCACCAAATTTAACTCCCGTGTGTGAACGGTGTGTACTCATTTATTCACATCGTTTTGATTTTTTTTTATGTGGAGCGGCAACCATAAATTTTACATTCAGTTTTTACGCCTACTTGGACTACAATCATTTATAATAACCCTGTACATATTATAACTAGGTAGTATATACACCAAGGTGGAGAAGTTCATTATTATAGTCAGATCGCCAAGATTACATCCCGAGGCGCGCCGAGGGATGTAAAGCGCGAAGGCTATAAGGGACTTCTCTAAGGTGGTTTATATACTATTTTTTTCACTACTAGATAATAATTATTAATAAAATTATTTTGTCGGATGCGACGAATCCGAGTTGGCATTTCTAAACGGTTGCTATGAAAATCGTCTACGTTAAAACCAATGAAATAAGCGACAATCTTTCCTCGCTAGGTGACGGTTGTTCATTAAAAAAAAAAAATTTTTTACCCTGGGTTAATAATGAAAAATTATTAACCAGTAGGAGAGAAATTCTACTTCTGAGTTCGGTTCAGAAGTAAATAATGACGCCTTGTCAGACTAGTAGTGAAAAAAAAATTAAATGCCCTTGAAAAATTTGGCAAATATGTAATTATGTAAATGTATAAAATCGGGTCTGGTCCTTATAAAAATCAAATATTGGTGAGAAGATGTTAAGAATAAGATTTAGAAACATTAAAAACAAACCTAAATGTGATTCACCAAAACACACAAATTTTGAATTTTTGTACGACTTTTGTGTAAAGCGTTATTTTAGTAGGGCACTTTTAGTCCCTCAGGAGTAAGCAATAGAGTTTAAATTTAGACATTTTCGAGTAATCAGTAATTACAAATTATTGGTAAACAAATGCCGAAAATTGTTGAACGTAACACACAATAGTAAAAACAATAATATGTCGTAAATGTACTTACAATCGCAACAGTTTCGGTAATATTTACAACAATATTCATTGACAATATCTCCACAACTTTTACAAATAGTGTCAACACTGTTGTCTTGCAGAATAACTAAACTAGTATTAAATGATAATATTAAAAGTACTTTCGTAATTATATTGAACATGTTGTTTTGACAAGCTTCTTATCAAGACGAGAAACTTTGCTGTAATAATATAATATAACCCTTGAATAAGCTGCTTGACATTCTTACAATGGAAATTATGTAAGAGTGCCAAGTTAAGAGAACGCATTTTGCATTACAATTATCAATTACTTATAGTTGGCACATTTTTGTAAGTTGATTAGAATTTAAAATATCGAATATTTAAATGAAACTACATATTAATCTTTCAGTTACAGTTTACAGCATAGAAAAATTAAAAATATATTAATTATTATTACAATCAACTAGAAAAATAATTAATGAGAGGTTTGACAGATGCATAAAACTTAACGTGTTTTTGCAGCGGGAGACTAAAAAATAAAACGAGAGTTGTAACTCTCATACAATTACATAATTAACAATTTAAATTATGTGTCAAAACGCTTTTGGAATAATTGTACATAATTATGTATTACGCAAAACATTATAAAAATCAATCTCCGCAAAAAACGAATTAAGGGCCGGTTGCACCAATGTGAGTTAAATTTAACTACAGATTAAAATATACGAAAACATTGTTATAACAATAGGTAACTAAAGTAACGAAGCATTTTAACCTACAGTTAACTTTAACTGCCGTTGGTGCAACCGGCCGTAAGAAATCGTGGTTGAAAGTAGTTTAAACGAGCACCAGTGTAATAAACAGACTCATCATTCTCAAACACCCCATTTCAAAAACTGGGTAAGCTTCAGTAATGAAGGTATTTGTTCCTTTGTGAATACCATTTTGCCTCTTTCAAAATGTATCGGTACACAAAATAAATATGACAGATGTGATCAAACAAATAACAGATGTCAAATAAAAGCGGACACAAGTTACAACTTTCATTTTATTTTTCACAGCCCCTACTTATGGAAAATTTTGTTGATCGCGCGTATGATCTATTCATTTAATTCTCAACCGAAGATTACTCAAGTTCAGTTCTTGTTTGGTCAGATTTTACTTTTTTTTTTGTTCGTATTAGTTGCTGAAAGGCCATTAAACTCAAACAGTTTCTTTGAAAAAAAACCCTCAAGCTACAACGCTCGGGTTTTTGCGTTAATTTGTTCTCGTTCAATTGCCAGCAATCAATGATTATTTTAAAATTAAAATCTTTCCGACAAGAGTTGAGCCCTCGTGATCGTACTGTTGATTGATAAGATCTAGATATCAGAACGGCAGATCGGATCCGGTTCTGGACTGCTCTATGGTGTGAACTAACAAGAAAGCCCTTTAGATTAAGGCTGTTGCATAGCAATAAAACTTTTGGGCGAGGTGTAGTTAAAGTTGCAGTCATTATCTAGTAACTTCACGTATGTTTGAACTATAGTCCAATTTTTACCCTTTTGAGGTGACGTCACGATTTCCTTCCTCGCTTTCTCTCTATTGAAACGACAGAAACAGAAGAAAAAGAAAAGCGGTACGTTCATTTATTGTTGATTACTTTGTGGTTATTTTATGCTCCTCTAACGATGCGAGCCCCAAACTGACGAACCTCATTAGCATTTATGTAGGATTATTGCTGCAGCATAAAATTCTATTTCTCAAGTGACAAACATAATTTTACAACCAAAGTAGAATTCCACTAGAGTTTCTGTAGGACTATACAGAGTGTTAGCGAATGGTCTCCCAAGAATTTCAGGGTGAGTTTGTGAGGGAAAATGTGGTCTAAAACCTTAATACCATTTTTTCCTAACATGAATGGTTTTCTCAAAAATAAAAAAAAAATTAAATGGTGCCCCACTGTTTGGGAGCTTTTGCACCATTTTATTGTTGTGATAATTAAATAAATAGTTAACGTTTTGTAATGCAAGTCAATTGCTTAGCAACCAAGAACAACAGTGCCTCATGTCAGATTTTATCGAGTACCTACTGTCACAATGACGTTTCGGTTTTAAATATTTCCCTTGGATAATATCCCATTAAAAACTACCAGGACTGCATTTTTTATTGACAAAGTCAATAATTATATTCGAAATATTTATCTAGATTCACCACAACCTTGAAGTACGTCCCCTTTTATTGCTGCAATGAACTGAAATTATTTCTGCAGCTTTATTTGTGATATACCACATCTCGATCAACCTCTAATCAGATTCGTTAATTTCTGTGTAACTTCATTTATTTGTATTTGTATTGGAAAAAATTCATAATAAATGCTCAAAATATCCTCCGTTTGGCATAACATAAGCATTAGCATACCTTCGGACAGCAGCATTGGCAATTCCGCTACATTCCCCATGCAGAAAATGCATATCTGCATACTCCTCGATAGAATATTCTGGCATTGTAAACGATTGTAATCTTTGTAGGCGACGAATCAAGTCAAAGTGTAGACTTTGACAGTAGTAAATTTCGAATCGTTACCAAGCAATCATTTTTTAAATCGAAACATATAAGATTTTTTTTATTATACCTGAATCATAATCCCTGTTTTTGACACTAAAATGCGTGCGAAAAAGGGCATTTAAAACACTAAAGCTTTAAGGGTTGCTTAGGTAACAACTAATTCACCTACATTTTGAACAATGATAAATAGACATTGATACACGATTTATGATAGCAACGAAACAACAACAATTGACCATTTCTATATCAACGATTAATGATACAGATTACGTCGGAAAAGGTATTTCAATTTGCTTTTTTTTGTTATAATTTTCAGATTTTAGTGCAGGTATAATAAAAAATAGCGTATGATACACGTTTATAAGGGCCTTTAAAGCACTTGCGACGTTAAAAGCACTCCGCTATGCGTCGTGCTCTTAAACTCGTCGCGCGTGCTTTAAAGGCTTCCTTATAAACTTGTATCATAATATACTATTTTTATTGGTAACAAATTTTGCTCATTTAAAACACGCCTGAGCGTTGTTGTGTACACCTTGGCTGCGAAATCCTTTGACGACCTTGAGATTGTCTTGCCTCGGCCTAAACGGCCTCGGCGACAATTTTTCTCTCAGTTCGTCAAAGTACGATTTCGCAGCCTTGATATATAACTATTGTATATCAAGGCCGCCAAATTGTTCTTTAACGTACTTACCCAGAGAAAAATAATCAGATAAAAATAATCTCGAGGATGTTAAAGTATTTCACGGCGAAGGTGTACAGAACATTTTTTCTGCAGCCGAAGATTTGTAATTATAAAATGAACGAGTAAAATTTCCTCAATATCAATAAATAAATAAATAAACTCGGCTTACATGTCGGCATATCGCTATAGAAATGACATAAATAAAACAATTCATTTTGAAAAAAACCGTAAAAATGTCGGATCAAAATTACGATGTTTCAGTTCCGTGTACTCCTGCAGAGTTAAAAAATGTATAATATAAATTATAAATTGTGCGGTGTCTAATTTAATACCTGAGAAATTGAAACGGCAGTATGAAAAATGTTACAGTGACTTTAGAGACTGGTGTAACAAGAAGAATGTGAAAACGATGTCAAAAAATGTTGTATTGGCTTATTAATGGAAAAATAACAAATAGTGAAATGTTCAAGTTTATGGAGTACGTATTCAATGTTGAAGCTCATACTGAACTTATGGGATGGCATTGATGTAACGAAGTTTCTGAAGTTGGTATCAGGCGAAAAAGTCCAAGGCATCGACACAGACCATCAATTTATTTTTAGAAAAAGCTAGTGATATTGTTAAAGGTAAATATTAAGTTCTGTTATGATAAGTTGTATCATCTGCCCCTATTTAGGGCATTTTAATCATGGTAATATCAGGGGTCATGCGAAGAGACGAATTAACCAAAATGTCTATTGATGACATTCAGGATGAAAATTCTGTACTAATAGTGACCGTTCCTGACACAAAATCTGGGATAGATATATTGTAAGTGTGATAATAAATTATTTCTAAAAGTTCATCTTACAATCAATGTTTATTGAATTCAATTTAGAACTCAAAACAAAACAAAACATGGAAGCTCTGATTTGTATCGAATATTATAAAATGACGTTTACTTTAACGGCCGCCATTAAGAGCAACAGCCGCGAAATTGAATTTCGCGGCCTGTTTTAGTTACGCGATGTGCTCATTTCGCATACGGTTGCCTAAAGAAATATTAGAATCTGAAAGTCCGACAGTCAATTTTAATCGTCATCAATACAATCATTACAATCGTATGTACAGTGGCGACCACGGAATTTCGCACACATTGGACATTTCACCGACATAATTTTATTAAAATGAGATACTGGCGGCAGTTTCGTGACAGTTTAGGTGAAACATCAGTCATGATCACATATAATCATGATTGATTATAATGACAATAAAGCTTAGACTATATAGTTTTTTTTAATGGCATACAAATTGGTGTGCGAAATTCCGTGCTCCCCACTGTACCTATGTCTTGAAGAAAATGTTTATTAAGAGGTTTATTAGAAGAAAAAAGAGAATTCCCCAAAACACCACAGTTATTTTTATGTTGAAATTATTTTAATTAATGCCATAAGTTTTCCGTCCTCGTACATAAAATTAAAAATGTCAAGAATAAATTTTGAAACTTTATTTTACTAATAATACAAAAATAACACTTACAAAAATGAAATGTACTAAACACATTTGCCTTACACCATCATTATTTATTTTAACAAACGGATAAAAAAAATCATGAGGTAACTTAATATTTAAGCTTGGTGGATCAACAAGTTTTCGAATTTTTTTAGTAGTGATGTCAAAAAATCCGATTTGAGCCCCTGTTTGAACAGTGAAATAAAAATATTTTTCTTTGAAATTAATCGGAAAAGTAATGTTTTTGAATTTATTAAAATGGAATACCACACCTAAAATTTTTTCTTGGTTAATAACATCTTCAAAATCAATTCTAGAATGATAAAAATTAATTGTAAGTAGGGTTGTTATGTTACCGCAACTAAGAGTATTCATTTTTTGATCAAATTTACCCCATGTTGTATTCAGGATAACATTAAGATCATCTCTATACATGACATTTAACCATTCATCGATATTATGCACATTAGCATTACCAAACTGACCAATTAATTTATTGCCCAAGGTGTTATTAGTGGTTTCTAACGACCAGTACTTAAAAATTGTCTGCTGTATATTGATGCACATATTCTTAGCAGACAAATTCTTATTTAAAATATAATCATTGATCTTACATTTTGTATATAAATTAAACCCAAATTCTACCGCAGTATATTTATGTTTGTTTAAAACACATATACCATCTAGAGAAACGGAAGGCAAAACCATAAAGTTATTAGTAAAGTCAGATGGATTTCGAAATAGTTTTAATAGCTGGTTATAATGCGTGCTGTTGCTGAGGGATGAATTTGTATTATTCACGCTAATATTCACTGAAATCAGTTCTGCGGTTAGGACTGGCGTGCCAATTAAATACCCAGGATTTCCACTGAGATACGAAGAATAGTTTAGAGTATGATTCCACCACATAAACTTAACTTCTACAGTCTGTGAAAAATCAATGTTTTTAACATAAGCAAAACTGATATTCTTCAGAATCAATAACACATTCGCTTTTACAATACCATAGGTACCATTATGATAAAAATCGTATCTGACATGTTGTACTACGTTAATGCAGGAAAGTGTGTTCCTTGCGATGCTGCGATGACATTCTGACTTGAAGTTTGTGTGGTTCTTAGCCACCTGACTGCAATTTTCAAAATATTCGTTGCAAATTTTCGCTTCCACAACCAAACAAATATTTTTTGGACATTCCTAAAACAAGATTATTAAGTTTATATTGAAATTATTAAAATTTCCAAACAGTACCTTTTTATGTAAAGATATATTAAATAATCTTGGGTTTGCAATTATTGACATATTCACAAAATACTTGGCCGCATTTAGATTGTAGTTCTCCTCAGACACTTCTGTATGGCTACAGATATTTTTCGTGTCAATCAAATATTTAACATCTTCCTTAATTAAACAGTCATTTGTAAAAAAACTGTTCATGATTTCTACGTGGCACACAAATTATAATTTAAAAAAAATTGGATTAATAACTTACTCAATGTTTCCAAAGTAGTGTTTCGTAAAATCCATAGAGGTTTTCCATAGCTGTAATTAAGGTTACTAAATATAGTGTCTTCTGATACGTGATGGGGCCAGGAATATTTATTCATTTTTTGAAATTCAGCTTCTTGTAATGATTTTAAAGGCTAAAATAAAATGATCGACTTTTTAAAAAATCCATGCAAAACTTTATAAAGGTATTACTTCTGTATTTTTAGGTTCAGAATTTTAAGCGAAAAGAAAAATTGAGATTTAACCGGATTTAACCTACCACACAATACAAGGAATAAATAAATTAAGTCACAATATGTATTATGAAAATTTTGTCAATAAAGGTATTTCATCAGACAAACACAATCCGGATAAATTGCAGAGGTAAATAAATCTGTTCTACTTTAAAATTTACTATTTCCTTAAAAAAATTAAGCCAATCAGATTTCAGCCAGTGATAAGCAAATGCCGCATTCACAAATTAATTTTTCTGAGTCTTATTTTTTTTAGGAAATAGTGTCCCAAAATATTTCTATCGATTATTATTTATCAACAACTTGACATGTACTCCCGATATTATTAGTTATTATTTTGCGGAAAACTATTTCATTTAGAAAGTGATATGTATAGTTCCCTACATGTTTTTGTTGAATTAAGTAACTTGGTGGCAAGTTGTTGTGAACGATACAAAATAATCCATTTTGATTAACTTGGAACTCCTGAGGTGTATTATTAATATAGGTATGCTTCGTATATTGACAGAATCTTCTATCATAATAATGAAAATCCTCTTCGCAATGGTCAAATACTAGTCTGTCCTCCAAAGAGCAATCTTGGTCGCAGCAACAGTTCAAATCACAGTAACTAAGCTAAAAATAAAAAATATTTAATTGCAAGGAAGGCTACCTTACTGTACCGGTTTTTTATATCTTTTATTTCAGTGGTATTCAAACTTTTTGGTACTGCGACCCACATTGGTGACCTAAGCAGTGAGCGTCTAACGACAGCAGCATTCGGACAGCACGTAGAAGAACTACGGGCTGTCCGAATGTTGCCCGAATGCTGCGAGCTTCTACAGCAGTAGCAAAAGGAAATTCTCGAAGATGATTGAGTAAATTCTCATCGTCTTGTTCGGTGGACACTTTGTGACCTCCCGAACTATTAACCGCTTCAAGGAATGAAGTTGGTCACATCGTTGCTTCACTTTCCAAATGCACATATGGCTTACATTTAGATCCGCCGTAACTGGTCGTAAGGACCAACCTTCTTCCAAATTTGCAATAGCTCTACCTTTTTGAGGTTCATTTAAGTAAATTCGAGGCATTCTTGAACAAATTGTTGACAGTGTCTTGAAACTTAATGTCAACTGACAATTACTGACATTTAATTAAGTCCATACACCAATGATTTTTTACAAAATTACAATAGAAAAATAATGACATAAACTGTTCCCTGGCCGCAACTGTACACACTATTTTTTTGCATATCGACGTAAGTTGAGAAATTTGGTCTAAAAGGATTTATGAAAAATTACAACAAAAAAATAGATATGTTTTGACAATCACCTCCAAGGAGATGGAATAAAGTGATGCAAAAAAGTACTACTTTCACTACGATTTTTCGTGTAAAAAAGTGCTACTTTTACTACGATTTTGCGTGTAAAAAAGTGCCAATTTCATTACGATATGCAAAAAAAACCTGACCTGATTAGGTACTGACTGTTCGTGTGTAAGATGCTTTATAAATTGTTTCACTTATTCCTACAATAGTCCAGTCAATATAAACATAAGAAAGGGTCCGACCTTGCAAAAGGTCATGTAGTTCTGATTTTTTAATATGTTGTTTGGACCTCAGTCAAGAGTGAAAAACCAAATTTGCAACTTCGAAAGACTTGTACGCGTTGCGTGGTAGTCAAAGAACAGCAAAATTTTCGCACTATTTTCAGTTTTTGCTCAATATCTCCTAAGATATGAGTCTCATACAAAACATTGAAGTTACCTTTTTTAAACTAGATTAAAGTCACTATAGTTTGAAGCCTAACCGAACTTTGTGAATCCAGCAGTTTCCGAGAGAGAGCTCTTCAAAAATTGGGTTTTTTTTTCAAGAAGTGAAAAAAATAATTGTTTACATCTCTTATTTTATTAAATATCGTCAAAAATACTCGCCCCATGAGAAAAGTCATGGGCAATGAACTTGAAGTATATTTATTTAGCTTTAAATTGAGATCTGATGGGCAGCTGCAGGTCCAATGCTTCTCTCAAAAGTGGCATATAACCGAAAACCTCAAAGAATGGAATGGAACGGGTTCATGGAGCAGGTGACAAGTGGTCTTGATTTTGATCGACCAAGAATTATTTTCCTCTCATTCATTGGCGCGCTTTAATTTGAGCTCCGGCGGGTACATGTTCTGGCATATACAAGTATGTATGTTTATCATGAACCCCATTTTTACGGTCCACTGTGCTAGCTCACTGCTGGAGATTCCACGCACATGTGTCAGTCCACCGTAGCTTTTCATAAACCACATCAGCAATCAAATCTGACCATAGGCCGGGCCAAAATTTATCGAATCGGCGGATTGTAAAATGTCCACGCCGGTGATCTGTATAAGTAGTCATAAGTAGCGCGTTCAAGCCACTCCCTGCCATTATTGCACCAATACAACCCATGAATGACATGAGGAGATGGAACCCTCCCAGCCTCTCAACCACGCAGCTTAACTCAGAATGTTGGCCACCCTCAACAATATCTCTGGCTTTAAAGAAGAGTGGTTGATCAAAAGTAAAGAGCAGGTTTTTTGAAAATGACCTTTACTACTTTCACTGGCTTCAAAATGTGATATTAACATTGTATTGTAATCAGTAGGTGGGGCGCGGATTAATGAGAGGAAAATAATTCTTGAGCGAAAAAATCAAGAACACTTGTCACCTGCTCCATGAACTCGTTCCAAAGGAGCATACTTAGGGTGTTCGAGGAACAAGAACAAATCTGGAGTTGAGAGCAGTATTTCACCACCAACTTCATAGACTCCCTGTAAGCTGTTAACCACACATACTAAATTAAGTTAACCTAACTTATTTGATCGGTTTAGGCCCTATACGTGATGTTTGATGCCCCGAAATATTGTTTTCAATAATTTTTCCCAAATTCCATTTTCGAGGTTTTCGGTTATATGCCACTTTTGAGAGAAGCATTGGACCTGCAGCTGCCCCTCAGATCTCAATTTAAAGCTAAATATATATCCTTCAAGTTCATTACCAATGACTTTTCTCGTGGCAAGAGTATTTTTGACGATATTTAATAAAATAAGAGAAGTAATAGGTTTTTCACTTCTTGGAAAAAATACCCAATTTTTGAAGAGCTGTATCTCGAAAACTACCGGACGCACAAAGTTCTCTGAAGCCTCAAACTATAGTGAATTTAATCTAGTTTAAAAAAGGTAAGTTCAACTTTTTCTGTGAGACTCATATCTTAGGCGATATTGAGCAAAAACTGAAAATAGTGCGAAAATTTTGCTGTTCTTTGGCTACCACGCAGCGCGCACAGTTCTTTCGAAGTTGCAAATTTGGTTTTTTACTCTTGGCTGAGGTCCAAACAACATATTAAACAACTACATGCAAGGTCGAATGTTTATATTGACTGGACTACAAGTATCTATTCCTATAATGTATAATACATCTTTAATAAAATGTTAAATTATAACCTTAACATTGACACAGAACATAATACACAAAAAAGTCAAAATGCGGAGGCGAGACGCCGGTAATTATGTTGATAAGCACTGCACTATTACTTGATAGTAATATCCGTAATGGTGTATGTACTCCGGCAAAATTGCCGTGCCGCCGGGTGGAGGTGGGATAGTAAAATAACCTAAAGTCCATTCAAAAATCAAAAAACCACCAACGTCGCATTTTCCTCGATAATTATTATCGGCAACGCTGTTTAGTGTAAAATTTGGTGAGAATTGTAATTTTGAGGTTAAGTGTTTATTAATGTCTTGTTTTTCTGAGCATGTAAGTAAAGTAAGTAAGTAAGTAAGTAAGTAAGTAAGTAAACTGTTTATTGTACACTGTTTTACAGGTATACAAATGGTAACGGTTAGGTAAATACCTGTCTAACACCGTTCCACAATTAAACAAAATAAAAGAAAATAACAAAGTATGACAAAAAAAGGAAAAAAAAAAAAGAAAAATCAAACTTAAATCTAATTACAAAGCATTAGAACTAATAACAATACATAAAGCAAATCTATAAAACTGGTCACAAAAATCGTTTTATGACTCAATCAGGTAACCAACACATAGTTTTTCTATTTTAGTTCTAAATTGCCCCTCTGGCAGATTTAAATATTCAAGAAATTTATTTAATATTGTAGGAGCCATATAAGAAAAACTACCTTCAAATTTTTTGGAAGAATGTTGTGGTATCGTAAATGTATCGAATCTAATATTCCTACAATGTTCTTCAGACCTTCTAAGCAGCAGCTGATGTAAATAACTCGGAACGTTGGTTAACAAGAGCTTATGCAAAAAGACTGCTGCTTGGAATAAAGTTCGCAATCTGAAATTCAACTCATTGAGTCGCACAAGATGTGGTGTGATATGATGTCTACGCGGTACACAGCGCACAAACCGTATGCAAGCATTCTGTATTTTTTGCAACTTAAGGCAGTTTTCATTTGTTAAAAAATAATAGTACACCAAAGAACAATAATCGGAATGTGGATAAATAATAGTTTTGACTAACTGGAGCTTCGTTTGTTGATCAAGCTGAAATTTGAGACCATATACACTTCTCAATTTTTGCATACACTTCCTATATATATTGTTAATATGTTCTTCAAACGATAATGATCCATTAATAACCAATCCTAAACTTTTTACACTTTGAACCCACTTGACATTTTCATTATTAAGTTTAATGGTAAAATTAGATTCAATGGTTATGCGTTGCCTCTCTGATCCTACTGTTAAAGCCAAAGTCTTCCCCGAATTAAGTCGCAAGCCATGGTCCGTTGTATAAGCAGCAATGTTAGCCAAATCAGAGTTTAGATTATTTATAGCGTCATATGCATGGTCAATATGAAATGAATATTGCAATTGAATGTCATCTGCATACATGTGTAATTTGCAATACTGTAAGTATTTTGGCAGATCATAAGTGTATATCGAGAACAAAATGGGTCCGAGGACACTGCCTTGAGGGACACCCGATGTGGTTGCTTTTAACAACGACTGCATCGTATCATCTAAAAATATTTTTTGACGTCTTCCATTTAAATAACTTTTCATAAATCTCAAAGCACCTTCCTGGAAACCAATATGTTTTAGCTTGATCAGTAAGAGATCAAAATGAACAAGATCAAATGCTTTACTTTGATCGAGCAAAATTAAAATTGAGGGCTTTGACTTATCCATCGCATGAGCTAAATCATCAGTCACGCGTAAGAGAGCTGTCCGAGTGCTATAGTTACCTCTAAAACCAGACTGAATGTCAGGTAGTATATTATTTTGATCCAGAAAATTTACTATTTGCACAGCCAAAAGCTTTTCAAAAAATTTCGATAATGCGGGCAAAATACTGATTGGGCGCAAATCGCTAAATGATGTAGGTGATGTCACTTTAGGAATGGGAATTACATTTGCAGTTTTCCATATTTTTGGGAATTCGCCAATTCGAATAGATTCATTAAATAAATTTCTGATTGTGTCTATGCAATACGGCATTACCAAGTTTAACATTGCAATGGAAATATTATCTGCACCTGATGCGTTAGTTTTTATTGTTCTCAAACTTTTTAGCAAGTCATCGTTCGTTATTTCTTTAAATGAGAACATGGCGCTGCTACTTAAAGGATTGTTGCTATAAAAATTTGCCGTATCCTGATTTATTATACATGAACCTGCAACGCTCAAAAAGTAGTTATTTAATTCCTCAGGCTTGCAAAGTGAATCTGGTAATTGATTCTTAATCTTATTTTTAGTATTTATACCCCAGTCTGATAAGTTTTTCCACAGTTTTTTTGTATCACCTTTACAGGTCTCCAAAATATATTTCATGTAAGCTCTTTTTTCACGGTTAATTGCAGCATTTACATAATTTCTCAATTCAACATAGTATTTACGACTTTCATTCGTCCTTTTCTGTAGATATTTTTTGTATGCCTTATTCTTCTCTCTAATCATTAATCTCAAATTGTAAGTTATATATGGCTTATGATTCTTTTTTTTTATTAAATTGTTTTAGCGGTGCGTGTAAATCAAACAATGTAATTATGGATTTATTCAAAAAATTCACCTTATCGTCAATACTATCAATGTGAACTGTATGGGACCATGGAATGTTATGGAGTGCATCAAATGCAAAACTGCCCATATCTATATTTTTGATGTTTCTATAAAAATATTTACCTGAACTTACCTCTGCATTTTTGATGAGCAATTCACAAAATACCAGCACATGATCCGTGCACCCTATCATATCCACTGTACCGCCATGTGTGCAACTCAATGAATTGGACAAACATATTACATCTATAAGCGATTCACTGTTTTCAGTAATTCTGGTTGGCTCACTAATTACCTGATGCAAATAAAAAGTGTTCATAACGTTAACAAACTTCCGTAATTCCTGTGACCTAGTATTTAAGAAATTTATATTTATATCCCCACTAAGTATTATAGACGTGGTTTCCAAACACACAGTTTCCATAACATCACACAATTCATCTAGAGAAGATTCTACATTTGCATTTGGAGGACGATAAACAACCCCAAAACCAATTTTTTGCTTTCTAAAATAAAGAATTACCCACAACTGTTCAAGGATCCCTTCGGGAGCCGACTTGTAACAAATTTTAAACTTATAAGATGACTTCACATAGCAAGCAACCCCCCCACCACGTCCAACCCTATCTACCCTGACAATATTATAGTTTGGTATATGAATAGATGTATCCAAAACGTCCTGATTTAGCCATGTCTCCCCAACACCAATTATGTCGAAGTTACTGTGCAATACCGTTTCCTTAAATGTATTAAAACAATTACCAATCGACCTTATATTTACAAACCCGATCTTAAAGTTTAGTTTTTTGACTTCAAAATTACTGGATTTCCATTTATATATTTCACATATAGCCCCTCTTCTCCCTGCTGCGTACGTTCTCGTAAGCTGCCCAGAGTCTTCTTCAGCTGTTCCCGTTGCATGGCGGTCTTATCAGTGGTGATACTAATATTAGGATAAGCATCACGAACTTTGCGTTTATTCTTCAGCACCTCAAATACGTGGTCGCGCGATCTTAATACGATTTTTAAGGGTACAGGCTTGTCCAGATTTCCCCTTTTTCCAAGTCTATATGCATTAATGGAATCTGTCGGTATATCAGGTGCAATATTGCTAATAATCTCCGTTATCATACGTAGGTCAGCTGCACGTCTGTTAGCTAGATTTCCGGTTTGCTGTTCAGGGACGTTAAACATTATCAAATTTCTTTCCCTTTGCTGTCGATCCGTTATCTCGCCAATTATTTTTTCTGCTTCGTCTGAATTCTTTTCTTGTTTTAGCTGGATAATCTCATCTTGCAAAGATTTAATAAGAGCCTCTAGTCGTTTTATGGCATCAACAAATGACGTGTATTCCGTATTCTTCTTCTCACGACAGTCCTCACACTTGTAGACCACACCTGGTATATCGCGGAACGCACTCAGTTGTTCCCTTGGAAGTGATAAACACTTTGCATGATAAAAGCATGAACAAAAACCGCACTGCACTCCAGGCGATTTTGACCCCAACTGATGATCACATATCTTGCAAGAACTCATATTTCTTGAAAACTGGCGGATTATGATTACAAATGTTGAACAACAACGTAGTCTTTTACTAATTTCACTTATTTTTACAATAATTATAATTGTTCTCTCTTTATTTTCTACTGAAAACGTTAAAAATGCTCGGAGAGAATTTTCAGCGAGTATATTCGCCACACTTTCAACTACTACTTTCAACTACTACTCCATGTTTAAGTAAAAATAATAATAAAAATAATAAATGAAACGTCCTGCTAATAAAACAATATGAACGGAATTCAAAGCAATTGAATTTTATTTTGAATCAAATAAATGTCATAATTTATAGTTACCAACATAGTATGAAAAAATATCTACCTAGGGTTTTTCAAATTTTACCAACGTAAAGCAACAGGTGGTGGTTTTTTGATTTTTGAATGGACTTTATACAGGGTTATTCTAAATGATTGTAGTCGAAGTAGGCCATGCCCATGTTATTATAATGTATTTCAACTTTAAAAAATCGATGCTTGGCCATGACAATCTGACAGATTTCATCCTGTATATCTGAATAAAAGTTTGGTTAGGAATTTTGAAAATTTTGAAGGCACAGTGTTGCCATACTTAGGTTCCGCTTTTTTGTGAATCAATTGAAACTGTATTACAAGAGATTAATAGAGAACCCAGTATTTTTTATTAAAAATAGCAATTGAAAAAAAGACAAATCAAAATGTAAACATCTGGTGGAGGCTTTAGTCGTTGAATGAGTTTCAAGAACGCTTGGTTTAGTTTAACAAGCAGAAAACGGATAAGTTCTCCAAAATGGAATCACTTTTTTTAAAAGACTTTTTTTAAAAAATGGTTCCACTTTTCAGATTTTCCTCTTTTTGTAGTTTGTAATTATGCAATATACAGGGTGCGTCTGCTTAAACTTTATATTTTAATATCTTCGTTATTTTAAATGACTGCTCAACGATATTTAGTCTTAATAAAGGCTGCATTGCCCTCTTTACATAGGCACTACAAAAATTAACAAGGATCTGGACAGAAGAGGAATATTCAAGAAATAAATTAATGAAAATTTTTTATTTTCAGCATTTCCTAACATTATAACTTTTAAGATGCATATCAAATGTTTCTGTGTAGATTTTCTGCCTAATAATCATCCTAGTGCTTATTATTGACCAATAAATTAATGTTAAATAAAGACAATTTTCAGACTTCATTCACCAGTGTGTATTTACGCAAAAAAGTACTTCACGGCTTACTGATTTACAAAAAAAAAAACATAATTAATTTATTATTTGACAACGTCAAAGTAAAAAAGTTCGTGAAATCTTTGAAATAATCTTTTATACAAGATGTTGTTCTCACAGCAAGAGGAAATTAATATTATTTTTACGTATGGAGAGTGTCACCGGTGCTATCGAGCCGTAGCAAAAATTCTTCAGGCCCGTCAAGAAAATGATAAATTTTCCGAAATGAATATCAGATGAATTGTAAAGCTGTTTGAAGATACTGGCAGTGTTAAAGAATTTCCACGAGTAAGGGATGCACTCCCCAAAAATATTAACTTTCAAAATGCCGTTGTTGATTAGGTAACTGAAAATCCACACACAAGCACAAGAGTAGTAGCGGCTACACTGAATGTCTCACAAAGCACGATTATTAGAACTTTAAAGTCTTTGAAATTTCATCCATATGAAATGATCCTGCAACAAGAACTTCACGGAGTTTTTATTCCAGAATTAAGGTGTGTGGAAGTTAATGGTCGAAATAAATTTTGAGCATCTTATTTAGTTATAATTATTTTGAGTACATTTTAAAAATTTTCTTTGCTGCTAATTGTGTTACATTGTTGAATTTTGTCGGGGCAAAGAGCCACCCCCCTCCTTTCAGAACGAGAACCAAGCCTGTGTGGGTGAATGACAGAGATTTGAGACGACGGTACCGCTACCGAGATGGACTCAGGGTACTCAGGGTAGAACAGTCACAGTCAGAAGTCACTAAGTCATTTATCCAACATCTCGAGTACGGTCGTACGGTCCAAGCAATTGTACATAAATGTAAATAAACGTTTTACACAAAACGATACGGTGTGTCAGTTTACGCGCGCCTACAATCAAACCAGTGAAACCTCCATTAGGCTGAGAAAAACCCATGAGCCCCATTTGGTTCCGAACAATTCCTGGAGCCCCCATTAGGTCCCAAACAAATTTATTGCAGATATTTTAATTGTTATTATTTAGTATGTGCTTAAATTATTTATTCACCTTCACCCCCTCTTTAAGCTTGACGCACCCACCTCCATAATAGCCACTTTTATAAAAAAAAAAAAAACAAAAAAATTAGGAGGGTACCGGGTACCCCATGATTCATTGTTTAAAAAATAAAATTAACATTTAAATTCGTTTTATTGAAAACTTACTTTAAAATAGTTTAGTAAATTTTTCCAGAGAAGACTGATCCCTAGGATGCAGACGTACCTACACCGGGGTTTGTACATACATACCTATTTGAATGTTTATTGTATTTTACCGAATAGTTCAGAAATAAAAGAATTTTAAATAAGATAACAATGCCCCGTCAAATTGACGTATCTAAATTATTTGCTGAAAAATGAGTAATCTGTGAAACAAATTCGTAACAACTTTTTACGCATAAACTCTGTTTTGAACACAGCTGGAAAATTAGTTCTTTTTAACACTAATTTATTGCGTAGTCATCAGTAAAAGTGCAATAAAAACAATACAGGGAGATACAGACGCCACAGCTGAATATGTTATACTCCGTAATCTGAGAAAAAGCTAAAAAAAAAATTTTTTTACTGCGGTTGTTTTTCAAATAACTCTGTATCCTTGCAGGTTTCGTTAACTTTTGTTAAGCACATGTCAAAGAGGTCATTGAGATATATAATATTGCTAAATATTGTTTATCTTAATTGATAATTAAAAAAGATATTCGAATATAAAGTTTTAGTAGACGCACTCTGTATATCAGATCTCACCTATAAATTAGTTATACAGTTCAGGATTTCATCGAATACAAATTCATTGTTCTCACATTGAAGATATCCATCAATCAGTTAATAATCGCATCATTACTTAGATCGGGCTTATCTCGTTTAAAATGTGTCTAGCCCATCAACACACCACGTTTTGTCTCGACAAACACAACTTTTGGCATTATGCACTTGTAATAAACCCTTTAAATTATTACTTTGTGTTGTCTAATTTAAAATAAATTGGAAAAACGTCAAAATGACATTTATTGACAACTTTATTTACTTTTTGTTTTAGAATCATCTTGCAACATAGCACTTCAAATTTAGTTACAAAAGATTTACAACCAAAATGAAATGAAATATAACCACTGGTTTCCTCAGTACTGCCAATTTAACAAAATTAAAGCATGGCAACCTATCGTTTTTTTAAAGATGGAATAGATTATACATTTTTGCCGTTTTCATGTGAACTGTCAGTTTTGTGGCTGTCACTGTCATTTTTTAGGTGAAAAGTGCGGTGATGAGATTTTTATTTATTTTTGTTAAATTAACGATTGAATCCAGAAATATTGAGTTGTTTTGCAATCAATTTTAAAAATATTGAGTTGTTTTGCATCCAATTTAACTCCCGTGTGTGAACGGTGTGTATGTGGAGCGGCAACCATAAATTTTACATTCAGTTTTCACGCCTACTTCGACTACAATCATTTAGAATAACCCTGTACAATATTACAAATGCAAATTCTATAAAACAAAAATTCATTGCATGCGAAATGTGCTGTTAGAAAGTCAGTATTGATGAAAAAACAATTCTCAACAATTGGTTTAATAACTAAGTTAAAGTTCTTTAAACTCACCTTCAAATCACAGACACATAGGTCGGTTACAGAAGAAAGAGAAGGTACATGTTTCTTTTCAAGATTAGAAATTTTTGTTGGTGCTGCAACAGAACTATTTCTTGAAATACTAGAATTTTCAGCTGTAGAATTTGTAGGAGAGGAGACAGTTGTTAAATTCGCAGTCAACGATGAATTTACGAAACAAGAGCCATTAATTTTACAAGAAGTCGTTGGAATATTATTTGTAGATAAAATCGTTTGCAGAGTTGTAACTTCATTTTTCTCAGTTCTTGAGGTAATACTAGTTTTAGGTTGTGTAGTTGACGTTTGTAAAGTTAAACATTTCCAAAATAGGCACAAGATCAAAATGCTGCACACTCTATTCATATTCGACCCCATAATTTGTAAAATTTCTGGAAAAACTTTTTTATAAGCACATATCAATATTATTTCTTTCCTTTACCGAAGTATTACACAGAGTTCGAATGAAACAACTCCCATAGCCTCCGTTGAGAGTTTATATCGTTCTCCGGAGGAGAAAATTAGATCAGGATTTTTAATTTGAAATCCACCACCCAAAAAATATTGTACAAAACGGTCCTTTATAGTACCAAATGGTCGCCACGTGTAGCAATCCAACAAATGCGTTCCTGGCGCTGTAGGAACAGTAACAAATCCGTAACCGAATATATGACTTCTACCTAACCAGTCTAGATGATAAACCTGTAAATAAATTTTAGGCCACCCTAAAACATAATCATGTTTCAAATAGTAACTTTATATTAAGATTTTCATAAATTAAGATTAATATACCGGGACATTTTTTTAACATTGAACATAGCCCATACTTATTCCCTATTTTCAGTTTTAAAAAACACAGGTCAATGCATGTATGTAATCACGTAACCAAGGTAACGAAAATAAGTACCGAGCGATCATTTAAAAAATAAATCGAGTTTGCTTTGGAGCCTATGCTATAGCATGGGTTGCCATAGGTAACACGCCGACTCGATTTATTTTTTAATTGATCGCACCGTACTTGACAGTTTAACAAAATGATCAAGTTGTTTGAAGAAGAAATACACATAATGCAGTTATTCTATGCCAATCAGAACATTAGAAATGTGCGTGACATTTCCAATGCAACACATGATAGACCAATTCCATCAATCGGAACAATTTTTAACATTATTTCAAAATCTCTGGTGTTCGGTATAGTTGGTTGCATAGCAACTCACAATGCATTGATCTGTGTTTTTTTAAATTGAACATAGGGAATAAGTATGGACTATGTTCAGAGTTAAAAAAATGTCCCGGTACATACTTACACTACGTGCCAAAAAAATCACATCTAGAATTAATGTATGCCGGGTGTCCACTCTCAAAGTCGAACATAGGCAATTAACACTGTGCATTCAGTTTATAGATATTATGCCATTATTTCGATACATTAAAGAATTAAATTATAATATTAAAGTAATTAACAGTTTAAGCAGTTTTTATTATAAATTCTTTGAAAAAATTACAATGCAGTTCCTACCTTAGTTAATAATAAATCTAGATGTAACGATAGACAATATTTTTGTATGAATGTGTATGTCTGGTTGTCTACACCACTAGAGGGTGGTAGCCCTGCACCAGACCAACCACCCTAGTTTTAAGTTAGGAATCTTCAAGCAGTTGATTTTGAACATTATACACACCGTCATCGTGGCTATTTTGTTAACAATGTTATAGGTTAGCGAGTAAACCAGTTAAAACATCAATACCGCCTTTTAATCATTCTACCCGGTAATCGTCAGAGGATTCGTCCCAAAGGAGAAAACCCACGAAGAAAAATTGTAACACGTGAAAAGAAGCCACCAGCGTTATATAGATAATTTGCTGAATTTAAATTTCCCTTTATTTCAAACGTTATTAAAAATCCCAGCCCAGATATGAATTTTTTTCACGATCGGGAGTAGAAATCAACTTTTCGGATGTCAACATCGTGACAGAAGTAGAGCATTTTCAAATATTTGCTCCCTAGGGAGTTTTCATTTTTTTGACAGTTGTGACAAAAATCTAATGGGAGTTTTCATTTTTTTTGACTGTTGTGACAAAAATCTAAGGCAACTACTAATTCCATTAAATTCATCGAAAGATGACAACTCATTTGTCATCATTTTTTTATTCTTAAAATTTGAGATTTTTGTGCTGTTTCTACTCCCTACCGTGAAAAAATAGTATATATACTTCTGGAGAGAATGCTCATTTTTCCCTCGGTGCTTTGTAGCCCTCGGGCTTCGCCCTCTGGCTACAAACTGCACCTTAGGAAAAATCATGCATTTCTCTCCCTCAATATATAATATACTATTTTGAGGATACTGAGTTCTAGTAGGAATATTTACTCGAGGGTTTTCTTGAGCTCAATATCGAGTGTTTTGAACATTTGGTTCGTTATTTAGTGTAAAAGTAGATTCATCTGTGAAGCAAATTGTCGACAGAAAGTGACTACTATCATTAACACGCTCCTGTATTTCATAACAGGTTTCACTCGTACTTTCTTCATCAACAGCAAAAATCTGTTGATGACACTGTCTTGTAGGGATGATATTTATACTTCTTGAGGATATTCAGTACCCGCGATTTACATAAACTTACTTCAAGAGAAATTTGTCTTAATCTGTATGGACTATTCATTTTTCCGTAAATAATTTTGACAGTAATTTACCGAAATTCGCTTTCTTAACCCAACGAATTACTAAATTTTTTGACAAATGCTGTGCAATTTGAAAATCATGGCATGTCATATTTAAAAATCGCCAAGTTTTAAATTAGTATTTTAAAATGAAAATAGCACCTTTAATCTTATTGTTAGTATCATTTCAAGCGCAATAATTTTATCTTTCTATTGATCCTCATTACCTTACCTGTAAGTTCAATTGGCGAGCGGGAACCAGCAAAAACGTTCAATACAATGTTAATTGCCTATGTTCGAGTTTGAGAATGCACAGGCTGTATATACATACTTATTTTAGTGACACTTTGTCAAAATGTGTATTTTAGTTGAACAATAAAATAATTAAATATTCGGCTGAAAATGTCTTCAGGTAGAATGAAAATATCAACAACGAGTAACGAGTGAAGACGTTTTTCCAAGGTTAGATATTTATACGCTCAGTACATATTGTAATGGTTCGAATAGGTTTGCTAGGTTGAAAATTATAGTTTTTAAATACATATTCTCAACGAAACCTCATTCATTGAGGGCGGAATTTTGTTAGTTTTAAATTTTATTCTTCACAACGCCTTTGTGATGATGTGTTGTGATCTGGTTGTAATGTAGTACCTACTCAAATTAAATTTGTAGCCTTTAAAATCCTAGACGTCCGTGGGACAAATCCAGATACGAGGGCAACAAATGTTCATTGCGGGAAACACTAAGCTAATGTTCACTAGACTTTTTCAGCATTCTTAAATTTTTCTCATTGTGTAGTCAAAGGATGAGAGAATTGCAAATTAGAAAGAAAACACTTCTTAACAGGATCACCGATTATATACAAACTTCATATCTCAATGTTTTTTAATGCTGTTGATGTTCATAAATTAATTTTCCGTTGACCGCTTGTTAATTTCAATATTAATGAATTATTTTGTCTAAAATATAGTGTATTAATGAACCTCATTAATACACTATTTTTCATTAATCAACGATTTTTGCGATTCTGACGTTTTCATGAAATTTTGATGTATAAACAACCTCGAACATGTACCTATTGTTTGCACTTACCAACACTGCAGCAGGTAATGCAGCAGAGTTTTCTATATTTTATAGCTCCATAACTGTACAATTACGAATTCACTTTTTCAAAAGCCGACTTTTTTGGTTATAATTCGCATGTCAAATTTTTCAAAGGTAACTAGGTTTTCTTAGCAAGCGTGATTTTTACGTGAAATTGAATGCGAATGGAGTTGACGTCTTCTGACCCTCTTAGTGGAAAAGTGAATAGAAAGTGTTGAAAAATTTAAAAATGACCTACGGTGAGGACAAAAAAAGGATGAGGGTATTTTATAAGGTCTCATCTTTATCAAAAAAGATGAGATTGGTTTTGATTTGGCTTTAATTTGAAATTTTGTCACAAAAAAAAAGTTTGCGGTCAACGAAAAAATGTTGTAATCAATTCGTTTGTTAATGGGCGATTAATAATCTCAACTATTAAAGGCACTCTCTCTCGACACTCGTTCGTGCTTTAAACAGTTTCGATTATTAATCGCCTTCATTAACAAACTAGTTTATTAAATAACTATTATTTAATCAGCTTAGTCATGTTCATAAATGTATTTATTTATTCAGCTTAGTTACTTAGTCAAATTTTAATTCGCTGGCCGTAAATCAAATATCATTCACTCAAAACTTTAATCACACGTTCACCAAAAGTCATTTAAGAATTCACCTGTTTATTTATACCGGGATATCAAAAATTATCTTAGTCAAAGGTGGTCATGGATTGGAAAACGTCAGTCTCAACTTATTTCGTGTAACGATTTCTTCGGTACGAATAATTGACTTACCAGCACCTTTCTTATGAGTCACAGAGCCAGTTTCGCAAAACACACCAACACAATTTGTAAGGCATGCATAAAAATCCTTTGGCATTACTGCAAAGTGTGGAGAAAAAATAAAAAATAAAACTGTTTGACAGATTTTGACATTCAAAAAATGATTGACACAAATGTGTTTTCGAAGTTGAGGCGTTCCTTTTAACATGTGATAGTATGCGTTGTTCTAAAGAGTTTTAGCCAAAATCACCTTAGTAAAATGTGTACGGCAATGAAGAAACAATAAGTTAATTTTTTTGAAAATTTTGAAACCGATCTTGCTCAAATTTGCGCTGATTTGTTAGAAATTAGAAATGACAAAAAAAAATCAAATGAGCATGGACCTTAATCAAAAATACTGTCAGAGTTGTCATCTAATTAGTCGGAATGGCTTTATCATTACGAAAATAATGAGCTCACAGATATGTTGCTAACGTATGGGCAATGTTATAACGTTATCAAAATGCAGCTGCGGCGTCCAGAGAGTACGCAGAGCGATTTACAGAAAGACACCATCCTAGGCCACGTCAGTTATTAATCTAGTACAGTGGAGAAATAGACAGGAACGGACTCAAAGTTTTAGAAAACAATAAAAATATACAATCAATTAGCTCCGTTAATACAATCATTTTACTAAGAAGATTTAGGCTAAAATTCTTAAGAATAATGTATAGGTAGTATCTCGTGTTACAGGGAACGCTTCAACTTCGAAAACACCTGTATTTCAAATTTTACGTGCGCTAAGTAACGTGCGATCGAATAAAAAAATCGAGTTACCTGGATTGTGCTATTCTGATGCTTTGATTGGTTCAAACGGTCGCAAATGAGTTCCTCCACGCGGTCAAATTTTTGGGGCGCACTCGAACTGCGGTCCAAGTACGGACAGGTAAAAAGGGTCATAATCGGTCTTACTAATCTCCTCCCGAACTGCGGTCAAGACCTCCAGAGGTGAAATTTTTTTATCAGTCAACAACACAGAATCTCACATAATATTTTCTTGTGAAAGTAACATGCAATTTATGTGTAATCAACAAATATTCTTTGTTGATGGAACATTTGAATATCGCCAAAACAGAATTTTATTATGCGTGTCTCACAAGTTTTGTAATACTGTGTTGTAAATAAATGCTTGTTTCCAAAGTTTTCAATTAAATATAATAAAGTTTAATTGCAATTAATGGTAGGGGGGGGAGGCCAACAGGTACATACCTATTAGGCATTCACGATCTTTTTGGGACCGAGTTGACTATCATTTTTTCTTTTCGTGTTGGACTAACTGATTTCTTTGTTCGACATTGTCAGAATGTGAGAATTTTCTCCTATGTGAAGGGATTTTGATAAATGTCACAACTTGTCAGAACGAAACGTCAAGCTAATTTTAAAGATTTTAAGCGATTTCGAGCCTTTAAGAGACTCGTCGAACAAAAAAACGTTGTATTCAACTCGTTCGTGTGTAAATTGGGCCTTTTTTGGCACTCGTGGCTCGTGGGCCTTTACACACGAACGACTATAGGGAACGAATGCAACTTTTTGTTCTGTCAGTGTCTGTTCAACATTTTATTGTCACCGCATTGTCAGATTTATTATTTTAATATTCGTTAGAAAGTAAATGATTTATTAAGTGTGTAAAAATAATTTTAATTTTCGTCAAAGGAAAAGCCAGAATTGTCAAAATAACTTTGTTACGACAGCAAATTTCCATTAAACGATGCTACTTCCAATTTAAAAAGGACAGACCAGATTTAAGAGATGCGGCAACAACGTACCTATTCAAAAAATATAACCTTAAACTGAAAACAACCTAACCTAACACAAAAAGTGTCAATTTCCTTTGGGAATTTAGTTATCGCCGAAATACTGCCAACAAAAACACTAGATGGTCATAGTCATAGCCAACTCGGTCCCAAAAAGTAAAATTTTCTTGACCGCAGTTCGAGATAAGATTAGAGACGACTAGGTAAGTTAAAATTCTTTGACCGCAATTCAGGTGTCGGATTATTGGGCTTCTGACCGCTGACCGCAGTTCGGGTGCACCGAATTTTTGCAGGTCTCTACTTTTTTTATCCTTATCGGCAAACGAATTCCTTCAAGTACCTGTAATCGGATTAGAGACCGGCGGCGGCGGTCCATCCGGACTGGCCATTAAGCACCAGTTAAAATTCAGTAAAATGTTTCATTTTTTCCAAGATTTTCAATAGGGTAGGTACCCCTACCCACCCCACTTTAAATTAAGGGTAAGTATACAACACTTAGTATCAATTTTTCTGGTGACAAGTTAACATTCTGTCGCTGCGTACTATGGCGGCCAAAAAATTTTGGCCGTCACTTTCTTGACATTCAAGTAAAGTGTAAATAAACCTTTAGGAATCGTAACCCCACTTTCGATTCTTGTCATTTTGACAATCAATTTAAACTGTTTGAAGCTCAGATATTCCAAAAATCCGACATGAATAAACAAAATTAGAGCAATCGTACATAGATAACCTGAGGTAAACGTTCTGTGTAGTAGAAATGACAAAATAATTTTGAGTTTTGAAATTTACCACCCAAAAAATAACGTTCATAATCAAGACGGTAATCATGATGACAATAAAGTACGGATTACAATTTTTTTTTTTAATTGACAGACAAAAGGGCGTATTCTGTAATTTTTAAAGAGGCGTTAAAATTTTAGCGTGACTTTAAAATTTAAAATTTCAAGTCCTGATTGGTCATTGCTATGACAACTTAATTTAACGGGCTTTAAAATTTAGCGGAGCAGTTACAGAATACGCCCTAATGACGGCCAAAATTTTTTGGCCGGCATAGTACAATGAATGATCAAAAAGTTATTTACAGCGAAAAAGGAAGCCCCTTATTGATTATTAATTGTGCAATTTTTTTTTAAGCTAGTGTGATGCAAGATGGAAAAATACGCTATGTGAAAGCAGTTTCGTATTATAATAAAATTTAACTTGTATATTCAATATTAAATAAATAAATTCAAAGAGTACCTGCTTTCCCGTGTCATTTTCGTGTAATTAGCCCCTGATAATCCTCTACATTTCGCTACCCTGACCTGACATCCACCTTGGTATAGTTTTCCCATTTATAATTTGGTTTTACTACCAGCCCTGTTGTCAGGGAGTTAAATACCCCGACAATAGGCAACTACCGCCATAAATCCTAGGACTGTAAAAGAAGGTCTGTTGTCTGACCAGGTTACAATATGTTCACTATTGCCAAAACCACAACCCCAGCCCCTAATAATTGCAATTGCACTGCCATAAAACCAAATTATAAATGGGAAAACTATAACTGCATTTGGAGGAACTCATTTGCGCCGGTTCAAACCACCATTTTCACCTACTCTGATTTTTTTTTTAATAAAAAAAATCGAGATTGCCATGATTAATACACTTCAGTTGGTAGCACGTAAAAATTTAATTCAAATGTCATTACAATGGTAATTGTCATTATTAATTATTGACTATTAAAATTTGTTATTACAATTACTTTAGACTTTTAGAGCAACAAATTTTCATTGTCCAGTGTTTCTACAGCAATAGAGAAAGCCTTGGTCCTATTCGACACCTCGAGTTTTTGAGGAATTTCAACAAAAGTTTCCGGACTTTCAAGGCATTTAACCAACAACTTGCCCAGAAAGTCTACAAATGCGTAAACATGTTTTTGGAAACAGGTAGTGTTCTGCGCAAAAAAGGCAGTAGACAACCGACAAAAAGATCAGCTGAAAATATTGAATTAACCCAAGAAACTAACCTATCATTTGGTACAGTTCAGCTTATCCTTAAAAAAGATATGCACTTTTTTCTCTATCATGTGTCTGTTGTGCATGAAATTACTCCTTGACAATAACAATAACAACCGACAACAACCTCTCTGGATAATATTGATTAATCGATTATCGTTGGATCTTGGATCAATTTATAAACAAGGGCCGTGCGCGTGCTCCGTGCTCACCGTTGATGTTAAATAAAGGTGCAGGAGTTTTAAATTTCATTGTTTCATTGTACTAGCTGAGAGAAAAAGCTAACTTTTAAGACGACTGACATCTGTTAATTGAAATCTCACGAATTGCCAACTGAAATGTTTGGTCAGCGCCTACTCTAATTTTTTTTTCGATCTTACGGTACTTTCTCCACGTAGAATTTAGTGATTTTTATGTCAACCAATCTCTCGCTGAACAAACTATACCAGACAAGATTACTTGTTAAATAAAATTTAAGTAAAGTGTCTTCAATCATTTCATTTATTAAACAACTCTTCCAACCGTACGGCCTCTCGTAGAACTTTAATTAAATAAAAATATATGTAACATAACACAATGAAGGAGCAATAGAAAACAAGCATGTGCCGACAGCAAAACAGACTCAAAGATGACTAACATAAATTTTCCTGTAGCTCACATAAAATTTTCAATTTCAACTGTAGCAGGTCAAATTGCCACTATTCGTTTTGGCCGTGGTAGGAGGCCAAGAGGTCCTACTTTTGCTCGCGGGACAATAAGATCGCTGTTCGAAAATCAGGAACTAGCAAGATAACGCACGGCATTTGACGTCGCGACGCGCCCACCCTGCCGTAACCTTTTTCGGGACGCTCATTTCGAAATCATTCAGTTTGTTTGTGTCGTCAATCAAGTCAATTTTCAGTTTATCGGGTCAGGGTTCAATTTTTTGTTTATCGGTTCACTTTCAGTTTTCTTTCAGTTTCGCTTTCAGTTTCACTTTCGGTTTTCGTTTGTTTCTTTCGCGGTTTTCATTTCGAGTTTCATTTTGTAGAGTCTTTGTGCCAGCCAGTTTTGGGGCGGCTGGAATCACACATGTTAGCCCCTAAATTTTAGGCTGAGGTGGCCTCACGCCTCTAGGCTGTCTAGCTGCGGCCTATCTGTTTATCGTTTTCTTTTTTCTTCTTTCTCCTTTCCCTTTCCTTCAATTCCTCTCTTTTTCTTCTCAGCTCGGGTAACCGTACGGCAAAGTTAGTTCCGATTCCCTTTTATTCCCGTGACTTGCCGGAAAGTTATCTTCTTCTCTTCTTCTCCCCAACCTTCTTCCTTCATCCTTGTGTGTTCACCTTTCGAGATCCTGCGGGAAATAGCCGTCAACATCTTTCATGAATTACGCGCGGACTCACCGACACATTACCGCTTCAACATCTGAATTTTCCGATCGGTGATTTCCAATGTAAACAAACCGGCGCCATGATCGACCATCTGTCATTTAGCGCGCAAGTGTAGTACCGCCGGAAGTAGTCATCAAGATGCGCGGTTCGTACAATTACCGGGACGCCTTATCGCCCAACGGAATAAGGTCCAGATCTTTCGTGTTGCTATCCTAGATCCGGGGGTAACCAAAAAAACCCATCGCGAGCGGAAATTAGAGGACTCGGTCGGCGACCGCCGAGCGGGCGGCTGTGCCGCAAGTCGCGAGCTGCGAATCACGTGCGTGGCGTTCGGGATCCGCAATCATCCCTGAGGGTGGATTGCCGAACGCCATGGTGCTTATCGTCCGGCGCTGCCAGCTTTCGGGGCCGTCGAGGAGCCCGAAAATTACCGTACCGTACCGCTACCGTTTACCGTTTTACCGTGGTCGAGAAACCCCTCGTCATCTAGCGAGATAGAGGTAATTATCCTTCATTAGCGAATTCACTTCACTAACTTTCGTCTATTAGGGGTAGTTCGAGCCAGATTACCGTTACCGTACCGCGAAGGAGTACCGGAAAGTCCTCCTTCGATTTATCGTGGAGCAACCCCTTTCAGCGGAAAGGTAATTACCGAATCGATTGAGTTTCGCAACACTAACGTCAATTCGTTAGGGGTCGTTCTTTAGGGTGGTCGAGAGCCACATTGTTCTTTAGGGTCAGCTTCCGCCGGACCACTTACCGTCTTTTGGGCAATCGTTCCTTTGGATATCGTTCTTTAGGGTCGCCGTCAGACCACGCATCGTTCATTAGGGCGATTCTTCGCCAGGATCATCGTTTTGAGGGTGGCCGTTCGCCACATCGTTATTTCGAGTCGTCGCAAGACCAGTTATCGTCAAGTCATACCGTGACGCCACCGTTTAGGGAACAATACCGCACGACAAGAAGACGCTCCTCGAGGACACGCAACCATCTGACGAAAGATAAATCGCACATTCACTCTTATTGCGGACAATTTTCATTTATTTGAGCGCCTTGAATTTCCCGCTTCTCACTTAAGCCATTTCTGCATTCCCTTGAAATTTTTTTGTATTTTGTAAAACAGTAAGAATTTTTGTCAACTTTTGTTATCACTTTCAAATGTAAATTCAGAAAATTTAACGTTCAATTTCAATTTCGGAGCTATACCGACTTCACACCTTCCTGTAGGAATCAATTTTCGTTTATCGTCAAGGTGGAAACCAAGCCTTGACCTTGGGTCAATTTCATTAGCATTTACAGGAGGAAGTTGAAGGTTCGGGAAAGTTTCCTTTCACAGATTTTAAAGATCATTCATTACTCGTCTAAGGATTTCTTGTTAAGTTAAGTTTCGGTCAATTGTAAGAGAAAAGCTTTTCTGGTTGGGACCACGTAAATTTTAAGACCATCAAAAGGTACTGGTTCCGCATTTTTATTCATTTGGTTACATGCGAACCGTGCTCACACTCGTGTGCACCAGTACTAAAACAGCACGACCAATTTTGTATCAGAACTTTGCATTGGACCGAATAAACTCAATTTTATTTTATTATCAACGAGTATCAATTCACACTCCCTAGACGTTTAAGATCAGAGCACTTGCCCCGGCAACTGGACAAGTTTGAGACCAGCTCAAAAAGGTTGCCTGGCGCCCATTTTTTTATTTTGTGAACCCACGCCCTCTGCCCCGAAAAACCCCCTGAGAGCCCGGTGCAGTCACTGGCCACTTTTTGGTCATACAACAATCCCGGAAGCTCGTATTTCCTACTAAAAAATCAGACAGGTTGCTAGACAGCAAAAATAATTATTGATATCGCAGCAATCAGCGGAAAGTTTACTTGGAAGTTTTATTACAATACGATTTTTTATTAATGAATCTGAAAAAAATCAAGCGTCGTGGAAAACAATGACAAAAATATTCATTCTTCTTTCCAAGAATGACGAAATGACATTTATCCCTTTAACATCGTCATTATTTTCCACGGCACGCTTGATTTTTTTCTTCAAATTCATTTATAAAGCATCGTAACGTAATAAAATGTTTATTTTTTTTTCTTGAATTTTTATTGCACAAAGTCAACGTTGTAACGAAGTTGCTAAGAAACGCTCCCGGTGGCGGAAAAATTCCGTTCTTTCTCCGAGCCGGGGCAGAAAATTAGCGCGGAGCCAACTGCCTTAACCGCGTCCACCGAATCCGCTCCGGAACCAGTTTCTTCCGGCCGACAATACCCGGACTCCGCGCCGAGCCGAGCTCCACCACCGACCCAATCGCGAGTCGCCGGCCGCGCGCAGTCCCACCATGGCGCGGCCGAGGCAACAAAAGGACCGCGCCGAGCCTGCAGAATTCATTCCGCTTCCAGTCCCGCTTGCGAAGCAACCTCCGACTCCGACTCCGCTTCCGACCGCGCTGACAACCCGCTCTTTTCCCCCTGGCCCGTTCCTTCCCATTGCGAGGGAACCCCGGCCATCCCGCTTTCTCCTTTTTCTTCCTGATCCGTCCCTTTCCATTGCGAGGTAACCCCGGCCGTCCCGCTTTCTCCTTTTCTTCCTGGCCCGTTCCTTCCCATTGCGAGGGAACCCCGGCCATCCCGCTTTCTCCTTTATTCCTGGCCCGTTCCTTCCCATTGCGAGGGAACCCCGACCATCCCGCTTTCTCCTTTTTCTTCCTGGCCGGTTCCTTCCCATTGCGAGGGAACCCCGGCCGTCCCGCTTTCTCCTTTTCTTCCTGGCCCGTTCCTTCCCATTGCGAGGGAACCCCGACCATCCCGCTTTCTCCTTTTTCTTCCTGGCCCGTTCCTTCCTATTGCGAGGGAACCCCGGCCGTCCCGCTTTCTCCTTTTCTTCCTGGCCCGTTCCTTCCCATTGCGAGGGAACCCCGGCCATCCCGCTTTCTCCTTTTCTTCCTGGCCCGTTCCTTCCCATTGCGAGGGAACCCCGGCCATCCCGCTTTCTCCTTTTTTCCTGGCCCGTTCCTTCCCATTGCGAGGGAACCCCGGCCATCCCTCTTTCTCCTTTTCTTCCTGGCCCGTTCCTTCCCATTGCGAGGGAACCCCGGCCGTCCCGCTTTCTCCTTTTCTTCCTGGCCCGTTCCTTCCCATTGCGAGGGAACCCCAGCCATCCCGCTTTCTCCTTTTTTCCTGGCCCGTTCCTTCCCATTGCGAGGGAACCCCGGCCATCCCGCTTTTCCCTTTTCTTCCTGGCCCGTTCCTTCCTATTGCGAGGGAACCCTGGCCATCCCGCTTTCTCCCTTTGTCCTGGCCCGTTCCTTCCCGCTGTGAGGGAACCCCGGCCATCCCGCTTTCATCTCTCTCGCTACCCCCTTTCCGCGCCCTGACAGCCGACCCCCGGACACCGTACGCTCCCCGAAGCTACCCCGGCCGTGTGGCGTCCCACCACAGCCGCAAAAAGGGACTGGCGCTCGAGGCATACCGCTACCGACCCGAACGGCGTCAAATCCCGTGACGACACTACCGTAAGTGATCGCCACATAATTTGGCGCCCGAGCAGGGACCGCTGTCAGGAACCGGGAAAGAGGAAAAGCGCCGCCCGCACGGACCCTCCGACGAGATTATCGCCGGCGGTAATCCCCGGTAATCCCCGGAGTCCGCCCGCCGACCGACGATCCGGATTTCCGGAGTGGAGTGACCGCCGCCGGTCACCCCGGATCCGATCAGCCTGCTTAGCACCCGTACGGATTTTCCGGAGTGGAGTGATCGCCACCGATCACCCCCGAAAAATCCGAGCGTCTCTCGACTAACGCTTAGCGCCTGTTCAAGAAGCTCCGGTGCGGCTACCGCCAGCGGTAACCCCAGAGCCGATTGACCGTCCACTAACACCCGGAACGGACTCGACTCTTCTCCGGTGAGGTGATTACCGCTAATCACCCCGAAGTTAGTCGTGCGCTGCGAAATCGAGAAAGTGTTCTTTCAGGCCCGAAGTCATGGCACCGCCACCGATCAAGCAGACCGGACCCACTGGGAAGACCGACACCACATCCCAGACCCCGGATCCGACTCCAGGAACCGGAGCAGCCCCGGAGCCGCCGGTCCCGGAACGAGATGAGCCGGTGTCATGGGTGTACAAGCTGCACAAGGAGGCCCTCGTCACGATGCTGTCTGGATTCGGCCGGGATGCTACCGGAACCGTTGAAGAGCTGAGGCGACGAGTGGTCAAGTTCTTCCGGGACCGTGCAACCGACACACCGGTGCCACCCGTTCAAACGTCCACACCAAGCGTGTTAGTGCCACTCTCAGGGCCCGGGCCCAGTATTCCAGTGCTGACACAAGTGCCCACGACTAGTGTTCCAGTGTCTACTCCGGAGCGGTCATCACGGCCAGTGCGAGTGCAGGACTGGAGAGTGACATTCAACGGCAAGGGCGATCCGGTCGCCTTCCTCGAACGGATCGAAGAACTGTGCGAGTCCGACGGTGTCGACGCTGACCAGTTGCTGCCCCACCTGCCTAGACTCCTACAAGGGGAAGCCGCCGCCTGGTTCCGGAACAATCGTCAACGGTGGTGTGACTGGAAAGGGTTTGTAACGGACTTTCGCTTGTTTTACTTTCCGGTCAGCTGCCAGGAAGACCTGGAGGTCGAGATCAGCCGCCGGCTCCAGCGACCGACCGAACCGGTGACAACGTACCTAACCGAGCTCCAGACACTGCTGAGACGGCATGGCAACCTCCGACCGGAGCAGCAGCTGTCATGGATGTATCGGAACCTCCTTCCAGAGTACAGGTTGCATCTCCGCGCCGAGCCTGCAGAATTCATTCCGCTTCCAGTCCCGCTCCCGAACCAACCTCCGACCGCGCTGACATCCCGCTATCTTCCCCCTGGCCCGTTCCTTCCCATTGCGAGGTAACCCCGGCCGTCCCGCTTTCTCCTTTTCTTCCTGGCCCGTTCTTTCCCATTGCGAGGGAACCCCGGCCATCCCGCTTTCTCCTTTTTCTTCCTGGCCCGTTCCTTCCCATTGCGAGGGAACCCCGGCCGTCCCACTTTCTCCCTTTGTTCTGGCCCGTTCCTTCCCATTGCGAGGGAACCCCGGCATTCCCGCTTTCCTCTCTCTTTCGCCCCGAAAAGGAAGAGCCAGCAGCGTCCAGGTCCGACCGGAACGACAGTAAGTACGAGTTACGCTCTCCTTAGACACCCGCCCGGAACACTCCTCCAGGTCACGGACACCGTCCCCGAACGGCGTCAAATCCCGTGACGTCACTACCGTAAGTGATCCTCACAACGTGTTAGATATCAGTGAAATCAGAAAAAAATTCTCTATTAGAATAAAAATAAAAAATATAGTCGTATGTTTCCATTAAAAAAATAAAATTGACACTTATTTGACATAAGAATTAATGTTGAAAAAAAAGCAGTTCTGTAATGTTTTTTTAAACCATTTTATTGTTTTTTTTTGCTTATTAAAATCGGACAAGAAATAATGGAGCTACGACTTGCGGCGTTTTTTAAGAAACAGCCTGTATACTGTGGCGGACACAATATTCGGACACCAATAAACCTAAGCCAAATACCCACAATTATGTTAACAATAAGCAGTAACCATAGCCATAAATCACCAAACTGTGAGGGTTCGCTTGAAAGTTTGAAGCAAGGACCGTACTTGACAAAATCCTAATTAGGGAAAACCCGGCGAACGTAGTTTCTATTTAACCCACAGTAATTTTTTCAATGTTGTAGGGTTATTTCGTCGATACCTTTTCTTAAAAATTGTAATGTTTCCTCGTAAGTTCAATGAGAGTGAAGTAATGGTACGGAGGAAGGCATAAAATTGTGTGACCATATTTTTTTGCAATTTCATCAATCATAAAACTTTTTTCGAAAGAAACTGTACTGTCCTTGGAATTTCGTAATACGGTCCATCATAAGAAATTCTTAAGCTTGTTTGCAATCTCCCATTGATTTACAACCAACCGACCATTCCTATTGTCGGTCTAATTATGGGCACTTGGCTTGGGTTTATTGGGTGTCCGAATATTGTGTCCGCTACAGTAAACTTTCCCGTTTTTATACTTAACTTGACATCTGTCAAAGATAACCTTAAAATTTGGGCACGAACATGAAAACCGTTATTCAATATTCGTGCGCTGTCACTATTCGGCCATAGGCTCGTGCTCAAATTTCGGCCTCATACCTGAAAAGTAATCTGACAGAGCTACTCATATGAAAATAACTATTTTTAAATATCCACATCACGATTAATATATTTTTTTGTTCGACACTGTCAGAATTTAAGAATTTTCTCCTGTGTGAACGGATTTTGATAAATTTGACAACTTGTCAAAACGAAACGTCAAGCTAATTTTAAAGATTTTTAGCGATTTGGAGCCTTTAAATGGCTCGTCGAACAAAAAAACGTTGTATTCAACTCGTTCTTGTGTAATTTAGGCTTTTTTTGGTTCTCGTGGACCTTTAAAACTCTCGTTTCACTCGAGTTTTAAACTGGTTCACTCATGCCAAAAAAAGCCAAAATTACACACGAACTCGTTAAATAAATAACTATTATTGCTTTCAACTGTCATAAATTCTCATTTTTCTCTTTTGTAAACTGCCTCCTAACTGCTCTAAAGCAAAAAATAGCAGATAACCAACTGTTGCCCTAGACAACACATTCAAAATGACATTTCTTGAAAAATTTGTCAAAACTGTCGAAAGCAAATGCGAAATCATTTTTAATAGATTTGGAAGCTTTGGGGACGTCGTTTCAAACAATAAAGTTTTGTATGCAACTCGTTTCTGTGCAAATTGGCCTCTCGGGCAATTAGAAAAGCCCAATTTACATAGAACCTCGTTGCATAAATAACTATTATCGTATGATTAACGATTATGATCACTTTATGTTACACATTTATTGATAATTATGAAGTCCAAAATATTCGAATAACTCAGCTTCCTTAGTTACTTATAATACGTTAGTTAGTCGTAATAATACATTAGTTACGCGCTCATAATAGGTACGTTAGATACAATGATACGATAAAGCTTGAAATACGGTGTGATCAAGAATGAGTCTGTTGGTAACAACGAAATTTGTCAAATTTGAAGTTTAACATCAAAGGTTCATTTTTGTAAACGCATAAACATAACCGGCATGACCAAAAATGTTTTTAATGTCGTCTCAAGTTAAAAAATCCGGTCAGTGCCAATTACGAGACAAAAAACACCAGTACTTTTCAATTGTTTTTCATTGCCAACAGACTCAGTCATTGTTGATCACGCTATATAAGTCGAATGTTATGGAATTTAAACAACGCTCGGACGTTGTCAGGTGACTCGGCTAATCGCCTCGTCACCTGCAACGTCCTCGAATATTATAAATCCCATAATCTTCTCGTTATATTAATAGCTATTTTATAATGATTATTTTATTACATTATATTATTTTTATTGCTAGGTTTTAGTTAGGTGTAATGACTAACCTTGAAGTCCAGCAGTAGCCAAATGAATGTCAATTGGAAATGACCACTTGCAAACGTTACCAAGTTGAGAAGATGTTACTTGAGTCTGCCCTTCTTTTTTTCCAGATATTAGTTTCCAGTTATTTCCTTAAAATTAACAATGACGGTACTGTTTGGATGAAGAAGAATAAATAACATTATAATGGAAATAAATTTCCTTTGTTAACAAAATAGTATCGTATCTTCAAATAAATTCGGAATTAGAGTAGGGTGAAGGCTGTAATTTTATTATGAAGTTAGCAACATGCAATTTTTAGACAGCACAGCAGTGACTTTGGACATCACAGTACACGTTTTAATTCTGATCCTGACGTGATCGTGATATAAAACTATTGACAACTGTCAGTGCCAAACAGTCTACCAACCTTTAACAGACAAAATACAGGGTCTATCAGAACTGGCGGACCAAAATAATAGGAACAATATTTTAAAAAATCCACCCTCATTGAATTTTAAAATAAGAACATTTTTAATTGACCAATCGCGTGTAGATATAAAATTACCTTAAAAAATTATATTAGTAACTATCGAAACAAATTTGATTGTTGCAAAGACATAATAATTGAATATTAGGTATGTCATAATAAATTATTTCTGACAATTACAAAAGTTTTTATGTCAAATATTATAACCTGAAACAAAGCAATATGCATCATTTGAAATTATGCTGGTTCATTCTGGGACACCTGTATAGTGCGTTCACAATCGAGTCTTCAACGCCTACTTTGAGGATAAATTTAAATGAATGCACGATATCAAGTATGCAAAGTAATAATTGTAAAACGTCAGGTTCAGTTTGTTAAATAAAGAAACTTATTTATCAATTTATCTTTATATTCGACTGTAATTACACGAGAGGTCTTTTTTTGTCCGGATAAAATTGAATTTTTTTACGATAATTTGGTTGCTTGGTAAATTGACGACACAAACCACCCGATAAAAAAACGAGTCCGAAGGACGAGTTTTTTTATCTGGTGGTTTGTGGAGTCAATTTACCAAAAAGAAACCAAATTAGAGTTTAAAAAATGAAATTTTATCCTGGATGAAAGAAACCTCGAGCGTAATTCGATGAGATAATTTAATGAATAATGATAGGTAGGTAATTATGAAAAATTGAATTGGCCATTTTGCACGTCAATTTATTACAAGCTGTGTCAATGTTTAAGATTGTTGGTTCGTTATCATAACAACAAACAATAATCAGGTTCGAAAAAGTTTGCCATGGAAGTTTAAGCACATTTTATCCAGATGCTAGGGCTAACTTTATCCGATGTCAAAGTGACAAATACATCGCGGCTTATGGGTTTTTTTATACATGAATTAAATTATCGTAGAAAAAGTATAGTACTATTGCGGGCAAAAAAAGTATACTCGTATGTATAATCGCGGCCATCCAAAAGTGAACGATTGCTTGCGAAAATTTCCGTATTTTTCGTTAGATTAAATCAGGCTGTATTCATTGGCGTTCGTGCAGCAGGCGTTACTATTTTAATAATAAAAAGTTGTAATAATAAAAATGACACTAAGAAGTAATTAATACATTATTAAAGTGAAAGTAAACTTTAGTAAAGAAACCTTTCCAACACCTATTCGCATTGGCCTCTCAAGACTGTTTTCTTGCCAACCCCTCTTCATACGTATTGAAGATGCAAGTCTTACTGCAATGTAATTCTCTCGCGACAGCAGCCAACGACCAATTTTCTTTTAGCTTTACAATAGCCCCAGCTGTCTGCATCGGAGTGAGATGTGGCTGATGTAGCATTTAAAAAAAATAGTTTTCATAATTTTTTTATCGCTAGTGTCAAACTTTGACATTTTAGGACGCCTATGATTTAAAGTAAAAATCAAACTATAAAAAAAAAACGTTCACTTTTGGATGGCCGCGATAGTACCTACTGCTCAAAAAGTTCGATAAAATGTTTACATTATCAAAATTTATTAAAAACTTAGTACCTAATTGACTTTGAACTATAGGAAATTTAAAATTAAATTTAAACTCAATTTTGTCATTTAAGTTTTTGAGAAATAACTCTAAAACCCAAAGCTTTTGTTGATATATCTATTTTACTATGAGGTAACTTCACTAATTTTTGGCGAACTTACAAGGCAACCACAACAAATAGACAGACTCTTCGTTCATCAACTAAAGTGCTATGCGCTAATACGAAATATATTTAAACAAATCGTGGTCTAAAATGTTGCTGGCTTTTGGACTGTTATTGGCAACTACAAAAATGCCGAAAAGGATACATTTAGAGTTTCCAGCATACGGTCACACAAACTTAAGGTAGTTTAGTGATTAGATTTGATAGATAGGTAGATAGATATTAAAAGTAAAGTTATTAGGTGCTTCAGTTGATCACATTTTAAGAACAAACAGTGAAAATGACTTACCAATTTGTAGGTACCACTTGCAAAATAAGTTTTGTTTGGGAAAATCTTTAGCTTGGATTATTTGCCCTATTATGTGAACTTCAGCCATAAGTCAACAGCTATAAATAAATAATTGTTTCAAGCGTTAATTTAAAAAACAGAATGAAAACAAAATCAAGTTAAATGCAAAACATGGACAATTTTTTGTTTACAACAGCTTTTAATGTTGCCTAGCAACGGTTGTCAGGATATTTTGGGGGCGGGGGTTTATTTATTCAAATAAAACACTGAAACAATTGCAACACACACACTGTGATTATAGTAGATTATAATTAATTACTTTAAAATAATTTTCACGACGCAACCGCAGTGTTCCTTTTCATTCTGATATTTTGAATTATAGTAAATTTCAATTGAAAGTATAAATTTGAGAAAAATCATTTTGCGCTTTTCAAGGTAGCTTTCGTCTACTGCGCAGCTAGTTTGACTATTTCTAAGACGCATGTGCGACATCGACAAATCAAGGAATTCGATTAGGTAAAATATCTAAAATGGCCGTGAAAATTGTTGGTGACATTTCTTTTCCTTTTTGATAAAAATTGAAAATATTGTTTAGAACCCGTTCAAATCTTTCGATTGTCAAAGTAAGTACTTTTGATTTGTTATGTATACTTCAGGCTTGTTATGCTATTCTGTCGCGGTTATTATGGCTAAGATGAGGTTACTTCTCAAATAGTCGTTAACTTTTGAAAATTCTGTATTTATTATTTATTTTTTTGGTTGTTTTTGAAGAACTTTTCTGTTAATTTGAAATTAGAGTTCATGGTAGAACGTTAATATTAAATTATGTAAAGAACTAAGGAACTGACTGCTACCATCTTTGTATTGCAGATTGTTAATTGTATAGAACAATATTAATTGTTAAAGATGCCGAGACGTTGCAATGACAGTTTATCAGACGACGATCCACCGAAGAAGAAGAATTGTAATAATTTAGTTCCGTCTTCGTTTGACTTGAAACATGGAGAATTTTTAAAAGATATAACTGGCAAACAGTGGAAATTAGGGAAAGCCGTAGGGATTGGGGGATTTGGTGAAATATATCTCGCTTCTGACAACCTTACCAAAGAGGTTAAGACTGATAGTGAATATGTGGCGAAGGTAGAGAGTCATAAGAATGGGCCCCTTTTCGTGGAAATGAACTGTTACCTGCGAATTGCTAAACCAGGAATGAGTGAGGATTAAATCATACACCTTAACAAAATAGTAATTTAAACATTTTTAGTTGAAGAGTGGAAAAGAGATAAGAAAATTAATTCTTTGGGTATGCCACACTATGTCGCATCAGGTTCCCACGTTCACAAAGGTGAACGCTATCGATTTTTAATTCTGCCCAAATTTGACAAAGATTTAGAAAAGATTCTGCAAGAAAAGAGAACATTAAATATTAAAACTGTTCTCACAATATCATCACAGATAGTAGATGTTTTAGAATATATTCACAGTAAAGGGTACATTCATTCAGATATAAAAGCATCTAATATTCTTTTAAGCAATAAGAAAATCTATGAAAAACCACAGGTTCCTCCACGAATTTCAAATAAATACACTTTTGCAAATCCTGTACGAGCTTGTCGACTATTAAAAGTACCTAGTCGTCGAGTTACAAGAATTTTAAGAACACATCCAAATATCAGTTATGTTGATGATATACCAGATTTTGAGAAGATCCTGCAAAATGCAGGTTATGCTGGTATGAAAGCAAATGTTTTAAATCTTGAGTTACAGTGCTAGTGATTGTTTGTTTTTAGAAAATGAAGAGTGTAAGAGTAATAGTGATCAAGTTTATCTTTTGGATTATGGATTAGCATGCAAATTTTTAACATCAGATGGAACACATAAACCATATTGTGTAGATGAGCGCAAAGCTCATGCAGGAACAATTTTATTTTGTTCTCGTGATGCGCATGAAGGTGTGCAGTCACGACGTTCAGATTTAGAGTCTCTAGGGTACAATATAATATACTGGCTCACAGGAAATCTTCCATGGGCAAATGATGTTGACAATCCAGAAATTGTGAAGAAGAAGAAACAACGAGCAATGTCTAATGTAGAGTACTTTTTAAACAGTTGTTTTACAGAACATCCAAAATTTTTAGAAGATTATTTTAAATATCTTCATAAACTACAGTTTCAGGTAAGTTTGTTGTGTTTTTATAGGTGAATTTTTTTGTGTTCTGTTTCCAATTGTAAGGTAAGATATACTTATGTTAGCATATTCATTTTAGGAGAAACCGAACTATAATTATTGTAAGAAGCTCTTTAAAGATAGTATAAAAGCAAGTGGTTATAAAGACGATTCATGTTTTGATTTTGAAAATTTAGAAAGATGTCGACAAAAACAAATTAAAGTAAAAAAGAGGGTTAGTGAGAATATAAAAGTGTGCAGATTTATACAGAAAGTGTCACGTCCACCTCTGCAATCAAATATTCCTGTTAAACCATTGTTGAGAAAGAAAGTGAAAAATAAAAAGTGTAAAAACAACTGGTTTGAAGAAATCGTTGATCCAGAAGTGATAATAAAACAAGCTAGAGAGAAAAGAAATATAGAAACTACAAATATTGCTGATTTAAATATAAATAGACTAAATCCAACATATGCAATGATTGAAGTATACAATAAATGTAGAGAGAGGATAGATATACCAACTTCCAAAGGGGATAGGTAAGTTATTGGTTTTTTTTAAAATCCCAGTTAAAATATTCCTTTATAGTACTCTAGAAAATGTAAATGGTTATACTCATGCAATGATGTCTGTATTACAAAAGATTAAAAAGAGAAAAGAACTTGAATGTGAGCGTTTGGCTGTGAACCTCAATAGCACAAAAACTGACAAAACTATGAGAAGGTGCATCAGTAAACGCAAGAAAAAATATGAATCTCCAGCTAGATCACCCCCACAAACACGCACAGCTAGGTCTGCTGTTGGTATGTGATTTATGGTTGGAAATTATTATCAAAATATAATTGTTTGGTTGTAGTTATAAAAAAAGAACACTTTCAAACGCGCAAAGTAAAAAGTGCCGTTTTAAGGAGGACTTACAGTTTAAGAGGTTAAATAAGTTTCTGTGGTATACATGTTGTGTATGCACCATAGAAACTTATTTAACCCAACTAACTAAGACTGACTGCATCTTCAAGGAGACTATTATGTTTATTATTTTTGTCCTGTCCTGTCAAAAGTGTATTTTTAAATTAATTATATGGAGAAATGAGGAACTGTATAATGTAATACTAAGCTGTGCATAAAATCTGTTGATCATTTTCACAATTTTGTTATTTATTAGTGTTGATTTAGTTATTTATTTGAGAAAATTATGATTTCATGTGCAAGAACTAATTTTTTTAACCTGTTGATTTCAATTTGGTCGATATTGGAGCTAAATTGTGTCAAATGGTAGTTTTATATTTAGCCGATCAATTTTTTCTGTGATTTTTTTACTTACATGTAAATAAAGCAAAAATGAAAACTATCTATTTTATGTAGGTAAAAAAGGCCATAGTACACAACAAAGGAACAAAATTATTAAAAATGATTCGTAATCTTCTGAATATCTGATAAATCATCAAGTAGTTCTTCTAATTTGGTTCCTATCTTCTTAGAGACCTGGAAAGTCATTATTAAAAATTAATAAAAGATATAAACGAAAGCCAGTTACTTCTAGTTTTTCAGGAATTGAAAGGTGCAGGTAATTGTACACTAGTTCACCGTCTATCACAGATCTAGCAGGATTGGTCTGAAGCTTTTTCCAACTTTTATATGTCCTGTAATTAAAATTGCTTCTTAAAGAAAATTCATCAATTTTTTTTTCTACAAACTCACCGAAAAGCTTTGGGATTCAATCCTGCTATGTGCGCTCCTTGAGAAACAAGCACGTTTTGTAACATCAATAACCTTCGATATGTTTTTTCAGGAACAGGCATTATGTAGCCAAGTCCGCCATCCAATGTAGCTATAAATAATCTTTCGCTCACAAATTTTTATTACAATTAATGTTAAAAGTAATTACCGAACATTGTGATATGCCGCTTATCTGCACCCGTGAAGTGTTTCTTGTCTTCCCCTAATTCGCCAAGTTTGCATTTGATCCTAAAGAAAGAGTTTACAATTTGTCCCAAATGGAAATCGGCTTTGCGCAGCAGTCTTTGTCCTAGTGAGTTTAAAAAGATTTAAATCATTAAATTGTCAACTAATACTGAATCAGAAATTAAAGTTTTTGATTTCAAGCTTATTGGTAGTGCCAAAGAGTTCCGAAATATTTTGATCAGATTATTTTCCATTACACAAAATAAGAAGCAAACCTCCTAAAGACTCCCTAGATTCTGGTTGATACATATAAAGAACCAAATTTTTCTCACTGTCTGAAACGAGGAAACCCATGGTAGTGTTGTCGATCATGTATTCCACAGAAAATACCTCGCACGGCCGAAAGTCCTTTAAGCATATATTTTATTAGTATGTTGTGCCGCGAAGAGTTGTTCACATACCCTTGATACAAGAGACAAAGTTCTGTATTCCTCTTGAAAGCGTAGGAGTGATATTGATTTGTAAACATCTGCTACCAATAATAAACTTTTTATCGTCAAAATTTGGTGAGTGTATATTTGGGTGTCTATAAAAGCAACTCCTACCAAATCATTGTCTTTGAGTTGCCAAATGTATATCTAAAACAAATATTGAACTCAACAAACACAAAACAGAATATTTTGCACCTTTTGTCCCACAGCTGAAACCAAAAATCCTTTCACTTGACTTAGTGCTGTTACAGGTCCTTTTTGATCTTTTGCATAGATCTCTTTGAATCTGTTTTTGGTAAGAGGTTGTCCAGGTTCTGGCACCACTTCTATTATGTCATAAATTAAAATCTGAAATTTTGTGTTTAAATAAATGCAGTAAAATTTAATAATTTAGTTAGTACTCTGCCTCTAGAAGTAACGTCTTCTCCGTAGTTATAATTTGTTCCTACCGCTATGTAACCTTTTAAACCTGATCTCGTGCCTTCATAAGCTAATGCCACATTTTTTAAGCAGTTGACATGTTCCCATTCATCCAAATCAATTTTTGTGTTTGGAATGACATCCCACGACACTGGTGAAAATAGCATCAGACTAAATTTCTCTTGAAGGGGATATGGAAACCTTAAAAACAAAATTATTGTAGTTGCCATGAATACGCAATTCAAACATTTACCTGTCGCCTTTATCTTCTATTGAAAGCTCCTTATCTTCACCATTAAATTTGTAATACTTATTTGAAGGTTCAGCAATGCTTGTAACTAAGCAGTAAGTCTTTGATTCTAAGTGGTATGTCACAAAGTGTGGTGTACACCTTAGGGGGACTTTTCTTACAGGCCAAGGGGCGTCGTAACTTAAATGAGTTGGTAATACTCCTATTCTTAATTCAGACTGAAATACTAGCACATTTGAGTACTTGCTTCTTCAACACGTTTGTAACTCACCTTTTTGTTGAAGTATAAAAATCCTTGTGGACAATTGATGTTGTTAAATGGTGCGAAATTCAAAACTTCCCCATCTATGGTCATTGGATGAGTTCTTAGTTCGCCTCTAGCAGTCATAAAGATCCAGTGAGGATTAGATCCACACACAAAAACTCCATTATATCCTAAATTAGAAAATACATTGAATTCGGTTGGAGAAAACAGACAACGCAATAATTACCTGCAATATTGTTAAAATATCTCATTTTAATTATTCGTTCTTGGATAGCAAAAAAGTCAGAATCTTCGGTATCGATCTTGCCCGCCACATTAGGTGAGTAAATTAAGGAATGTTTGAGTTTTCGAAAACGCATTTTCAAGTTCCCTCTGGGAAAGCGAAATACTTCATAAATGTACAAGTCATTGTCTAGCCTGACCATAAGTAGCGGCCTAGAAGAGTGGTTGCCCAACGCGACAACAAGAATTTCCTTAACTTCATACTGCCTTTGGATGTTTGCTTCATGGGCAGCCGACGCTGCACTCGACGATGACAATGTTACAGACTCCAAACTGTCAACTAGAACTTTATGTCCGAAACATAGATTTGTGATATAATAGCACAGTTTAAAGTCGGGGATCGAGTAAATTTCCAGATTGGAATTATCGCGTACTACAAAAAGCCAATAAGATGGCCGCGCATCTATCAGGTACTTCTTCCACCAGTTATAATAAATCTTCGGTTTTGGTGGTGGTGGGTTTAGAGTCGGCATTTTGAAGTCGCTATCGTCTCCATAAAGGAGATCGTCCTCGTTTTCCACTTCCATCTTAGCCTCAGATTCGTGCACGAAATGTTCCGGGACGTGTGTAAAATCTTCCGGAATTTTGTACGTAAAAAGTCCCGAGATATCTCTGTACATGCATATCGTAGTAACAGGTGGACTCTGTAAAAATAACATTTCATTTTTTTTTTTACAAAGTGGAGAACTGTAATGTACGTTTGAAAGGGTCGATTTGCTGATGACTAGTTTGGCAACTCCTCTTGTTTCCCTAAGCATGAGTGTGATCACTTGACCGTCCGTAGTAAGCAGCGATATGTAAGGATCAACACTGGTGACGTGTACTATTGGAGACCCTAACTCCAGAGGGATGTGTTGCAATTGGTTGATCCCTGAGGAATATTTTTCACAATGTAACGTTCATACGATAAAAAAATAAAAACAAAGAACAGAAAAAATATGATCAACGATGACAACATCCACAACCTTAACTAGTTTTAGAAACATTCTTGTAAAATAATTACTAACCTTGCAGGAGTCTAATGGCGTTCGTGGTGACTTGTACAATGTACTTCAGGTTGCCTAAATTACCAGCATATACAGTTGGGATATGGGTAGCGAATCCAGTGTTATCAATTTCGTTGATTTCGTCACCAGTTTGTAATACCTTTAACACTGATATTACCCAAAAATCTTTTTTTTTTTTTCGATAAAATACATACCATTGTGCCATCTTCTTGACTTAGAATAAGAAACGCGTGTTTCTCTTCCCCGGCGTGCACTGTCCACATATTAGAACAACCAGGAAGGGTAAAAGTAGTCACAATTTGAGGTCTAATAGATTTCTGCAACACACACAGTGCTCCATTTTTACCAAAACCTGCGGTTGTTACAAGTTCAAGGTCCAGGTCTACAACTTCGGCAAATTCTTCACTCAAAAAAGCTGGTTCTCCCAGGGAAATATTGCCGCAAGGTCCGATATTTAATAAACTATCGCAAACCTAATCCACAAAAAAATAAAAATAGAAAAATGTACAGGGGCATTATAAATGATTGTAGTTGAAGTAAGTCATGTCCATGTTATGAAATTTTTGCCGCTCTATACAAACATAACTCTAATGTGGAGTGAACTGTCAATAGTGTCAATTGTGTGAACAGTAATGTAAAATGCATTCACGTTGTTTTGGCACAATGGGAAGCCATAGAAATTTTGCATTTAATTTGGTAATCGTAAAGCTGCCTGTTGAATTAGGTTATGTTTTTTTAAATTTGAGATTACAGGGTGTTTGGGGTATAAGGTAACAAACTTCTCCCGTGTAAAGAAATAGACAAAATAAAACTTTTATTCTAGTAACATTTTTTAGTATGTTATAATTTTCTAGTAATCATTTTTTCAAATTGAAGAACTACTGTGTGAGATCCACCGGATTTCTAAATTATAAAGGCGACAGCTAAGGCATTTTCCTTTACAAATCTTTATTAGCTTGGTATTAATAAATACAGATACGAACAGTAGCTCTCAAACAGTTGCAACAGAGTTTAGTCAGTTTAGTTCAGCATAATAAAAAAAGCAAATTAAAAAAATGTCACTAAGAAAAGTTTTTCATTTATCCTAGTTGTGCATCTCAGAAAAGTTTGTTACCTTAAACACCAAACACCCTGTATAAATAGCGTCAATGTCTAGTGCATTGTTGTCAGTTTTACTAGTTTGCAAGAGAAGAATAGTCGGGAAATTCAGCAACACGTTATGTTCATTTTGATAGGTCACTTTAGTGACGGAAATCAAAGTGTGCCCAACGTTAAGAAAAATAAATCATGGCCTCCCATTATGCCAAAACAACACGAACGTTATCCGCATAATTTTGATCATTTTCATATGGAGCGGCGACCATAAATTTTACATTCAGTTTTCACGCCAACAGTTTCACAACAATCATTTATAATGACCCTGTATATCCTGTGATTTAATAAATTTCAGATCAAGAGTGCTTTGCACTGTCATTGGACAGTGCAAATGACACCCCAAAGCACCCTTGCTCTGAAATTTATTTGATCACAGGATATGTGAGTAGCTACCTCAAAAATGTAACTTGTTATTTGAAGACTAGCTTGTTTTTGATTTCCATATACTTCTAATTCTTCTGGATCTCGGATATCTAATACGTCACTTGCCATACAGTCATTCAAAGAGTCCAACACTTTGTCTTCTCCATTCTCAAGTTTATCAGTATCACCATCACTAGTTTTTATACGTTTGGTGTTTGGTTCGTTGGTTTCATCCAAAGTAATAACTTCGTTACTTTTCTCAGTAAAACGCAAAAGCAGAGAGTTTCCCAGCCGTGAACCCAGGAACAAGAAATTATTTTCACATACTGAAATCTAAAATGTATAATTTAAAAAAAAAAATACAAAATTGCAATTAACTGTAAATAGTCGAGATATGATCAGTAAAAAACTATTCAGAACGCACTACTCTATTTTTGTTTTTGTTTTTATGTTATGCAATTGTTACATACACATGTTGTAAGCACACTGGCAGCTGCCTTTTCAAAATGAAAGCTTCGAACGTATCTCATGCTGTCCGCTAACAGTGTCAACACAAAGAGTTCTCCACCTTTAAGTGACAAAACTATTGTGTCATCTTCCAGAAAAGCAGCTTGAGCACAGTCCAAACTAACATTTAAGTCTTCTTGAGGTTCTGGAAAAGAAAAAAATGTTACCATTTGAATTATTGCAACGTTGTATATTTACTCAAAGGGAAGTTTGTCGAGTTCTCTGCTATACTGTTTAATGAAACACCATATGGTGGTATACTCTGATTTAAGTATATTAATGCATTAACAGCAAATATTAGAGTTCCCCCTAATGGTTTCTTAATTGGAACCGCCTTCACACAATCAAATGGTAGATTAGAAACGCTCCAAATTATTGGATGTACTTTTTGTTGCAAATTCAGTGAAATTGCGGCCATCGCGCATGTATCATTTCTTACAGCTACTCGACTAAAACAATTATTGTAATATGGTAGTGATAAAATACAATAACATATATCTACCCAGCAAAAGTTTTTAAGGGCTCAAACAAAATTAACAAAGTAGGTTCGTAATAGCCATGTAAGAATTGAATGTCTATGATGTTATCAATTTTGTCTATAAAATCTTTCAAGACAATCATATAAGAGGCTAAGATTGGTGCTTTTGAACCATAAGAACTACTACTCATGGGTTTAATGTCTGTATCCGTGTCATCTATTGAATTTTCACGTCGGAATGGTAGAACTACTAATTTTCTTCCAAAAACAGTCATAACTGCACATCTGTTTTCAGGATCTGCTCTTACAATAGGCACGTGATAATGATGTGTCCAGCCATCCTGTAAAATTGATAAATCAAAATTAAATTCTTCTATTTTAAGCAGATAAAACCTTCATGTCATCTTCTTCAAAATAATGTAAGCTAAGTGTTTTTAAGTCATGACTTTCTGGGTCATACTCGACCACTGATAATTTTGCATCTGTAAATGCTAACAGCAAAGCATCTCGTGGAGAATTTGCCAAGTTTACACTTTGCATTGACACAATATTTCCAAAAAGGGAATATTGCGCCACACATTCTAGTCTAGATTTTGGTGGGTTTGTTTCTACAAAATTAAATATACAACTAGTGTTGATTAAATGTGAAGTTATTACCTGTATATTTATCAATGCGACTCTTAGCATCCACATCTGGTATTAGGCGAAATACTTTAATAATATTCGCCCCTGTTGTTACCAAACTTTTTTCAGACTTATTAAAAAAGTGGCAAGCAATTGCATGTTCCACCCCTGTGGCAGGGTGGCTTTGCTTACAAATTGAAAACATTATTATTCAAGTGGTAAAAAGTCCGATGTAACAATTAGTCACTTGAAAAACATTAATTGCAGAAATTATTTCTGCTCTCTGGTCATGTTTACTAATGTTCAGATGTAAATACGGGTGATAAAAAAATTAAAAAAATATCGGTTAATTTTATTTCGCTTGACGCTTGCTTGCCAACTGAACATAACCTAACTTCGACTTTTACTTTTTTTATTTGTAAGGTTGGTACATTAAACTTTTACACCTACAACAAAGTTTTAAATAATTGCCCTTTACGTTTCAGTTTAATATAGATACACGCGTAAAAGATAAAAATAAATAAAAAGAATATAATAAACAAACATTTTAAAATGAATTTCATATTAGGGTTTAAATGTTACGAAGATTGGCAGCATTGCAGCATACACTACTTTTCCAATGCGTACGGACTAATGGCCGAAGGTGGGTGGAGTTTAATAATGGCGCCAATTTCAAAAACTTATTCTCATGCCCCAACAAAAAACAATCATTTTGCGCACTTGATACAAATGGGAGTCAGAAAAAACACAAATTTCATCACAAACTGCAGTAGAACTTTATAGTAAAACCAAAAAAAAATTAAATATAGTTAATTAATTTTTATTCTTGACTTCATCTGATAAGGGAGTCGGATCTGTCCCTCCACCAACCCCAACTGACGGACCATTTTTGCTCATTATTATACTAGAAATTTAGAAATGAAATATTTTCAAGAATTTTGCAAAATACTCACTACTCATTTCTTGTTAGGATAATGCAAATGCTTTTCTATTTTTCTTTTTCTGCATAATTGATTATTATTTGTTTCTTTCTCGATATTTTTCTTGCACTCTATTATTATCTCTTTCACTTTATCAAATGCTTCTCCCTCTAGATTCTTCGCCCAATTAACAAAATCTGCTAGTACAATCTGTAAATATATTTGACAGATGAATAACATTACTTCTAGTCCATATACTTTTAACATACTTCCTTTCTCCTTTCAGAACTAATCAACTCGTTTCCTTGATTTTTAGATGCCTCGTCCAAATACTGGTGTAATTCATTCAACATTCAAAACTATAATGTTTAAACCCTTCTTTTGTAGATTAAAGTTAAATTCACTTACCTCTCCATGACCCTGCTGTGACATAAACTTAAAACGAATAGATATTATAAAAGTTATTACAAATCAAATGAAACTTTGCAATGAAAATTGCAGATCAAAATAAGTCGTAAAACGTTAGGATGAAGCCAAAAACCAGCAAAATACTGTAAAAAACAGCAAAACACTGTAAGTCAAGGCACCAAGTAAAATGTCAAACAAGTGAATTGTTATTGTGGTAACGGTTTGGTAGCGTTTTTAAATTCATCAACTTTTTGCGGTGAATTTCAACATTGGTGGACAGAAATCATAAGTTTTTTTTGTGTTGAACATTTATGTTGTGCAAAAATGTGATGAATAGGGAAACGGATTTGGTGGAAAACTGATGACTGTGCTGACTGGTGCTGATGTCATGACACCTGAAGTGTAAACATACCCTAAACATTTTTTCATTTTCGGCGACTATTATTATTATATGAATAAATATGTGCGACATTAGTCTTCTTGGGACCATAATATTGGTAAACAGGATTACAATGCCTTTGGAAGATTCATCAGATGATGATTTATTAACTTCCTCTGATGAAGAAATTATTTTAAACAGAAGAAAGACTCATGAAAAAATTAGAGGATACGTGAATAATGTTGCACTTTTCCAGTTTTTCCCTCGCTTTGCTTTGACATTGACAGTTTGACTTCGCTTCGACAAACTATTTTGACATTTCCCCCACTATTCGTCCACCAAACAACCAACTCCCATTGTAGATGGGAAAGGTGAATTTTGATTGAGCCCAACATGAAATTTTTGGTGAATAAAGAAACGTATTTTCTTAAGCTCAACATAAATCTAACAGTAATATAACAACGTTTTGGTAGAAAACTGATTCCACCGATTGATCCATCGATGAATTTAAAAACGCTTCCTTCTTTCATTCTTTCCAACGTTCCTTTCGAAATTCAAATTCCTAAATTGGCGCTATTATTAAACTCCATCCACCCTCGGTCATTGGTCCGTGCGCGTTGGAAAAGTAGTGTAGTACTCAGCATAGCTTCTCCAAAGCACCAAACCAAAACTGTCAAACTCAAACTATGACTGACTATGACGAACTGTGATGACGAAACAAAACATGTGCTAGTTTGAGGTTAAAATATTTAAAAACAAGAATGTGTCTATTTGTAAACTAAAACAACACTAATTGTAATTTTTAACATACTAGCAGATAAAGTTTCATAGCTAGTAAAAAAAAAATCATGTCGCGTTTAATTGTGAAGAATTTACCAAAAGATGTTTGTTTTTTAATTGTATTTGAGGTTCACGTTAAATAAACTCTCTTTTTAGACAACGGAGGAGAAACTTAGGGATATATTTCAGCAGAAAGGTACAGTTACAGATGTACAGTTAAAATACACTCCAGATGGGAAATTTCGTCAATTTGCTTTTGTTGGCTATCAGCTTGAAGATGAAGCTCAAGAAGCCATCAAATATTTTAACAATATGTTTGTTAAAACTAAGAAAATAACAGTAGAACATTGTGCACTGTTAGGTAAATTATGACTTTATAAAATGTAGATTATAATAACTGATTTTTTAAGGTGATTCCACAAAACCAAAGGCATGGAGTAAACATGCAAAAGATAGTAGTGCTTACAAAAAAGCACACCCTGCTTTAGAAGAAAAAAATACAGAAAAGTTGATCAAAAATAAGAAAGATAAAAAGAAAGATGAAGGAATTGAGTTATTGAAAAAAGTAAGTGTATATGCATTTACACTGATTTATTTCTTTTTTATTTTTGGGACAAAGTGCTGATTATTAAGATAAAAGTATGTACAGTGCGTTCGTAAAGTTTGGAATAAATTTGATAAAACTAAGTATTAATTTCTGAGAAAAATCTTTGAAGAGGTCAACTTTGTTGTTAAAAAGTGCATAATTCTTGAGTACTTTACTTATGTTGACAGCTTTTTAGGACGTCATCAATAATAAATTTCAATGACAACCCCCACTTTTTTTCTTCTTTTTCTGATAGACTTTCGATGAGTGAAAAAAATTGATGTAGTTTGTCCAGCGAGAGATTGGTTGAAATAAAAATCACTAAATTCTACATAGAGAAAGTAGCGCATATAAAATATGAAATATATCCTTCAAGCGGTAACATTTTTGCCCTGAAATTATGCTGTAATTGATGTATTCTATTTATGTATTCAATTTTTTTCATTCATCGTTTAGCTAGTACTTACCAAGACCTATCAAGAAAAGAAGAAAAAAATGAGGGTTGTCATTTAAAAAAATTATTGATGAGGTCATAATTAGGAGATAAAATGCTGTCAACATAAGTAAAGTAGGTACTGAAAAATCCGCACTTTTTAAAAACAAAGTTGACTTTTGCAAGGATTTTTCTCAGAAATTAATACTTACAGTTTTATCGAATTTATTCCGAACTTCACGAAAGCACTGTATATTATGTAAATTCACATAATTAGAACAAAACAATTCTATAGGGTTGTTGGTTCTCAGGTAATGCTGCAGTCATTTGTAAAAGAAAACTGAGGAGGTTTAAAACTTTTTCACCGTCTAAACTCTAAAGAAACATCAATATTTTCACACAGATGACTGCGAAAACCTAAATTCAATTAAAGTAACGCTTAAGGTATAAGATTATATGGCCCGTTAAAAGTATTTGACCGGAGATAAACGTCCCTTTTGTCGCAATTGCAGTAGGCGGTCAGCCCAACCATAAATCCTGCTTCAAGCAATTCTCTGTTGTGAATTCCAGAGCCGGCCTCAAAACAAATGCGTACCGACGAAATTATATTTATTTATTAAATATACAATACTATTACAAATCATCTTTACTGTTTTCAAGACTCAAAGTACTAAAGGGAATTTCGTTACAATAACAAAATGTACAATAAACTTCAAAAACATGTTCTATCACAAATTATTAATCCCTGCCCTGAACGAAAGAAAAGGGATGCAGCTGCACGAGCCGAGACAACCATCTTAACGCCAATATTGGTTTCCATTATTGGGATAATTTTAGTGCTGCCATATAATCTTATACCTTAAGCGTTACTTTAAAACAGTCTTATCCTAATCTTGTCTTGTATCCTCATTAACTGGAATCTTATTGTAATGTAATAATGTAAATGTTGTTTTTGTAAGATTATTCGTTTGGAGGATTGTAATATCTTTTTCCAGTAAATGTTATATAATTATTACATAAAGAGTGTAAACAAAGTGTTTTTTTATTAATGTTTTCAGTATCAAGATGAACCTTTGTTTGAAGAGTTTTTACAAGTTCATGCACCTGCAGAAAGTAGAAAACTTCGAGAACTTGCTAACGCTCAAAATGAAAATTCTGACAATGAATTGGATAATAAAGTAAGTGATTCAACACCGAATGAATCAGAAGAAGAGGTTGATGATGAAGAAGAGAGTGACGATGTGGAGCAATCAAAATGTAAATTGGCTGATGAAAAAATTAGTGATCTTGAATATATGAAAAAATTGGTAAAGAAAAATGTAAAAGTAAAAAAAGAACCTAAGAATATTCAGTTATTTACATTGAAGGTATTTAAGTGGACACCATTTAATATAATTTTACATTTGACATTTTTTTAGCTCAAAGGTCTTCCATATAATTGTAAAAAGAAAGATATCAAACAATTTTTAAAGCCTCTTTCACCATTTTCTATCAGAAAACCAACTAAAATTCACGGAATAGCATATGTGGGTTTCAAAAAGGAGAAAGATTTCAACAAGGCACTTTTAAAAGATAGAAGTTTTATTTGTGAGGAACTCAAATACATTTTTTATGTTGAAGTTTATTTTTAAATTTTCAGCTGGTAAGAGAATTTCTGTTTTGAAATATTCTGCTAAGAATGAGACAGAAAGTTTAGAGATTAATGATGACAGCAGAAAAAGTAAATGGGTTAGCCAGGAAGAAGCTCTTAAAAATGAAGAGGATATTGCCGAATCTGGGAAAATTTTTATTAGAAATTTGTCTTATACAACCACAGAAGATGACATTGAAACTTTGTTTAAAAATTTTGGTAAATATATAAATGAAGTGATTTGCATATACAATATTCTGAAATGACTTTCAAGGACCTCTGGCTGAAGTCAATTTGCCAGTCGATAGTGTCTCGAAAAAAATTAAAGGTTTTGGTACAGTTACATTTGTAATGCCAGAACATGCAGTCAAGGCTTATGGAGATTTAGATGGCAATGTACTCCATGGTCGTATGTTGCATTTATTACCTGGAAAGAGTAAAGATAATTCAAATGAAGTTGCTGAAGATGGTATGTCATGCAACAGTGGCATTAACCAATAATAACAAATTTAAATGTCTGTTACAGAAAGTACAAATTATAAAAAAAAGAAACAAGCGAAACAGAAGTCACAGGCAGGTTCTTCTCATAACTGGAATTCCTTGTTTTTGGGTCACGATGCAGTTGCTGAAGTTATAGCAGATACTTACAGTACTTCAAAAGAAAAAGTGTTGGCACCACATGGAGAAGGTAGTGCTGCAGTAAGATTGGCGTTAGGTGAAACCCAGATAGTAGCACAAACTAGAAAGTATCTTGAACAAGAAGGTGTTATACTTGATGCATTTAATACTGTAATTTTTTGCTTTGGAATTTGTACAATTGAACTATATTGATATTTTTAGCCCACATCAAAAAGATCAAAGACCATTATAATTGTAAAAAATTTACCCTCTAAAACCGACGGAAAAGAGATAAAAAACCTGTTTGAAAAATATGGCTTCATTGGAAGAATTATTTTGCCGCCCAGCGGTATAACAGGTAATTGACAATGGTTAGGGCCTTTAAAACTGAAACGTTTAATTGATATTTGTATCACAGCTCTCGTAGAATTTCTCGAACCATCTGAGGCTAGAAAGGCGTTCATTAATTTAGCTTATAGTAAATTTAAAAATGTACCACTTTATTTAGAGTGGGCGCCTGAAAATTCCCTGGCAGAAAGAAAAATCGCTTTGGTAGAGAATAAAAGTGAAAAGAAAGTCGAGAATGATGAAATTAAAACAGAAGAAAGCAATAATAATAGTGATGACGATGAGGAAAAAATTGTTGAAGACCCTGAACCAGATACTACATTGTTTGTTAAAAATTTAAATTTCCAAACAATTGATGAAGATTTAAAAAAGGTTTGACAGTTTGGTGTATTTACAACAAATAATGTGTCCTATTTTAGCACTTTGAAAGTTGTGGTAAAGTATTTTATGCTACTGTTGCAACTAAAAAAGATTCAAATGACCCAAACAAACGGTTATCCATGGGATACGGCTTCGTTAGGTTTTTATATAAAAGCAGTGCAGATAAAGCTTTAAAAACTCTACAGCAGAGTGTTCTAGATGGAAAGTCTTTGGAACTGAAGAGATCAGAAAGGACACTGAGGTTGGTTAAATTACTTAAAATTATTGTAGATACTGAATTTGTTTTATTACAGCAATGAAGTAAAAACCGCCAAGAAAAGTGCAAAGGCAACAAAACAAACAGGAACGAAGATTTTGGTTAGAAACATTCCTTTCCAAGCAAATAGCAAGGAAATAAGAGAACTTTTTAGGTAATTATGTGAAATGTTCTCACATATGCTGCTATTTATTTTGTTTCATTTTAGTACTTTCGGTGAAATAAAAGCATTAAGACTTCCTAAGAAAATGGCTCTAGATGCAGGTTCACACAGAGGCTTTGCTTTTGTGGACTTTGCAACAGCTTCTGATGCAAAGGTAGATCTAATTTTTACACTAGTAAATCAAGCAACTGTTAACATTTTTTAGAAAGCATTTGAGGCCTTATCGCAGAGTACCCACTTGTATGGTAGAAGGTTAGTACTGGAATGGGCTGCCACAGAAGATGGTGTTGAAGAAATAAGGAAAAGGACCGCAGCACATTTTCAAGGTCCACAAGAAATGAAGAAATCTAAAAAAGGTGTTCTGAATCTTGATAACACATAATTTCTTCAAAATATTGTAATTTTATTGAATCGTAATAAATGTTGATTTATGAAACAAGGTTGTTTCACATTTCTGATGAACACCTGTATTTAGAAATAATAATTACATGTTTGGTATGGAAAATATGAATCACTTTTTAAATAATTTTTATTCAACCTCTATTATCAAATGATAATAATCTTCAAACAGAAACATTAAAAAACCTAAATTAGACTAAAACAAACTGACTACAAAAAATTATTTTTTTAGGAGTTGCTCGTCTTGCATTGAAAGCTGTCCAAGTTTTTTTCCAATTCGTTCATGGATATCGAGAAACTTAGCTACACACCTGTCAATACAAACTGCTTCTCCTTTAGCAATCTCCGCATCATTGTAAACTGGAGGAATGCACTTTTTATGGCAGGCTGTAGTTAGACGATTGTACATGTCAGCCATCATTTCAATTTCTAACTCCTGCATGAGTTGCAACTTTTGTGCTTCAGTTTCTGCCATGGTAATTACTTGGAAATACGTAAATTATTAAATAATTGCAATTATTTCGGAGTGTGACGCGGACCCAATTCGTAATCACCAATGTTAGCTAATCGCATGCGTTCCCTAATTTTCATATTTTCATAACGCCTCTTATCTACACTAGTCTTCGAGAGATAAAACAAGTATATTCCTAATGTCGTACATACAGCCCTGAAAACGAAAACGGGTAATTACACATCAAGTAATCACTGCCCTATTATGCTGTTACAACAATTGAGGTTATGTCTTCATTATACTTCGGTTGAATTATGTAAAACTTACCATCCAACACCTATTTTTGCGTGTTTACTTAATTGCATAGTTTCAAAAATTCGTCAATTCATTTCTTTTTCGAATTAAATCGAAGCTGAATAATTACAACAACGTGACAACCTCAGCCTGACCACATTAGGAAAGTAAGATTAAAGTAACGCCGTGAAGTAACGTATCGGGCACGTATTGGGTAACGACGTAGCTTCCTAGCCAGAGTCTGTGCCTGACGTAGCGTTACTACAATCGCATGGCGGGCCGTTGGCCGTAAACACAAATTGGATGCGGCGTAACCGTAACGTAATCGCAAAACGTAATAACGTATCAAACTCAAACCAGAGAATACACTCACACTCAAATGTGCTCAAACCGCAAACCCTGTCCCTGTACAGTGCAGTGTCGTTACGGTCGTAGTATCCATGTCGTAATTGGAAACACTGGAAATCTGTTAGTTTTACGGTTGTACCATTCTACCATTGTTTAATTAATTAATATTAATAATTATTCTATCAGTTAACCCTTTCGGTAGGTACTCCGAGGACTTAAGGAGTCCCAAGAAATTTCAAAAAATTCTACTGGTGTCTATTTGTCCCACAAATTCGTGTGAATTAAATATAATCGTTTTTCTAAACATTTCTCTGTTATATGCTTATATGCAACAAACAAAACATTACTGGGACACAGTTGTCCCATGTCCATCCCAAGGACTTAAGGATATAAAAAAATTTTTTTTTCACCATTAGAAGCCTATTACTTATCCTATTTTTAAGCTTTGGATAACAGCAGAATGAATTCCGCCCTGAAAGGGTTCAAGTAAGTACAGTTAATTTCAAAATTATAGAGTACACCTAATTTTCTACAGTGTGAATTGCACTTACATTTTTTGTCAATGATCAATGTCAATTTTGACAAACAAAATGCCTAATCTAACCGAAAAAGCGAAAATGCTCTTTCCAAATTAGAAGAAGGATGGTCGATCCAGAGGTAGCTCAGTATTATAACATCGCGAAGAGCATCGTGCAGAGGATAAAACAGACACTATATTATGGTGTTCTAAAATATCAGCGACATTTTATGTTGTCAAACTCACCTAGCCTATATAAAAAATATGACGCTCAAATTTCAAAAAGGCATGTTTACATGTGGAAAAACTGTAATAAATCGACTTCTTGATTTTTGAGGTGTACTCGATAATTTTGAAATTAACTGTACTATTCCGGACATGGAATCTTGGCCAACATTTTTTAGACATTTCTAAAAAAAATGATGTAAACCAACCATTAGTGTCATTAACAGATGACAATTATTAAAAATCACTTTGAAGTTTTTCTTGTGACATCAAAAAAGCAGGGAAATGGCATTATCGGGTCAAAAGTTGGGTTATATTCAATAAAGGCCAGTTCACACATATTCGTCAGTTAAATGTCAGTTGTGGCCAAGATTCCGTGTCCGGAATAGTACTATTGCGGGCAAAAAAAGTGGGACATCAACGTCATTGTCTTGACTTTTAATGTGAAATAACCCTTACCTGATTCTAACCCTACTGTGAATCGATTGACGTTGTCATTATGTATTGTACGTTGTCATTATGTATTGTACGTTGTAGGGAGCGATTGTAAGTAAGCACGTAGTGAATATTTATTTAATGCAAAGTTCCAATCAAAATCTACCTTTATCAAAAGAAGAGGGCATTTGGAAAAGGAAAATAGGAGGATAAAATAAATTTTTAAACTGTCAGCTGGAACAGTGTCAAAAAAAATGACAATAAAGCTTGAACTACATCGAATTTTTCAAAACTGACAGAAATTTGATGTCCCACTTTTTTTGCCCGCAATAGTACATACTTAATAATCAGATATTGTTTATACAGGATGAATTTGAAATGCATCATAATATGTAAACCATAGTTTCTTCAGCAAGTGAATAAACCGAAAATGTGGTTAAACATTTTAATTTATAAAGTCCATTTTAACTTAATTTGGTCCCAAACAACACGATTCTAAAAGCTCCAATAAATCGAAATATGAATATCCGTGAAAACGCTTTTGCTATGAATGAAATAGCCGAAAAACACTTTAAATACGCAGAGCCGCAAAAACGTGTAAGATTAAGTCTGAAAACCAAGTAAAAGGAAAAGTCAAAGCAAAAACCATAACTAAACAGTAACAATTAGAAAAATTGTTTAAAACGTCGGTCGTGACACGCCTGTACCTGTGCCTTTCGATGTAGATTGTCCCGAACCCTTGCAAAACTTGTTGTATCGTCCCGGATTTGTGCTGCTGAATATGGGTGTTGTGGCTTTTAAAAACTCCGTTAACAAAACTATTCGCAGATCAGGTTGATCGCCCACTCACAAAACTCTTGCCGGTGAATGTAATCGTTTGGTTTCAATGCTTGCACCCGCTGAACACGATAGGGGTACAACCCTTGCTCTTTAAGAGTGCCACATACTATAAAATGAGAAACCTGAAATTCACGAACTAACTGCTGCGTACTTGTTGACGGGTTTTCTTCCACATTCTCGGTCATTTCACTATTGGTATCATTTTCCAATATAATGGCACACTGGGACGCAAAATTCCAAGGAAAAAATAACCGAAGGTAGCACTGAAAGCAGCTAATCTGCACGCGGTACTAGCACCCGCGATAACAAAACTTTTTGCACCTTTTTTGCGTTGCGCCTCGATAACTTTTTAAATGTTACTATTCGTCATAACTTGATATCAGTGGCGTACTCAACTTTTGTGCTTGAACTCTACATGGCTTTTCTGCCCTTATACGGATCTATAGCGCAAAACTGAATGCACGTGATTTTCACAATTGGTCTGAAGATTCTAGTGTTTTAATATTGTAGTGTATTTGGATTTCATCCTGTATGTATTATAATAATAAGTAATATCAGATATCTATGTATTAGCTGAGCCAAGTGTTTTGAATCGGTTATTTGGAAAGGGCCACATCTCAAGAACAGTAAAGTCAACAGAAAAAAAAAAAATTCCTAGCTAAGATAGAAAACTCCAGTTTTTCTACTAGTAAAAAACGTTTACATGAGAATAGTAATAATTTTAAAAATATGAATTAAATTTTATTTAACAGTGCTCTTCTGGTGGCTCATCATTAGTAGGTCATCAATAAGATCAGCTTACCATTTTATCTCTTGGCACGTACAGTTGGCTTAAAAAAAACGGGAAATGAAATTTAACCTAATGTGAATTAAAATTTTAATTTGTCAATTTATGTCAATTTGTGTCTGTTTGACAGTAGTATTTCTGACACATTAGTGCAGTTTTTAACCTAAATTTGGAAAGCCCGTTTCAAACTATAAAAATTTAATAAAACCTGAAAGAACTTTTTCTGGCAGTTCCCGTTTTTTTTTTGAAGCCAATCGTATTGTACAGGGTTATTAAAAATGTTTCTAACATCGTAGATGGCTGTACGCTTTATTTAGGTGCTACGCCAACTAGATGTTAAAAACATTTATAATAACCCTGTACAAGTTTTGTTAGATTGCTCGTTTTCTTTCTATTAATAGGCATTTTTTTTGGGTAAGCAAACTCTGTTGGTAGATTAGGATAAATTCCAAAGGGTTTTTCGGCTTTTCCTTCCAAACAAGTCGACTGATGAGTGATGAAGATGACTGATGAAAGATGGACGTATAATTCTACGCCCGGTTTTTTTATTCCATCATACGGTATAATCATACGCGGAAATATTTTAACCCGTAAACCACCAAGACATTTGAAAACGATTTGCGCTGGGTGAAATTGCGAATTTAAAAATTCAAAATTCACCTCATTCCGGCCCGTGGTCGACGCTAATGAAGAGTAAATGAAAGTGAAATAATAAAAAAGATGCAACTAAAACGATTACCACACAAGAAATTTGACACTGACACTGAATTTTGTCGAAAAAACGTACAAAGCACTTTTACTTTTACCTTACCTTATCCACAGTAAATGCTGAAGAAGTCGTTGATGCGTGTACATGTGCCGTCTGAGTCATTGATGCATGGATCCTTGAAAAAACTTCACGATCTTCGAGAGTTTGGGCACCATCGTATTTATTTAAACTTAATCCGGAGATCTTGCCGGTCAAAGCGTTGGGCCGTTTCGTCCATCCACCTTTCAATGTGGTTCTGGTTTTTAACCACTGCGTAGCTTAGCGAGCATAATGTGGTGGCGCGCCATCATGCAGGTACCACATTTCTTGCATAGTATCATCCAAAAATCGAAGGTGATCAAGAATGACTAAGTCTGTTGGTAACAATGAAATTTGGTAAATTTGAAATTTACCATAAAAGGTTAATTTTTGTAATAACATAAACATAACCGGCATAACCAAAAATTCAGTCAGTGCGAATTACGAGACAAAAAACACCAGTACTTTTCAATTGTTTCATTGCCAACAGACTCAGTCATTGTTGATCACGCTGTATCATTTAAATGACTCGACAAAATGTCCAGTTAAATTATCATCAACAATACCTGTCCAAACATTAACAGAAATTAAAAGAAAAAATGACAAAATTGGAGGAGAAAATGGAAGAGCAGGAAAAAAGAGTGAGAAAAAAGAATATTGTCGTAACGGGACTGGATGAAGAGGAATGTGAGAACGAGAAGAAACTGGAAAAATGGATGAAGGCAGAATTAGAGGTTGAAGTAAGGGTGAAAGAGATGTATAAAATAAATGGAGGAAAAATGATTGTGGCAGAACTTGAGAGCTGGGGGGAAAAACGGAAAGTTATGGAAAATAAGAGGAAACTAAGAGAAAAAAAAGGATAGAGAGTGTACATAGAAGATGATCTGACAAAGACGGAGAGAGACACACAGAAGAAATTAAGAACGCTAGCCAAAGAAGAGCGACAAAAAGGACTGCGGGTGAAAGTGGGTTATAAAAAGATATGGATAGAGGGAAAAGGTTTTAGGTGGGATGAAGAAAACGGGAAGTTACATACAGCAAATTTTTGAATAAGAGCGTAAGAAAAAGACGACAGGGCAGAAAAGGGAAAACGAACATGGAGAGGAATAAAGGAGAAATGAGCAAATAAGAATAGTATTCTGGAATGTAGCGGGAATAAAAAATAAAGAGAATGAGTTTTGGAAGTATTTGGGAGAATTTGACGTAGTGGGATTGGTAGAAACGTGGGTGGAAGAAAAGGGGTGGGAAAAAAAATATGCAGAGAGAGAAAGCAAGAAAGGGAGAGCGAAAGGTGGGATAATAATGGGTGTGAAAAAGGGACTGGAAGAAGAAAACGGATCTGGAGTAAAAGAAGAAAGAGGGTTTATGGAAAGAACGGTAAAAAGAAAACAGAGAAAATGGAGAATTGTAACAATATACAGCAGAAGTATGAAAGAAACGAAGAGAATAATAGAAGAGCGAGTAAAAGAGCAGGAAGAAGGAACTCTGGTGATTGGGGGGGATTTTAATGCAAGAATTGGGGGAAAAGGAAGGCGGATGGAAGAACAACAAGCAACAATAGAAAGAAGACCAACAAAAGATGGAATAGAAAATGCAGAAGAAAGAGGGTGGGACGTACTTAATGGAAACTGCATAGGAGACGAGAAAGGGGAGTACAGTAGTACACGTATATTGGATCGAGAGGGGAGACAGTTATTGATTATGTTATGGTGAACGAAGAAGCATGGGATGAAATAGAAGAATTTAAGGTGGGAGAAAGAGTGGAGTCGGATCATATGCCATTGGAAGTGAGGACAAAAGGAAGAGAGAAAGAGAGAAGTATGAAGGATGTTAAAAGAAAAATTGTGAAGAATATTTGGACGGAACAAGGAAAAGAAAAGTATAGAGCAAGACTTAGGGAGGCAAAATACGAAGAAGAAGAAATAAACGAAAAAGTGAGGGAGCTGAGCGAGAACGTAAAAAATGCAACAGAAAAAAAAGAGAGAGGTAAGAGAGAAGATGGGGCTGTGGAAAAACGAGTGGTGGGATAATGAATGCAGGGAAGGGAAGCAAGCAGCAAGAAAGAAACTAAGAAATTGGAAAAAAGAAAAAGCAACGAAGGAAGAGTACAAGAGCGTACACAAGAGGTACAAATTAGTATGCAAAGAGAAGAAGGAAAAGAAACGGATGGAAGAAGAAATGAAGATGAAAGGTATAAAGACGGAAGAAGAGGTGTGGAGATACATAAATAGGGAAAGAAAGAAAAAAGGAGAAATAGTGAGTGATAGAATTACTATGGAGGAATGGAGAAAGTACTTTAGTGAGTTGTTGGGGGGTGAGGAAAACAGACAAGAAAAGGAAAAGAGACAACACAGAGTGGGAGAAATAGAAGAGATAACAAGAGAAGAATTAGAGCAACAACTAAGAAAACTGAAAAGGAAAAAGGCACCGGGGAGGGACGGTATACAGAACGAATCGTGGATATATGGAACTGAAAGGGAAGTTGATAGGTTGTTAGAGATAATGAATGGAGTGTGGAAGGGAGAGGGCTTCCCCCAGGAGTGGAAGGAGGGGATAATATGCCCCATATATAAGAAAGGAGAAAAGGATACAGCCAGCAATTACTGGGGGATCACGCTTCTGAATACGGCATATAAGGTATACGCGATGATTGTGGAAGAAAGACTGATGAAGGAAATGAATGAGCGGGGTGCGTTGCCAGACGGGCAGGCGGGATTTAGGAAAGGTAGAGGGACTATGGACAACGTATATATCTTGAATCATATAATAGGAAATGAGATAAAAAAGAAGGGTAGCAAGATATATGCATTTTTTGTAGACCTGAATACGGCATATAAGGTATACGCGATGATTGTGGAAGAAAGACTGATGAAGGAAATGAATGAGCGGGGTGCGTTGCCAGACGGGCAGGCGGGATTTAGGAAAGGTAGAGGGACTATGGACAACGTATATATCTTGAATCATATAATAGGAAATGAGATAAAAAAGAAGGGTAGCAAGATATATGCATTTTTTGTAGACCTGAAGGCGGCTTTTGATAATGTGGAAAGAGACTTACTGTGGGAATACTTGAGAAAGAAAGGGATAAATGAGCATCTGGTAACAAAAATAGAAGAGATATATGAAGAGACGATAAGTAGAGTGAGAGTGGATGGAAGAGTGAGTGAATGTTTCAAGACGTATAAGGGAGTAAGACAAGGTTGCCCAGTAAGCCCCAGCCTGTTTGCAGCGTTTATTGGAGATATAGAGGAGATGTTCAGGAAGGGGCAGGCAGGGGGGGTCGTGGTGGGCAAAGAAAAAGTGTGGTCTTTGGCATACGCGGATGATTTGGTGGTGCTAGCGAGAGAGGAGAAAGGTATGAAAGAAATGTTGGGAAACATGGAGAAATATATGAGGAGGAAAAAGTTGACGGTGAATGTATAGAAATCCAAGATGATGGTGTTTAGAAAGGGGGGTGGTAGGAGAAAAATAAATGAGTGGAGATGGGAAAAGGATAAAATTGAAGAAGTGAAAGAATTTAAGTATTTAGGTTATGTGATGAATGAAAGAAACACAGCAGCAGCACATGTGAGAGAGTTAGTGAAAAAAGCGAATAAGATAATAGGAGCGGTATGGGGGATAGGAGAGAGAAAATTTGGACATGACTTTAGAAGGAGAATAATGATGTTTGATAGTCTGATGAAAAGCGTGATGATGTATGGAGCGGAAATATGGGGATGGAGAGAGCAAGAAGGGTTGGAAGGGGTGCAAGGAAAATATTTGAAATGGGTGCTAGGAGTAGATAGAGAGACACCGGGCTATATAGTGATGGAGGAAACAAAAAGGGATGGAATAAGAATAGAAGCAGGAAAGAGAGCAATAAGATTTGAGGAGAGGTTGATAGAGAGAGGAAAGTGTAGAATTTTGCAAGAGTGTCTGAAAGAAAAAAGGAAAGAAATAGGAAAAGGGGTATGGAAAGAGAGGGAGGCATATTTCGAAAGAAATGGGTATGCAGGAGCGGAGATAGAAAGAATGCGAGAGGGAGGCAGAGCAATGACAGATGAATTGGTGCAGAGAGACAGAGATGTGCAAGTGCAGGAAAGAAGAACGAGAATTAGGGAATCTAGGTACAATGGGAAGTATGAAAAAATAATAACGGAAGAACTACCAAAGTACCTAGGAAGAGAGAGTAGAAAGGAGAGAGTGATAATAGCAAGATTTAGGTGTGGAAATGAGGAGAGAGAGAATAAATATTGGAATGAGGATAGGATTAGAGTGTGCAGGATGTGTGGAGAAAAAAAGGAGACGATAGAACATTTGTTGAATGAATGCGTAGAATTGAGAGAGAGAGAGATGAAAGTAGAGAAGAAATGTTGAATGAGGATGGAAGAGGGATCGAATGGATGAAGAAGGTTGAGTGGAGAAGAAGGACAATATGTGGGGAGGGATAATTGCTAATTTGTTAATTGGTTATTGATTTTGAATCACTGTTTTAGTTATTTACTTAGATTAGTTTTTAGTTATTATATATTATATTAAGTTAGTGGAAATGTATAAGTTAGTGGAAATGTGTAAAAATCGGATTACTTTGAAAACCTGTATAGGTACCAAATATACATACATACATTAACAGAAAATTGTTGTCGATGACGGGCAGAATGAATTCCATGTGGATTTTCATCACTCCATACGTGAGTATTATGTACGTTAAAAACACCGTCTCGAATGCCTCATCAGTAAATAACATGTACAAATTCTGGTTGTTGTACACATTTTCCCAGCAGTTGTTCACGAAACTGTCGTCGCCGCACGTCATCTTTTGGTTGCAGGGCTTGTAATTTTTGTACGTGAAACGTGATAAGGGTGAAAGCCTTGTTCTTTTAAAGTGCGCCAAGTAGTAACATGGTGTGAAACTCCTACCTGGAGTGCTAGCCTTTGCGTACTTGTTCCAGGATTTGCTTCGACTTCTAAAATCTGTGGTTCAACACCCAGTACCTACCCGCTGAGAACGATCTCTACCACCATCTTCCGTTCTAGGATGGAACTTTCCTATGTCTCTCACCATGCACCATGTAAGTAAATGTTTTTGAAGTAGATACAACTCTGTTTGGAAACTGTTCCCGGTACAGTATTTGTGCTTGGGCTGCGTTGCCACCCACCCTATCATACGCTATCATATCCATTAATTCCACGTTTGTAAAATGTGGCATTTTAAACGATTTAACAACAAATATATGGTTATTAATACACTGCTGCTATACCGTTTGTCGACCTACACCAACCCGACCTCCGATAAGAAGATCCTTTTTTGTCATACACACTCGCGGTTTTTCTTTACTATTATTTTTTTGATTTCTACTCGGAAACCAAGACAGTGGTACGTCCACAATGTATTGTCTAAATTGCCATGCCGTTTGTTCACGTATTCTTACTTTTTTCAAAAAACGCAATTTTTCTATTTACACGGGAGTATTCAGAACTTACTGGTTTCGCCGTGTATTTTTGAAAATACTTGACAGAACAATAACTACACTCGCGAGCAAAGAAATCGACCCACCTCACACTTTTGAGTTTGAATGCATTTTTTTTAGTCGGCAGGAATCAGATTTAAACAAATAATATGTCGTTTGAAAGACCGTTTATTAACGTTTTAAATGACCTTAAATTTTCTCAGATTCCTTTTGGTTTCTCAAGTGTAGAGCCTTAAAGAAAAGTTATTGCTATATGTTGTGTAGCGGACATGTGCATGCTCTAACTTCTACGGCAATAAAATTAAGTCTCTGCAGGAAATTTTTATTACATTTGTTGACATTTGACATTAGCAGCCCCATTAGCCACATTATCCGTGAATATAATGGATACCACACCTGAGGTAGCTGCCCAAGTCGTTGCTTGCACACAACTTGGGCATAGTCAGCGATTTGTTGCTCAACAACTGAATCTGAGCCGATCAGCGGTTCGACGGGTGTACCAGCGATTTCAGGACACTGGTTCCTTCAATCGGAGACCAGGAGCAGGTAGACGTCGGTATACATCGGAGAGAGATGACCGCTTCATTGAATCAACATCGTTGACGAACCGTCGACTGAATGCTATTCAAATTCAACGGCAACTCCGTGATGTCCGAGGGGTGGTTGTTAATGAGTGGACAGTGAGGCGAAGACTGCAGGAAACGAACCTGACACCTCGCAGACCTGCAACTGGTCCAAAGCTGACTGCAGCTCATCGACAAACACGGCTTCGTTTCGCACGGGAGCATCTGAATTGGACCTTAGACCATTGGATGTCTCTTCTGTTCTCCGATGAGACCAGGATATGTCTCAACGGCAAGGATGGATGAGGACGAGTGTACCGGCGACCCGGAGAACGATTTGCCCAGTGCTGTATCGATGAACGCGTCAGTTATGGAGGTGGTTCCTGTATGATCTGGGGTGGGATATCTGTGGAAGAACGAACTGAGGCTGTCTTCATCGTTGGGGCAGCCCGTGGTCGCAATAGAAGGAGTTTGATAGCTGCATGGTATGTCGGAGAGATTTTGGCTGACCATGTGGTGCCCTATGCTGGGTTTGTGGGCGACCAGTCCATGTTAATGCATGACAATGCAAAGCCACACACTGCGAGAATCACCAGAGAGTACCTTGTGGAAGTGGGAGTTCGAGTTTTAGAGTGGCCAGCATGTAGCCCCGACCTATACCCCATCGAACATCTGTGGGACGAGCTCAAGAGAAGAGTTCGAGCCGGAGTTCCTGTTGGTACGTCCATCCCAGAACTGATGGTTGCAGTGGAAGAAGAGTGGCATAACATTCCACAAGAAAGAATAGTAAATTTGATTAGGTCAATGCCCAATCGCATGCAAGCTGTTGTTAGAGCGAGGGGAGGTAATACGCGATACTAAAATTAAAGAATTGTTGCTGTAGTCTTATTTAATTTCATTTTAAGGCGCTATACTTGAGAAGAAAGAAGCAGTTGTGAGAGAATGTAGGCTCACTGAAAACGTTAAGAAACAGTCTTTCAAACGGCATATGATTTGTTTAAATCTGATTCCTGGCTACTGAAAAAAAAAATGCATTCAAACTTGTGTGTGTGGGTGGGTCGATTTCTTTGCTCCCAAGTGTAGAACAAATGTATTTCAGATATTTCCACCATATCACAATTCAATCACAAACTGAAAATTCTGTTAACTTCTCAGTAATGCCGGTAGTAGTAATGTTGTATTATTTGGGTTAAGCAGTATTTTTTTTAGCTGCTGATTTAAGTTAAACCGTTTGCTACTGAAATCAGTTTATTTACCTTTCTTCTTTCTTATTTGTTAAGCTGTAAATGAATTTTGACCTGTTGCATTCTTCTTATAAAGCCACCAATCCTTGAAGTTTAGAATAAGTAATTTTTCTCCCTACCGGTTAGAAATGTAGGCTGTGGATACCTCATTTGAGGTGAGAAAATTCAACTTTCTCGCTAAGGTAAGAAAGTTAATCATGAAATGTTTATGTTTAAACTGTACCAAAATACAAATGTCAAAAGTGTCAAAAGTGAAATAAGTTATTGATAAATGAAAGCCAATTCAATGAAGTAAGTTGGTAGGTCAATCATATAATCTGGAAAATAAACACATAAGCTAGGTAGGTAGATTACTTTACCCTGTTTATATCAAATTTTCGAACAAACCTCAAATCTTCAAATGCGATGACAAGTTAATTAAACAAATAATACAGCCTACTATTCAATTCTCAAAATTTTCGTTTTAATCACGAATATAACTATCTTTTTTGACTTTTTTCAACAAAGTTGTGCCGGTAGGGAAAAAAATTGTATTCAAACCTTGTTAAGAAAGTGTCCTTGCAGACCTTAGGCACTTACAAACCTCGTCTACGACTCGGTTTATAATCTTTGCCTGCGGTCTGCAAGAAACCACTTTCTTACCTTGGTTTGAAATATACTATTTTTTCGGCCTCCGTCTAGAAACACTGATGTTTCATGCGTCTAAATCGTCTGGAAACTAGCATTTCCCTGCCTAGGCAAGAAAATCGAAACAGGAATTTTTAATGAAAGATTTTAGGTTGGCAGCACAAAATGTCAATGTCATGTGGAATTTTTGTACAATTTTTTAAGTGTAAAATATTGATGTCGGGCAAATTTGTGTCCTTTATCGCAAGCTATACATTGTGTATAGCAGTAGAGGCCGAGGGGGTACCAAGCGGCGTCTTAGTAATAACAGAGAGGACGACGACGGTTTTGAATATTTGAGGAATTGACTGCTTTGGTCGTGACTGTCGCTTCTTGGATCCTTTATGTTGCCAATGAAAGAAAAATAAATTCCCATTCGGTAATTTAAAAAAAAAAATTATTATATATTGCTTTAAATAAATTGTCGGCCGAAAAAATTTTGTGTATTACACGGCTAGAAAATGTTTTGCAAGTGCTCGCACTAGTGCTGCCTCGGCTACCGCCTCTGCTCCACAAACCATGCTTGCACTTGCAAAATAGCATTTTCTAGCCTTGTGATACAAATAACTATTTCACTGCTAGTAATAAAGTCTAGCGTTATCGGTTGTCATAGAACCCTGAGAAGTTTCGTTTTTCTACGTTGGCCCAGTGACAGGTAAATAATTTTTCATTATTAACCAGTGGTAAATAATGGAACAACCGTCACCTAGCAACGAAAGATTGTCGTCTATTTACTATTTCATTGGTTAACGTAGACGATTTTCATACCAACTGTCAAGAAATGACAACTCGGACCCGTCGCATCCGACAAAATAATTTGATTAATAATTATTATCAGAATAGTAATTTACGTTATAAGTCCGGTAGGTTACTTGTAACAGTACGAGTTAGACATTATGGACGAGGCGACGTTAGGAGCCGAGTCTAGAATGTCTAAACGAGTACCTGTTACAAGTACTACCGGATGTATATCGTAATGTATTTTATTTCATACTGGAAGTCTCTTGTGCATCATAATTTTATTTCAAAAATTAAAAAATCACATTATATTGTGAAAATAGCATCACCTTTTTTCCTGTGGCAACGGCCGTTGTTATTGTTTTTCTAGATCGAAAATTTTTTGACTTTTTCACTTTTCAATGTCAGATTTGATGTATAAAAGGAAAACAGTCCGGTAGGTGTTGCTAAGTGACACTTTCCGGCTCTGATACTGTTATAACTCACCTACCGGACTCAAATTGATGATGCAATCGAGCATCTATAAACCACGGTGGAGAAGTCCCTTATAGCCTTCGCGCCTTACAACCCTCGGCGCGCCTCGGGCTCTAATCTTGGTATATAATATACTATTTCATCAATAGGTATTATATCACTTTTCTGTTTGGTTCTTGTAGATCTTCAAGGGTGTATACACCCTGTCTATTTTACTCGTCCCTAATCTTTTGACAGTTCTAAAATTTTGGTCGCGCTGGAGGAAAAAATGACCACGAATAGGATATCTATGAATTGTCAGAACAAGAACTCATTCACACTTTCAGAGTAGGTAATGATTTATTTCGGACATTGTTCAGTAAAATTATTAACTCATAATTACATTTAAAGAAAATACCTGCTAGTCAATGCTCACTGTAAAATTACAATAGAACGAGAAACATCACAAGTCCTAAATTTAGGATGTTTATAAACTGACCATAATTTTCAAATGTCTCTCCAGAAGGAATCTCAACTTGAGAGAAAGTATATTCAACTAACATGCGACTCATGATGTTTCTAAAATGATTGATTCACTTTGTTTATAGAAATTAATGAAAACGATCCATTTTATTTTCATGTTCCGTAAGGAAATGGAAATATGGTGATTGAGTCGAAAAGTCGTGTTTGAGGTGAGATTAAATTCTGATTCTCTTTAGGCTCAAAACGCAAAGAAAAGCTGCGGATACGCCTGTGTCTGTAGGGTTTTCTTTCGTTTACGATACCTTACGCAAAAATGTACCAATTTGAAGTTTTTTCGTACAAAAGTTTGTCTCAGTGTGGGCTGCAGGCTGATTGATTTTGCTGCTTATTGGACCAGTGGTTTTGGCAATACATAGACGCAATTTTATGCAATTTCTTTCCTTTGCACTTATTGGGTGTATCTACTAAAACTTTTTCTGTCAAAAATTATTTTGAAAGATGATTTTGGGACATGGAGGTCATATATGGTTGTGCATACTGATATTTTTTCGTTTCGATATCAGAAATGATTTGCAGGATTTTCGTTGTGCTTCATTCAGGTCAAATTGCTTAGATCTTCTCCAAGACTATTTGTAACAAAATAAAGCTGACAATTTATACTTACGAGTACTTCAAGTACATCAAGGTATTCCTTTAATTTGGAACTGAGTTCCTCATCATTCATTATCGATGAGAATACTGTAATGATTTGAATACATTACTTTTTCCGCCAAATATTTGAACCTGCGCAAAACGGTAACAAATGTGGTCGTGATCGTCATCGAATCGGAGGAGCCCTACGTTGTGATTTTCTTTTGGCGGAAAAAGGTTCGGAATGCAAACGGTGAGGGTTCCAGTTGGAAGAGTGTCGCAAATAAAACACACATGTGAGGGACGCAAAATACCTTTTATTAAAAATGCCTGTAATAACTTTGATGAAAAAAAAATTGAAACGAATACAAAAGGACAGAAATGAAGTTTAACGGAGTACAAGAAATTAACTAGCTGAGTACTTTACAAAGATAAACGACACGAGGAATGCAGCAACATTTAAAACAACAGAAAACGGGTACATGACAGACAAAATGGCAGGTTAAAGCTTGCAAAACAAGTAAACAAATTGTGGTGCAGTTATTACGGAGAGGGACGGATGAAAAACCCTCTTCAAAAACCGTATCCCAGGTATTACTCATATTTTACAATTCGATTAATAACAAAACAATGTTTAATTTGGAACTACGCGGTCAAGGTACGCCAACGGGAGCTTAGAGCTGGAGGTAACAAACTTTCGGCCGCGAGGGGACTCAGAAGAATAATCTGAATCATCTTGAGAGCAAGCGACGTTTATAGATATTCGGGGTATTAATGAACGTCAGACTATTTCGCCGACCAAGCAAGAGTGACAGAGCGTCTCGGGGTCGTACGATTAGCATCACTAAACAGCATAAGCGATAAGTCCCTATAACCTCGACGGAAGCTTCACGAAAACATCCCGCCGCCGCATAAGCGAAGACTTAGGTCCGCCCCCGCTAACGGCTTTAAATAACCGTAGCTTCCACAGAAATTTGACTAAACAACCCCCCGACCTCCTGATTGTCACCTAGCTCCCATAGGGGCACACTTACAACATTTTACTTTAACTTTTCCGAAATCTAACAACACAAAGAAAAAAAAAAACGAGTTCAATCGAACAAAGCGTAACATTAAACAATGATAAAATAAGCAAAACAAAACGCAACATTAAACCATGCGCAAATAAAAGGGGACAAAACGCGAAGTTAAATAACGATAAAATAAAAAAAAACGCTTTAACTGGCACAAATCTCGGTAAGCAGCATAAATCACGAATACAATAATCGCTGGTAATGTTAAACAGAAAGAAAATGGCGGGTCGAGTGCCGTTAGAAAATGTTAGCGAACGAAAAAAACAAAATGGACGCACGCGGTTCGGACGACGGCTCCGAATTTCCGAAATTACAAGATTGCAAAAAAAATGAACCTCCCGGGAGAAACTTAGAGATAACGCTTAAAATGAACAAATGGGCGCTTCTTAAAGAAACAGCATGCAACAAAATGAAATCTACAACATACCCTTACCACGTGGTCCTGATCCCAAAAACAAAAAGGCAACGAACGTGGGATAAATTACCCAGGTGGATTAAAAAATGTCGGGTTCCTCACGGGGACACAAAATATCTACTCGGGAAGGTAGTGTAATTGATTTCGATTTAACTTACAAATTTTTGGAATATGGATCGCTCTGCGTACGGTGTGCTCGTTTCGAAAAACCAAACAAAAGTGCGTACCCCCGTCAACCACCCGCGCGAGACCCGTTTCATCCCCGCTATATTTCCGCTCTACCTCAGAGTTGCCAACTCCCCAGGATTGCCAACCCCATCCCTTAGTTCCTAATCTATCCGCTAGTACCTTCACATTTGGCGCGGCCTCGTGGCGGTACCGGGAATTAAAATTTAAATTTTAAACTGGGTCACTACAATACTCTGCGAGGTTTGTCTACAAGGGTGGTATCTACTCACGAAAATCGCTGAAATTGTATTTGCAACAACCAGCGTCTGTTTAATTTGTCATTGGCCATTGCAAATTAAAAAAAGATAAAGACACATGTAGCACGAATCAATGCCCATAAAATATAAACATTCAAAATCTAATTTGGTTGTAATAGATAAATTACTTTGCAAATTATTTTGTTCGACATAATACTTGTTGATGAAGTAATGTGAAACAATAATGAAAATTAAAGCAAGTATTTAATAAAAAAATCACCAGAAAGCGAAAAAATGAAATTGGTTTTTATTTTTATTTTTCAACAGAGGATGATTAAAATTAAATTTTTCGTATTTATTTGTTTGCTTTTAAATGTCAACTAAATTCCACTCGTACGCCAGAGCTGTAACAAAATTTTCGAAGATAAATGGTTTTCTTTTTGAAAAACGACACAAAAGGCAATATTTAAGTAAAAGAAGGAATTAACAAAAATACATGAATACTTAGGTATACCTTTATTTCTTAGAGGAATGTAGCTGGAATATGTTACTTCCTCAGAGAGAGAATGTACCGATGTTGTAAAACAGTTGGAGCGATTCCAAGCTCCTGGTTACGTGGTTTCACACATTGTTTCGATTTACTTAACGCAAATAGAAGAACACTGTTAGAAGATTATTATCAGCATAAGCATTTTGACCAGCCTCCTAGTCCACAGTAACCATAATTTTTATTTTTTAAACAAGAAACAGAATTTTATATGTAGGTATAATAATAAAGAGGGCGTCAGCAGCTCAGTGTTTGGTATGATGGAAGCAAACACATTTACATGTACTCAGGTCAAGTAAAGCACAGTTAATTGTTGTTATTTATTTATTATATAACATATAATAATGCTATAATTTATTTTTACATTAAAAATAATATTTTCTACATCATTTATAGAAATGGATCTTTCTAACAAATAATTAATATCAATTCAATATTATAAAAATTTGAATAAGACAAAACTAATAAATATATATTATATGACACAAAGTTATCATTTTAATTATTTTAACAGATTATATGAATTGTAATTTATTGTATTTTACATTTAAAGCCTAAGAATAATAACACGTTTGATTTAAGTCATTTTATTATTATTGTAACATCACATATATTCAGAAGATCTCTATCTATTAACATTAGATTTGGTTTATTCTTTGTAAAAACTAAAATAACTAAATATGGAGATAATTATAAAAATACAAAAATCAACCTAAGTTTCTAAAAGTAGAAAGTAAATAGGTGACTAAATAAATAGTTACTTACTACAATTAGTAACATGTGCACGATTCTAATTAAAATTGGTTGTAGCAGTTACAGAAGAGTAATAAGTAGAGGGTAGGCTTAGTCATATAGGAAGTTCTTATGGTTATTTGAATTTTTTAGTGTTATTTAGTTACTTACAACTGGATAATATTTATTATGCTCATTGCTTTCAAACATTAAGTTGAGATATTTTAGAAACGGTTAAGAAAGTAAATAGGTATAGTTTATTGGATGGCTTTTGTTTGCCTCAAAGAGCACATTTTAGATGTTTTCCACAAAACTTTACAGTTTAATTTTGAAATATTACTTAATGTGGCAATCCTTGTATGTTGAGAAGACCCACCTGCTCTACTTACTAATTGCTATAATGTTAGATTACTTGCAGATCGTTGACAGTGATAAGGTGATACAACATTTTTATCTCTACAAAATGAATTTGTTAAATGTCTATTTTCATTTTTGCAATATGACAATGGGGTAACAGGACAGCCACGTAGAAAAATTTACTTTGACTAGGATTGTTTACTGAATTAAATAAACCGAGAGAAATGAAAACGACATGAACAAATACTAGCGAGATATTTACATATTTAATATTATTTAAAATGTACAACAATGTATCTGACGACGACTTATATATTATATTTACAACTCCGCATGATCTAAACTATTTGGTTGATAAAATAAGTCAGTACTGTTAGATCTTGCTTCCCGTTTCGGAAACACGTGGTCATAATATTTTTCGTTTTCAAATTGTAAAGGTTTAGGTCTGGGCCTGCTGTCTTTATTCTTGTTATATTTCTTAAGAGATCGGCGAACATATTTGTTATCTACAGGCAAAGACGCTCTGTGCGAGCCCATAGCTACAGTGTTGTACGACCAATTATCGAAAGGTTTTTGGTTAGAGTATCTGTTAAAACTATAATACTTGCTTCGATCCTGGTAACTCTTTTCAGTATCGTTATCGTCTGATTCGAAGAAATTGAGCGATAATTCGCGATTTCTCAAGTGAAGAGTATTCGGTTCTAGGCCAGAGTAGACGTTCTCTTTTGGTTTCTCTTGTACACTATTTCTACCATTGAATGTGAGTGTGGTTTGCTATATTTACAGCAGTATGTTAGATTGTGTTAGTCTGTATTGTTTAGGAAAATGAACAACTTAAACTACACGCTCTACACAGAGTAAACTATATTAGCCGAAGAAGAGATGAAACCATTTCGAGTTTTAGTTTCAATAATTTAAACTGTTCGTTTTCCGGAAGGTTCTACAAATTTACAATGAATGAAGTCATAATAATTAAGTGTAGTGCGATGATCTTCTAGCCGACTGAGGCACCACATCGACCAGCGACAACGGGCAGGATTAGAATCATGTGAGGTGGTTTGAGAATGTGCTCAGGACAGGAGTCTGTGTGGAAAATCAGTGTAAGTGTAATTATGTACAGTGTACTAATGTTGTACAACAGCTAGCACGAATGCATTAATGCAAATTCAGTAGAACGAATTTAAATAATATGTGAAGTGTCTTTATGTCTTTGTTGTTTTATGAAAACAAGTAAATTTTATAAGATCATTCTGTTTGTGAAATTTCTAGATAGATTTCGTAGATAGATATTCTTTCAGTTGGCTAAATGGAAACACGCAAAATTTTTAGAAATACAATTTTACCTACCTAATGGTAACTATTGTTAATAAACGAACAAAATATAACAAACATCTATGTTGCACAAAGGCAATTTCTACTGTACTGAAATAGTGCATCGTGCTGTTTTAAATTAATTTATTGCAATTAAACTGCATGTATGAACTCATCAAACATAATTTTTGCTATACTTCATATCAATTAATGTTAATCATTAATTTATGTTTTTTTGTTATTTTTTAACCAGTTAAATTAATTCTAAATACTTAATTCATATTTATGCGATTTGACTTCAATTTTCTTAAATTTCGTAATAAAACAATTTACGCTTCAGACAGTGCAATGAATTTCAACATAAAAGACAAAATTTACTCTTCTCACCAGTGGTAATGTTCCGATGTTTTTATAAATGTAATCTAACCTTTTTTGTTTCATCGTCTTCACCAAACGTTTGCTATTTGAATGAACTTAAATAGGAGAAATTGAATGTAAATCACATTTTGTGTTTTGCCAAATACATTTTAGGACCCTGTTAAGCAATTTCATCTTTAGATTTCGAGCAGGAGAGTTCTAATTGCAGTTTTGTATGAATGAAAAAGATGCTACCATTTACTGTTAGCTATTTATACCATTGAAGCGACTGTACGAGAGGAACTTGAAAGTAATTTCCTGCAGCTCAAAATTGGGTTGCGGGAAGCGATTTAGCATTGTTAAGGTCTTTTTGTCTGTACACAGTTATAAGTAAGACTGAAGAAGAATTTTTCAGTAACTAATTCTCTTAAACTTCAATTGAATTGCTTTGGATATTATGTAAAAGCAGAGACAAATTTTAGATACAAGAATTAAAATATTGTATTATTGAATAATGTAGTATTGTACTCGTAGTATTAAATTTATACAGGGTTATTCAAGAGAGACTTCCGATGAAATTTCGTTATATGCAACCGAAACTACAATTTCCAATAGTTTCTAGCTTCCTAAATTTATAAAAAGTAATACTTAAATCAACGATTGCTGGCCCTTATTGTCATGTAAGTTTTCACTAATCATAATTTCTCAAGACTTTTTTCATAATGTACTTACACAAAAGATGAAAAGACGGACATGATTCTCATATATGGAGAATGTAAAAAAAATGGTGCGCAAGCTGCATTTATTTACAGACAGCGATTTCCAAATAGGCAACACCCATGTTTGTTGTAAAAGCTTTTGCTCATAACCTCACTAAAGAGAAAGAGTCATGATTAATCTTATTTGCCAAGCTTCTTGGATTGCAAACAAAATATCAAGTTCTAGGGGTTTCTTGTATTTTGGGTTGCATATAACGAAATTTTCATCGGCAGTCTCTCGTGAATAACCCTGTATACAGAGTGATTCATATAGTATCATACAAACTTTAACCGATGGTAGATGTGTAGGTTCTAAGGTTAAAATTGTTGAAGGTAAAGCATGTTGAAGAGTGTTTTAAGAACCTTTTAAGAATTGCAGATAAATGAAAATATTTTACGTTGAAACAGACTGTCAGGCATTGTTGTCAAAATGAAACTAAAGCGACCTTTATATATAATACCCATATTTTCTCTTAGCAACAATTGTTTGCTTCTGTTATGACATTCATAACATTGGACGTAAAGTGGAATAAATTAGCGAAGGATGGCATTTACTAATAGTGAAAAAACCGATATGGTAATTTTTGCCAATTTTTGATCTATGACTCAAAATTTTATCGTCAAGATTATTCACGTAAGATTACGAATCTGACCAGGTAAAAATGCAACCCAAAATACCATTCATAAAGTTATTACATTATCATAATGCACATAAAACATAGACAGCTGTTAAAGTCAATCTAATGAATGTCAAGTTCGCACAGAAAAATACCTCTCTCAACAAAGTATGATTTAATAACAACGATAAGCAATTAAGATCACAAAAGTAATAGGTAAGTAGGATCATGTCGGTTCTGTCATCGTTCGAAAACATTTTCCAATCCTGACTTTATTTTTAAATACCAAAACACAAAGTATGCTTTGTAAAATGTATTTTGGGTTGCATTTTTACCTGGTCAGGCTTGTCATTTTACGTGAATAATCCTGTATTATAACGTTGTTGAAAATTGTTTTCCTGGTTTGATTTCATTAAAAATAAATGCGTAAATCTCTCCAAAAAATTAAAATAAACTGGTATGTTACTTTGCATCTAGACTTTTGTAAATCCTATGTAAATTTTCATCTTGAAATTGCAATTTATAACAACGCCTGTCTCGACATTGCATTACCTGCACTATGAACGTAATTAGCAAATTAGATTTATTTAGTTTGAAATTGTCGTTGCTACTGTGATGGTTCTTATCCAGGCATAATTTTGTTTAAATAACTATGATTAGAATAATCTTATAAAATTTAAAATCTATTTAAATAAAAAAATTGCAAAAATAAGAATGACAAAAAACCTAAAAAAAGCAAGTTGCTGTTGTACAACAAAAAACCTTGTGTGAGTGCCATTTGGCAATAATTTATTTGTGCATTAAGATATTCGGGAAACGTTGTGCGTACCTTCCGACATCTTAATTACTCAACAAATAAATTATATTTTAACTGTGAGTGGGCAAAAATTTAATCGAAACTCTCAAAACTACAGTGTTAAATGGTGCATGTGCAAATATTTACAACAGTGCAAAGTGCGTTAGTGTATATTAATTATAAAACATTCTCTATGTACAAAATTCTACTCCAATCTGGTAATATTAGTATTGGATTAGGTGGTTAGTTTGTCGTAATGAAGGACAGCAATAAAAAGCTAAAAATAGAGATTTCCTACCCTGTTTAATGCGGATTATTGTCAAACGGCTTATTCGAATTTCTCGTTATATGTACATAAGAATTCTCTATTTTTCGCGATGTTAATGTATAAAAACAAAGGCTAATAAAATAAAATAAGTCTGTTAACTTAACTGCTAGAATCGAGATAAATCAAACTTGTTAACTAATAACAACATTATCTGGAACGGCTAAAAAGTCTTAGGTGTCTAATGACGTTATTAGCTACAAGCATGAACAGTAAGGCATACAAAGTATAAATCAGCAGACAAACTTGCAGGTCTATTCCTATTGAATAAAAAAACTTTGAGTCTTAGGTAAAGTTTGCTGGGTGCGTCTGTGACCAAAACAGTTTCAAATAGCAGTGTAAACTGTTTTGAAAATTTGATAGAACCTGTCGTCACATTGTTTGATAAAAACTTCACGATGCTCAGCTGCCATCGAACAGCACCGACTGAAATTCAATTGGTTAGTTTGGAGAACGCCGCGCTTCCTTTTTAAGGACCTGACAGAATTACAATTTATGAACCGCTCAAAACATTTCGGTCTTAAATCCAATAAGGAGAATTAGATTAGCCGGAGAAGTAGATGATTTGTTATGTTGTGCTCCGCATTTAGCCGATGCAAAATTTATTCGTGATACGTTACGTCGATGGATAGGAAGTAATTTAATTCCCACGGCCACAACTGCGATAAAAACAAGCGGTACTGACGACATTCTCGTTCATTCGAATGATTCGATGGCATCGTTTTGCATTTTGATTATGATTAAATGGATACGATGGGTGAACACGGAATCGACGATTTGATAGTAGCACCGGAACCTTCAAACTGAGTTGTTTGAATTTTTTTCAAAACAGTTAACACTTGTACTCGATGACTGTGGCGGGTCGGCCGTGTTTAAAGCCGTTGTTCCGCCGCAGTCCGAGGGTGCAGTGCTACACTCTAGTGGGGGGTTGCAGCACCATGGCGGCGAGACGTACCTTCATTGTTTCTGGGCTGCCGTGACCTCGAGGGGTTGTTGTGTAAATGGCATCTGCAGGAATGCCCCCTGGGCCGGTGGCAGTTTTTTCGATGTCCACTTTTTGCCTATAAAATTACAATTAGCATAAAATTTATTAAACATTTAAAGAGTAGGACCACAGGACCGTATAAAAATATTTTTTTGCATATACGAAAAATCGTAGTGAAAGTAGCACTTTTTTACACGAAAAATCGTAGTGAATGTAGCATCATTTTATTCCATCTCCTTGGAGATGATTGTCAAAGCATACCTATTTTTTTTTTTTGTAATTTTTCATAAATCTTTTTAGACCAAATTTCTCAACTTACATCGATATGCAAAAAAAATAGTGTGTACAACACGCTATGAAAGTTTCTTTTTTCACTTATTTTCTTGATTAACTCGGGCTACGCCCTCGTTAATCAAACTGCAAATTCATGAAAAAAAGTATGACTTTCATAACTAGTTGTACAAATAACTATTTTTAATCTACAATTATCTATAATATGAGTGGTGACTAAAATGTTGGATTTAAATACCATTCTTAGTTCTCTTTATACTGGGTGCCCCAAAATTCGCGGAACAACTCAATGAGGCAATGTCAACTCATGTTAGAGAATAACTAGAAAAATAATTAAAAAATTCTATACCTCTTAGATTTGAAGATATGGAGGCTCAAAAGGTGCAGCTTTGATCTCATTTATTTTAAATATTAAAAAAGATTTTGACTATTTGTCTTTTACTAACCAGTGGCCTAATAATTCTGAACGATTGTGATCAGGTTTGCAATTATTTTCTTCATTATTTCCAGCATTTCCAAGTAGTAATTTTACGTTCGTTTTACCTTAAATAGCGCACGGCAACATGGCTTTGATTTTTCCCTTTCATTTCCATGGATACAACAAAAATGAAATATTTGCAGACTATTGGGATGCATGGAATGTTTTTAAATGTTGCCACATTTAGAGTAACGAATAGGTCCATATCTTCTACAAAAAAGAAGATTGATTTTTTAAAACATTTTTACCTGATGTCTTAATCACTACTTAACAACGTACTACTATGTTGTTCCGCGAATTTTGGGGCACCCAGTATATTATAGCCTTTGGGCTATACGTGAATTTAGTAGGCCATCTTATAGCCTATTCACAACCATTTAATTTGGTGTACCTATAGATAATTAAAATCTCCCGATAAATAAGGGAGCTATGGAGTCGTTTTCTTTTTTGGGGACATATGTTAAAACTAAAATTAAAAGTGAATTTCGACTTTTTCCATGTTGATCTGCTAATCTTACCAAATTTGAAAAAAAGATAGTACATAATAATTATGTAGTTGTTTGGAGCTAGGTTAGGTTATGAAGTGATTTACTTTTTGAAATCACAAATTTCGCAAGAACTGATGTGTGCATGGACGAGTTCTTGTGAAACAACAGCGCGCCTCGAGGCAGCTTGTTACGTTATGTTTCTTTAATGACACCCCTTAACAAGGTATACATATGGGAATCCCATGTGACGACGGTATTATGTTCTTTAAAATAATTTAGAAGAATTGATCTTGAGATCTTGATCTTGAGATACTACTTTGTACCTATACTATTTCCTGTTGTTTTTTTCAATAAAAGATTGTGCTAAAGAATAACATTCGTTCCTTATAATTATGGACTGAATAATATTATTTGTTTTTACTTTTCGTAGTAGGACAAAATGTGACTTACTGAATCTCCACTCAATTGAAGGAATAACTTTGGCATTTATTTTATTCAGTCTAGAATGATCGTGTAGGTTCTGCTGTGCTGTTTTTTCTGGAAAAATACATTGTGCAATGTATAGGTACCTAGTTTCTTATTCTTTAGCCATTTGTCTTTCAGTATTATTTCCTTTACAAAATTGACATTTTCTTCTAAAATGATATCCTAGCTTTGTAAAATCTTCTGAATCAAATCCAGGAATTCTTTAATCTTTTTTGTTCTTTTAATAATATATTTTTTTAATTTGCTAAATACATATGTACGTTTTGCCATCTTTTTGCTGAATATGTACTTTATTGACAATATTTTGGAAAGGATTGGCTCAATTTGAGTTTTTTTTTGGCCATGTCAAAATAACATATTAGTTATTGAGTTATTGTGGTAGTCAGACCGAAAATTATTGGCTTGTTTCGTCAATGCTGTAGGTATACGTATTTGTGTTCTCTTTTCAATCTCCAATTATTGTATATTTTGCCACTGGGTAGTAAATTCTGTATGATATAATAGTCTATGAAATAAATATTTGTTGTTTTGTACCGGGATATCAAAAAATTATCTTGGTCAAAGGTGGTCATGGATTTTCAAATAATTGTCCATGTAAGAATCTGTCCAAAAGTTTTATTTCTTATTTTTTTCCCACACTTTGCAGTAATGCCGAAGGAATTTTATGCATATCTTACAAATTGTGTTGGTGTGTTTCGCGAAACTGGCTCTGTGACTTATAAAAAAGGTGCACGTAGGCCAATCGTTCGTACCGAAGAAATCGTCACACGAAATAAGTTGAGACGGACGTTTTCCAATCCATGACCACCTTTGACCAAGATAATTTTTGATATCCCGGTATAGTGGAATAGTTTGTTCAGCGAGAGATTGGTTGACATAAAAAATCACTAAATTCTACGTAGAGAAAGTAGTACCCAGCGCACGTAAAATTTGAAATGTACCCTTTAAGCAGCAACATTTTTGCCCTGAAATGATGCTCTAATTAATGTATTCTAGTGCATTTTGTAGTGTTGGGTGACAAGTCTACAATTTAAAATCTCCCAATCTCTCGTTGGACGAAGTTTAGTAATAATTTGGTTATATGTAATAACTGTCACTGTTAGTTTTCTATAAATTTTTAAAATTAGTGTTGTCTGGTAAATATGCGTATAATGAGGAAAAAGTTTGAAGCTATGACTTAATTAGAACTTCTGTCACACTGAAAAATGGATCCTAATTTAGTTTAAGTTAAGTGTTGGGAAAAATATGATTATGTACAAAGTATTGACTAAGTGAACTGGCCTGCATGTTCTTCAGATTGCAGTCCAACTGAATATGTATAGAATGCTGTAGGGAAATGTATTATAATTATAACAGGTGCCACCGTAGTCATTCCGGGATCTTGATATTGTTCTCTCAATGAAGAATAGAGAAAAATCCTTGACAGTCTGATCTCACTGATTTATTAGTGGAAACCACAGGGACAATTATTACAGTGTCAAACCTGAATTTTAATTGAATGATAAATTTCCTATCTTTATAAGTCAGAAATATTTTTTGGCAGTTATTTTTTTTTTAACAGAAACAGATATTTACTTCTGGCTTTCGGCAGTTCATTTTAATACTGATGTTCTTAATTCGCAGAAGAACTCAATGGTACGCCGTAAACTGATGGTAGGTACATCGTCAAAAAAATTTCAAAGCTACAAGAGCTCAGAGTTATCCATTTAACATCATTTACATTTTTTTGACGATTTTGTTTGACTTTTATGGTTCTAGGTTCTTTTCTTTCTTAATTATTATGGGTGTTATTGAAAAATAAAAGTAACTCTATATTTTTTAGACAGACAATATTTAAACGAAAAATTTATGGTAGTTAATTATATGAAAAGAAAATTTACTGTATAAAATGAACACACAAGAAGGTGGAGTGAAGATTCCAAATGGGTTTTGCACAGTTGTTGCAGTTTTTCCTTCTTTTTTTCTTTTTTTTTAAGACAAAAATATAACCTCATTTGAGTTACGTTGGGGGGGGGGGTTGGTTCAGTTTTTCTTCTGCGGATTGATTTTCTAATCTACATTTCAGGGATTTTGGCAAAAATGGAATTTTTCCCTGTAAAATTAGGCGAACTCCTCTTTAAATCCTCATGTTATCTTTTGACCTTTGTCGGTCTTCATCCATATAAAATTACATGAAGATATTTTTTTTCTGAGCTTTACAATGCTATTTTGTAGATTTGATTTATTGAAACTCTGAAATTGCCGAAAATGAAGGGAAATACCTTACTTCATCAAAGTCGCACAATTGGTCGCATGGGGTGCAAATGGGACTATTATTTTTTTAGAAAAAAACCATTAATCGCTGCTTTGAACTCACATTTCTCAAAGTTCTACAAGATTACGTGAATTCACAGACCTATAAAAAGTTGCATACAAAAGATACAGTGAAATTTAAAATGCTTGGGATAACGGGTAACCCCGTGCGCCTAACTAAGGGTTAATTTTTGTGTTTCATAATTTTTTGTTTAAATTTAAGTTTTGACACTTCCATACTGACTGACTTTGACTGTGCTATTGGATATAAAAAATAAAAAAATTACGCATTATACAGGGTGTTAGTAAATGATTGGGAATAAATTTCAGGGTGAACTCCTTACGAAAAATGTGGCTTTTAATTCCTAAATAAAGTTTTTCGTTAAAATGAGTACTTAGTTTTCTCAAAAAAATAAAAATAAACGTATTCTGGCATATCCGTATTTTTTACTACTACGATTTAATAATGGTTTTAAAGAAAGAATTTAAACGTGGAAAGTTGAATTTTTTAACGTATGTCAAAATTCTAAACTAATGCGATTTTAGGCAGACAAATGAACTCAGTAGAGAAATTCTCCAACAGTGGACTACATTTTATTTTTTGAGAAAACTACTCATTTTAACGAAAAACATTATTTAGGTTTTAAGCGACATTTTTTGTAAGGAGTTCACCCTGAAATTTATTCCCAACTATTTACTGTAGAGATAAATCCAATATGTTGTCAAAATCGCTTTCAAAAAGAAAATGAAGGAAAGGAATTTCTTTCCTTTCTTTCCTATTGTCTTTTCATCTTTACTTAATAACGTAATGTTCTTCGCATTTTGGGATAGTCTGGATAGTCATTCATCGTTAGCAATTTCTTTGTAAAGTTAACTGCTTTCATATGAGAAATCGTAGCTTCGTTTTATAACATTTTAGGTTTGTTGTTGATGTTATTTGCATTATAATAAATGAAAATAAATACCTGTATTTTTAAGTTTGTCATTATTTTTTCTTACACTGTTTTGTGTGATGTACGTAGCAGCAAATTTTAAAATAATATATAGCTACGTGAGATGTTAATTTAGCTTGACACCAGCTTAATTTGTCTTATCAACATGTAAAAATGTATATTACCGAACAATAAAATGATAAATAAGAGCGTCGTTTTGCAATAAAGCGTGTTAGACAGTAATGTATTATATGCAAAATTACTCGGCATTCCTGGGGAGGAAAGCATCCTCATTTTGGAGGCATAATTTAGATATTCAGTAATGCAAGGCAAGGAGAAGGGAGTTCCGTCCTGTCGTAAAACGAAGAATAAAGACAGCGTTTTAACAGATTGGATCATAAAACTGAACCTTCATGACAACCACGTAACTCTACGCCGAAGCAAAGCGAATTTGTCCATACTATCAATTGAATAAATAGCGTTTATAAACACGAGTTTATTTATACTGACCGAATGCATCCGGTCGTAAACTTTTAAACAATTTGTTGTTCAATTTGAAAAATCAACCAAGTTACGTTGACCGATGGTTACTTGAAATGAAGAACAGACGGGTGGTTATTATACCGAGCTGATTTGCTTACAAAAGTAATTTATTGGACCCTGGAACACAACTCTTTCGTATCTTTATCGAAAGGGCGTTGATAAGCCAGCGTTGCCAATATAAACAAGTCGGAGCTTTTCGGGCTCTTCCTTATAAATATGCGATATCAGCCACAAATAACACACCCGACACTGATTGCCAAACGATAAAGGTTCCTCTAATCTTCGTACGAGAAGCACTACGTTTCCTGCTATCCTAGGCAAACGATTTCAATTCAATGACATTGCAATCTGTGGTAAAATTCGAGCGAGAATGATTAGCCGGGCCTGCATTGTCAAAGCTCAGGTAACACTGCTCATAAATGTTGCATGATAATCACGGAAAATCCTCTCGCTAAGTTGTCTGAATTACAAGAACATTATCGAAAGGTGGAGGAACATAAACTGTTGACAATTTGTCTTTATGTTGCAATAACAATTAAAATAGAACCGTGTGTCTCTCCTGCGAGCGAATAACGACGGCATGTTTCTACTTGATTACTCCGTTTATCTCCGGCTGAAAGCTTTCAGCTGGCAATATGTAAACTGAGTCGTCCATCTGTCGTATCAAAACATTCATATTTATTCCTGTCGCGTCTAGGATGTTTAGCTTCTCTGTTGAACTTTGAAGCCAATCACGGAGTTTTCTCCTCTGGAAATTTAATACACACCAGCTGATGTCTTTTAAAATGTTGGCTTTGAATTAGGCAATCACGAATTTGAATAGACTCCTGATTAGTATTTACTGCGAAGTACAATATTGTCCCGCACAAAAGACAAAGGTGGAGTGTAAATGAGTTTCAAGGTCGCACCAGGTCGAAGATTCTATTCGTCGTACTCATCTCGAAATGAGAATTTTCCGATTTATAATTCGTATTTTGCCCGAAGAGTGCTTTCCATTGTTAAAGGATAGCAATTTCTCTGCAAATTACATCGAAGTGCAACTCACGGATCATTTGATAGTCGGCAAGCATGACAGGAAGTCATAAATAATCGCGAATTGGGGGAAGTAATTAGTAAATCATCGTAATATCGGGACTAATTACTTACAATTTCGGTATTGATTTTGCCAACTTTGTGCCGATGGCTGTTACCGTTATAGATTGTTATCGTGACACATAGTCATTTTCAGCGTTTTCATTTTCTTTCACAAAAGAGACGAACAAGAAATTATTGTATTTTCAAGATCACCGATTCGTAAAAAAGAACTGTGGGAGATGTTTTTTTATTTTCGAAATGAGAAAAAAAATAATACTCACCCATCAATATCTGAAGGTTTGAAATCGCCCTTGCCTAGAACATAATAGCCTGTAAGTAACAATAATCACTTAAATGGTTAAAACATCCTCAAAAATGTTTACCCGTCCCGAATCATTTGCATTTTTTGAGCAGTCTTTCAGCTTAAGAGGTGATTAGAGCAGGTCGCTGTTAATAAACAAAACGCGAGAAAATCGCTAATAATTCCCTTTAGTCATCAAGAAACGTATCAAAAGATTATGAAAGTGCATAATTACTCATCTCTTGATGTTAACGTTACAATACATCAAAGGGTTTTTTAAGCACTAATGGCGGCAATACTAGCACTGTTCATTACGCTGTCTCGTGCCACTTTTCCGCCAACAAAAACAATGGAAAACACGTTTTTCTCATTTAAAGTGTCAAAATGATTTATATTCAGTATAATGTAATATTCGTTATTAAATAACTTTAAAATGACGCTTTGAACAAATTCTAATAAAAAGTGAAACTATTAGCTGGTCATTCGGAAATTAATTTCTTGCATAAAATACTGCATCCATTCATATTTTTATTTGCATTTGTAGTTAATATAAAGAAAAGTACTTGTAAGAGGAGTGGATTTTATATACATAATACAAATACCAATTATTTTTGTTTATTTATTTCTTCGATTATGAAAATCGAAGAAATAAATAAATAAAAAAATAAATAAAAAAATAAATAAAAAAATAAATACGTTACATACAGATTAATTTGCAATAAATATGTTTTATTTACTTTGCTGTTATAATTAATTTCAGAAGAAGGTAAATAAAACAAAATTAAGTAAACATTAATTTAATGATTTTTTTTATTATACCTGAATCATAATCCCTGTTTTTGATACTCAAATGCGTGCGAAAAAGGGCCTTTAAAACACTAAAGCTTTAAGGGTTGCTTAGGTAACAACAAATTCACCTACATTTTGAACAATGATAAATAGACCTTTTTCTACTTTGCGTTCGTACTGATGCTATTACGATACTGTTTTGCGTATCGTAATAGGAAAAGGCGTGATATAATAATAATACTAAAAATAGTGAAATTTAATTTTTTAATTTTACGGATACTGTGGTGACGCGGCAGACCGCAGACGTGACCTTGGGTGGAATCCTTCAACTTTAACGGTTTTAAATTTTTTTTTTCATTGAAAAAGTGGCAAAGTAGAAAAAATACTGTACGACATCTCGTTTATAAGGCATTTTATCGCATTTACTCCTTTAGGACACTTCTCGCTACGCTCGTCGTGCTCTAAAACCGTGCGTGCGATAAAATGCTTCTTATAAGACTCGTGTCATAATATACTATTATACACAATTTATGATAGCAACGAAACAACAATTGATCATTTCTATATCAACGATTAATGACAGAGATTACTTCGGAAAAGGTATTTCAATTTACTTTTTCTGTTATAATTTACAGATCTTAGGCCCATATTCACCAACGCCATTTAGTTAACTGTTGGTTAAAATGCTTCGTTACTTAGATACCTATTGTTGTAACAATGCTTTCGTATAATTTAACCTACAGTTAACTTTAACTGGCATTGGTGAATAGGGCCGTTAGTGCAGGTGTAATAAAAAATAGCGTATGATACACGTTTATAAGGGCCTTTAAAGCACTTGCGCTACGCGTCGTGCTCTTAAACTCGTCGCGCGTGCTTTAAAGGCTTCCTTATAAACTTGTATCATAATATACTATTAAATTAATGCTTACTTAAAAAATTGATGACTTTATAAATTTTGTAGAGGCTCTACTTCAATTATTTTATTTATTGCAGCAAAATAACTTATAGATAAGTACTTTTAGGATTATAAAAGATCATTTAAATTTAAGCGAGCCGCCATCCTGAATCAAAGATGCAAAAAACATGTTTTCACAGAATAACTCGATAACGGTTATATGAGAAAAATGTTCAAATAACAGTTTTAAAGGATAAAATTTAGCAACGTTTTTGTATTTATACTTTTCTTGTAAGTTTACTTTTACTTCTCGTTTTCCTTTGTCTTTGTAGTCATCCTATTTCCTTCATATAATCTTTTGTCTCGTGTGCTCGTGTGCCATTTCTTTGCCAAGTTTTTTCATTTATTTCATTCTTACTTCCTTTTATTATCATGTATATCCTGTTCACGTTGGATTGAACATCAATGGTGCAAATCGCACACATTTGGCATTAACTCATATGAGTTGTCATAGTAACAGGTCAGGTCATTTGCACCACTGATGTTCATTCCAACGTGAACAGATATTAGTTGTGATATTTTGAGTTGGTGAATTTTTCTTTTTGCTGAAGTTTCCTAATTTTTGTCTCTTTATTCCAGATCCAGATTTACTCATTAATTCGGAATCCCATTTTGACTGATTTACCTTTAGCGATTTCTTTTTTTTTTGTAATTTTTCTGGTTTTTGCTTGGACCTCTCTTTTCTCTCTTCTTGTCCGATTATCGTTTATGTAGATTTTTTCTCCCTTTCTGTCATTTTTATTATTATTATTATTAACCAGACGTTTTTTCTCCTAGTTTACTTTGCAGCTTCTACTTTTACTCTCTTTATAAAATTTTCCATTCCTTCTTTTAACGCTCTGGGGTTGTTTGTGTCTATTTTTGCTCCTTGGAGTATTTAATTTTTCCTGCTCTTTTCTTCCTCAAGTTTTCCTATCCTTCCATTTGATACTCTTTCAGAACCTCCATTTCTTTCAATGCCTTTTCACTGATATCTTTCAATTGTTTTACTTCTTTCTTAAATTCTTTTTGTTCAGTTCTCGGGTTTCTTATTTCTTCTTGTACATATTATTTTCATCTCTTTGCTACTAATATGCTGTTTCTTTCTTAATTCTTTTATGTTGTCTGATAAGTTTTTCAACAAGCTCATCATTTCCATCAATTGTTTTTTCATATTGTCTTTAGAATCGTTTCTTTTATTCGGGAATCTGTACGTCGTTTTGGATCTTTTGAATAGATCTTTAATGTCATCATTTTACATTTCGTTGTATATGTATACATATGTATTCTTTTTTTCTCTTGTAATAAGTTTAAGCTCTTGAAATTTGACAATCTGATACTTTTCCTATATATCTTGCTTTTATCCCTTTATGTTTCCTTTATGAAAGTATTATAACGTCACACCACGTGTACTCTGCGGAAGGTAATTATGGTAGGTGTGTTTATTTAACTACCATCCATTCACAATTTGTGAAATAAGAAAGGGCATTTGTTTATTTGATTATATTTGGTTGGTGTACAATATTGCTTAATACATACTAGAGCATTATGAGTGAGTCAATATGAAATAAGTGTATGGATAGTACAGGGTAAAGGTACCGTGCAGTAATTTATGTGCAACCATAAACCAACTTATATTGCAGCGACATTGTAGAAAACATCTGTATCTTATATCTTTACGATTTATTTTACAGAGAATCAATAAACGAGTTAAACCGTCAGTGCCCTAAGAACAAAAGATATATAAAAGAAACAACATAAACTTGGTGGTGGTTTCAGCTCATAAGCGTTATCTTTGTTATATAGGCTTTTATACAAAGGACATCTTTCGTAAAAAATAGGTGAATACGTCTTTTTTACGAGTCAAGATAAGATTGTTGTTCGGAAAGAGTAATTTCACATTGTTATGGTTAAAGGTGACAAACTTACGGGCAAAACAGCATTTCTCAGTACGGACGGCATACACACACCCACATACTAGCAGAAGAAAAGTTACGAGTAGCCCTCCTGTCAAACTGACAAGTGTACTCATTTGCAAGGGTTCTGGAACAGAAAAAGACATAAATTTTGCAGCACGGACAAAGAATTAATTAAGTGAAATGTATTGCTTTCGGTGGTGAGGTGACAAAGCCTTTAATAATAGAAAGTGGTGCCAGTGTTGTAAAATTTTACTTTCTACTTTAGAAGTGATAACGAAACGCCAGTAAATAATTTAATATTATATTATAGTGTTGTCTCTTGTTGTCCCCTGAAAATATCTATGTGTAGAACTTTGTAGGTAATGTAAATGTTTGCATATTTTTTGAAATTACTGCTACAAATTGAAATTCATCCTTGCTTGGGTTCTTGCTTGTAAATTATTATCATGGTATAATTTATTACTACATATTTGTCATTCAAAAAATTTGATTTATTTTTTCAGTTGAATAAGGAAAATTTGAAAGAGAAGAAACAACGAGACACCGTAATTTAGTTATTTATGAAAAATAGAAAAACTTATATTTGAAAGAAGTCTAACTAATGAAATTCTGAAATGAGACGTTCGTAACTGGTTAAGTAAAATCTGTACAATATTTGATAAAAAATTAACATTGTTAGAAAAAAGAAACTTTTAAATTAAGATATTAAATTCTGTAGAGAATTAAGTTTTTAAAATTTTTACATATTTAACGATACCTATAACTCTCTCAGACAAGTTTTGCCTTAATTCCAATTTGCAGCGCGACTTTCATTATTCAAATATGGCAATGGAGACTTTTTAAGATAATAATAATACGTATACCTTCTGGAGACATTTAATTAAAGCCAGTTCTTAACTTCAATACTCGCAATTTCGAATAAATTTTATACGGCACCACTCATAATTAAACTTATACCTTGGGGGTTTCCAGCATTTTGCAGCGTCGGCTAATTGAATGGATTTAATATATTCTGTTTAGACTGATTTATTAGACTGATTTAATGCCGTGATATTTTCATATAATCGAAACGTCAAATTTAATTTAATTACAATAAGAATCGATAAAAGCTAATCGTAATTTTCAGGCGAACGTCTGAAGACTCACCATTCACAAAGAGTTGAACTGCATGACGATCAGTTCCTCTGTCGTTCTCCACAGCCAAATAATATGCCCTGGAATCCGTAGCTGAGGCATCTTTGATGTGCAGTGTGGCCAAGTAGCAGTCTTCTCTTTCTTCTTGAATCACGTCATCTACTTTGTAACGACCTAAACATATAAAAAACATCTAGACCAAAACCAAAACAATAAATCTAGATTGGGCGCTCTAGGTCAGATAACATCTACATAATGTAGTAAAGAAAAAAATTAAAAGTGGCAAATAAAGCAGCATAAAAAGATAAAAGGAAGACATTTCTTGTTTAATACATATAGGGGGCGAGCCAAAAGCTTGGATTAATGAAAATATTATCTTTTCCGTTGAGTTTTCCGAAAAGAACTCGCACAGATCAATTTTATTTTTTTAAACGAAACATTTTTCCATCATTTTTATTTTTCCAACCATTTCGGTTTCCGTGCAATGACGTTGTTGTCAGTTTTTTTAAATGGCAAATTGTGTTTTATGTCTACGTACGATTTATGACCATTGGACTGATGGTTCTTGGAATAACGATTTTTTAAAATTAAACACATTGTAGTAAGGCAATTAGAAACACTTGCAAAGATTCACTGATTTTATACATTGTGACGTGATGGACAATGGGGTAGTAGGGGTAGCAGGGATCCTTCTTAAGGCCTACTACCACCATTTTGCCAACTCATTGTAAAGTATTGTCCTCCACTCATTATTATATGCTTGTATAGCGAGTAAATAACATTATTATTTTTGTATAATCAGGACTTCTGTTTTACAGGATCTTGATAAAGGACTCTGCGTACCTCTTGTGTTACTGAATTATTGCAGTAATTACTAATATTTTAAGGATATTTGATACTATAAAGACCATGCTGCTTTATTTGCCAAGTTGTTTTAATTTAAATTTAAATCGGTCTTGGTAAAGTAGAATCGAATTTTTTATTGTAGGATTCAAATGTAGTGATTCGTCTTCAAAAAATTATAAATGGTAATATTCTTTTAAATTAGATTTTGATTCAGTAACATTCTACTTATTAAATTACATTTTTTTTTTTTTACATAATTTAAAATCTTTCCTTGTTTGTTCCGGTAATAACCTTTCACATGTAGCGGACGCTAGAGTTCTAGGATATATTATCGATGAAATTCCTCCTTTCAAAGAAGGATCATTTATGTTACTAGATTCACATTTTTTATTATTATTACCAATTTATTATGCCATTATTATGCATGCATGCTTTGCACATTATGCAATCCAAGCCGGGCTTTCTTTATTTACACTTAAGTTAAGACAACTTTATAAGCTTTGGTCTTCCAGCAAATAATGTATTTAAAACATGTACAAAATTATATTTTTTGAGCTGTGTTTAGAATTAGAAATGGTTTTTGTTTTGTATTTTTTGTACTCATAGCCTTGAAAGCAACGCTTCCAACATCCAACGCTCGCTCCGAAACGAGTGCTTCCCGGTCGACTCGAATGTAAAAATTGCAAAAAACACTGGCCCTTTGAGGCATTAAAAAAAAAATCTGTCTTGATAATAATAAAATTTAGTTCATAAAATACAACTTCCCTGGGTTTTCCTCCATTAAAAAATTACGGAAAGATTTATAATCGTTGAAAATTGTTCCTACAAAATTCACAAATTATTGCAAAAATTGAAATATCAAGTGAAGCAATCGTTTCCAATAACCAAAGATCACTGCCTACTTGGTTTTATGTTCGTTTATGTTTAATGTATTAAAACAAAAAAAAATTAATTTAATTTTCGTACAAAAAATATTGTACGAACCACTTGCGTGAAGACATCTTCCGTTCATTCGCGCATTAATTAAAGGCACTCGCTCCTTCGTCGCTCGTGCTTTAAAAAATGCGCTCATGCGGGAACATCATCTTCCCGCACTTGGTTCGTAAATAACTATTTTAGTATACTGTGCTGGTAGTAGGTGTCTACTGCCTTGACGACGAGTCCGGTAGACACATGTTTATGGTCTAGTCCGTTTTACTTTCTACGGCGGCCGGTAGCAAATGTCAAATAATTCGTCAGATTTATTGGATTTTATTTATATAAAAATTAAATGTACAATTACCTATATCATTGAAATGGTTTTCTAAATCTAAAGGCAAGCATTACCCTTTGATCAATCCAAACAACTTTATTTCGTATTCTCCAATTGTAGAACAACTTGTACAAATATCTTCCCGATGATTTTTGGAGCAATAAGTTTGATCGCGCACTATCTACCTTTTCCAAAAGGTGGTCTGGGAAGAAAACTTGACTTCTGCTTCGGTTCGGTTGTGAGAATTCATTTTATTAAAGGAAGTTAGCGCAAATGAAAGAAATCACATGAAAAACTTCGACAGACTGAATTTTGATGAATCGTTTGTTATCATAGTAACAAGGCATAGCAATCTTTTTCAAAGTCAAATTTTTTTATTTAAATTTATTTTCTTTTAAATAATTGTCTTAGTATACTAAAAAATCTTGTACTATGCCGGCCAAAAAATTTTGGCCGTCATTGTCTGTCAATTCAAAAAAAAAAAAATTGTAATCCGCACTTTACTGTCATCATGATTACCGTCTTGATTATGAACGTTATTTTTGGGGTGGTAAATTTCAAAACTCAAAATTATTTTGTCATTTCTACTACACAGAACGTTTACCTCAGATTATCTATGTACGATTGCTCTAATTTTGTTCATTCATGTCGGATTTTTGGAATATCTGAGCTTCAAACAGTTTAAATTGATTGTCAAACTGACAAGAATCGAAAGTGGGGTTACGATTCCTTAAGGTTTATTTACACTTTACTTGAATGTCAAGAAAGTGACGGCCGCCATAGTACGTCACACGACCGGTAGACGCATTATGGCCTCGCTAGTTTGCAAGTCTCGCCCTATCGGGCTCGACCTATAATTCACTAGCTCGTCCATAAAAACGTTACTACCGGTCTTGTAACGTAAATAGCTATTGTGTGTGTTTCTCTGTATGTTTTATTTTGTCTTGTTTTTTGAGATTTTGGCTGATTAGTATTAACTATACTTTATTAGTTTTTCTTATTTAATTTGAAGCGTTTTAGTTTGTTTTTCAAATAAAGTTACTAGTCATTTCTTTTATTTACATGTGATTAGGGCAAAATTTAATTTTGTTTTTTTGTAGTGCGTAGTTAAAAGTTATGTTTTTTCTGCAAATGCCATGGTTTTAGATATTGCCATGAATTATCCTTTGTACAGTTCTCATTGTATGACTTGTAAATTAGCGACAATTTCGTCAAATTTTCTCATCCTAAGTGACGAATTGGAAACCCCACGCAGGACACTTTTTCGCTACTTTCTGTTTTAATATTTTCCTTTAGTTTTAGCTTCAATTTGCTGTACTGCATTTAATTATACCGATAATAATTAATCATTTTCTTACATGTTTTACTTAACAGTAGATAATAAATGGCGTTCTCAAAAATTTTCAAATTTCGAATTGAAGGTAGTTTAACTTAATGATATGGTTCAAAGAATTATTTAAAGTATAAAATTATAATGTGCTTTTTAAAAAGAATAATTAGAACCTGTTTACAAAATAAACTGAGTTGTCTTTGTACCTACATAAAAGACTTCTCCGCAATATTTTCAAGTTTATGCCACTAATTAGAAAATATCCAAAACTAAGGTAATTTCGTGTAGTGCCATGTGATTGCTACAAATCAGAATATAAATCAAATAAAATAAGTACTTACTTCACTTGAAGATCTCCTTTAGTTCTTAAGTGTACTTTCATCAATTATTAGTTTCATATTTAAGAAGATATAAGACTGGAGCTTGTTTGATGATGTACTAAGAAAACTGCTTACATTGTAGAGCACATAAAACTTTAGGGAATATTAAAAAAGTTTAGCACATGGCACATCATTCTGGATGTAAAATTAATTTGTATCGTGAACACAAAATTTTGGGTAAGAATCTGCACGTATAGATATATTGAAATTAATTTTGGTAGTAACATATATTTTAATATTTCGTAAAAGGTGCTCAATTATTATACTTCGTCCAGCGAGGGATTGGGAGATTTTAAATTGAAGGCTTCTAACCCAACACTACAAAATGCACTAGAATACACTAACCAGAGCATAATTTCAGGGCAAAAAATGTTACTGCTTGAAGGATATATTTCAAATTTTACGAACGCTAGGTAATACCGTGCCCTCGAAAATAAAAAAATCGAGATGGCCATGATTAATACACTTCAGTTGGCAGCACGTAAAAATTTAATTCAAATATCATCAGATGTCATTAATTACAATAATAACTGTCATTCCGGACTTTCAAGGCACTAATCAACAACTTGCCTTGATTATTTTGTTTTCCATACCTGAAAAACAACGTGTTCAAAAACAGGCCTGGCACAATTCCCGAATTAATGCAAGTAATTACTAATAACTGCAATTTAATTGATGTCCCCGGTCCCGACTTTGCGAAGGTCATTTGAAAACATGAAGCGAAGAGAGTAACATAATGCAGACCTTTAAGAAAATCAAGATTTCAACGTTCTCAAAATCACTAACCTAACTTTTAAGACTGACATTTGATAATTGAAATTTTAACGAATTGCCAACTGAAATTCTTGGTCACAGCCAACTCTAATTTTTTTTTCGATCTCACGGAACTTTCTCTGCGTAGAATTTAGTGATTTTTGTCAACCAATCTCTCGCTGGACAAACTACATACACATATCCAACAAGCATTTGCTTTTAAGACAACAAATAAACGAGAAATTACGATTGATTAGTGATGACTAGGTTTAAATATTAGCTAATTTAAATTCAATCTTTTAAAAACATATAAAACAAAAGACTTGTCGGTGGTTGGTTGGCTAATATATTTTCTGCTTTTTCATGTTACTACTAATTTTTAATTAATAGTAATTTTTCTCACATTAAAATAAAATTGATTTGCTGAAAATTATAATCAGATGAACTTAATTAAAATGAGGTGATTTAAGAATATTTATATTTCTGATATAGTTGTCAATGTGATTTGATTACTTTATTAATAAATAGAAGGGTGGCTTAAAGCAGATAATTCGCAATTTGATTCGCATCTCTGGTACAATATTTTATGATTTATTAGGCAAGATTTCCTCCGAATTCGATATCGTGGTGGTTAGGACAAGATGGTGTGAGAGTTCACAATGCAGGTGTTGCTACGAGTTTCCTAAATTGTTCACACAGTCATATTCTTTTCCACAAAAGAAATTTCGATATGATCGTTTCTGTTTTTACAGCTGTGGAGTTTTCATCGATTAAGCGACATCCAAGTTTTACCGAGCAAAAAAAACACTGGTCTCGGATATAGCTAATGTTCTTTCTTCACATAAACGCGTACATAACGCTAAAATGTTGTAATGTTAATCGATACATTATCTAACATGTTTCAACCATCAGACTGTTAAAATTCCAATGTTACTTTTGTGTAGAAATCACAGGTTCTCATGTGCAGGTCGCAATTTAACTCTACATCAGATATCAATTTGTAACCCAATTACAAAGAATAAAGACCAAAATTTTAAATTGTCTGCGATTGTGTGGTTGAGCAGTTTACTGAAACCGTTTCTGAAGTTAAACATATCGTTTCAGATACGCTTATTAAACAAAAAGCCATTTATTTTAAACTCAGTTCAGAGGAATTACCGTTACACCTAACGATTCAATTACTAAACTCTAAATGTAATTATTTAACAAAGCAGACCTTCGCGTACACGCTTTATTTAATATGAGCAGAGTTGATGAGGCTCTCGAGTTGTTGATAAAAGAGATGGGAGATGCGAGAGACAAATTATATGGTATCCCGTTTTACATCAACCGACGTTTCATATTAATCATTCCAATGAGGAAAGCGACTAGGGATTGAAATGTTTCCAGGCGATACCTGGATCAAAAGTCAAACAGATTTGTGAAATTAATTATTACTAAACGTATGTTTGATTAAGTAAATCCAATGTGTAACAATACTGTTATATCGTTTATGTCAGATCGGAAACTAGAGTATTTGAATAAAAATAAGCACGTTGTTTGAATGTAAATATGTATCTTTAAATAGAGTAAATTTTATTCCCAATTATAATCTAAAGGCAAACTAAAGTAAATTTTGAATTAAACAGTACCTAGATTATAGTAACTTTGATCCACAGAGAATTAGTTGAATTTACTTGTTTATGCCGTAGCTGTTTGTTTACTAAAATGAAAATTACTCTAGCAAACTATACCGATGGATGAAATAGGAATTTCTAGTTAAAGTTTTAATTTTGAAACTATCACTAACAAATGTATTCTTATGTTTCTACACAAAGGTAAGTTAATTGCTGGTATTTATACTGTAATAATAAGCAATTAAACAAAAATGTATTTTATTATTGAAATATTAAAAGAGTATCTCTATTATAAAGTAAAGATAGAAAAGTAAAGTAATAGTGTATTATTTGAATGAGCAGATAATGATGGCTACTACTGATTTTGTGTCACGAGCCGATGGCATGTGACGTAATTCATCCGAGCAAGTAATACCCATGAGCCGCGAGTAGAATACTATACTTTTTCTCCGACAATAAAGAGAAACTGATAAATAAGTTTCATTATTAGACAAACTTGATACCATTGCATCAAAATTTGCGATTGGACTTCATAAACTAGTTGCTATGGTATTTGATGTGATTTTTTAAATTATTTTTCAACGGGGCATGAGTGATGAACCCTGTCATCTTATGAAAAACACTTTAATAATTACAGTATTATACAATAGGGGTAGAAAAACCAATTTACGAAAAAAAAGATTGTCGGTAGAAAACACTTTGAAGTTCTAATTTTGTTGTTGTTGTTGCAACATACTGCAGACGCGCGTTTTTTCTGAATAAGCATTATAAAGAGATATATTGAGTTATATATATTTCGGGAGAGAATTTTTTTATCTCACAAAAATAGTACTGTTGTTATTTTATTACCCCGAAACTCAACAATCCTCTTAGCACCTCTCTTTATTTTTTAAAATAGATTTCGTAGTTCAAAATCCCCACAAAAAACTGGCTCCTGAGATGTATGTACTTTAAAGGTTGTGCAAATGTTTAACCTGTGATCGAACCCTACAAAAGGTAATGATTGAACCAATAATGCCTTCTACAAATGTTGATATTTTTCGAGAAAAAAAGGGCTAAAGTTTTCCAAAAAAAGTTTGTGAACCACTGAATTTAATGAAAAAATGGGTCAAAAAAATCATAGTAGATTTTTTTGTTGTCATTTAATTCAAAATTAAGTCACTTTGACAAGAACATCAATCTTAACGTCAATTTAAATCACAAATGTCTTTCACCAACCTCGAGAAAATCAATTTATGGTTTTTGTTCTATGGCGAAGCCCGTGGATATTCAGAGCTAGCACGGCAAATCTACGGTGAAAGGTTTTTTCAATAAGTTATACGGTGCGATCAATTAAAAAATAAATCGAGTCGGCGTGTTATACCTATGGCAACCCATGCTATAGCATAGGCTCCAAAGCAAACTCGATTTATTTTTTAAATGATCGCTCGGTAGTATTGTATTTTTTATAATATTCTATAAGTTTCAACTATCCCACCTCCACCCGGCGGCACGGCAATTTTGCCGGAGTACATACACTATTACGGATATTACTATCATGTAATAGTGCAGTGCTTATCAACATAATTACCGGCGTCTCGCCTCCGCATTATGACTTTGTTGTGTATTATGTTCTGTGTCAATGTTAAGGAACTTCCTCACGATGTGACATGAGTATAATAATATACCTTTTTGAATTTCAACTACCAATGTGTTATCTAAATCCAGAATTTTTAAATTTTTAAAAAGAGATTGCGGTACTATTCCCGTTGCTGAAATTACATTACTATAAGTAATAATAACATTAGCACACTAGCACTTTTCCCGCTGACGGTAAATACGTAAAAGACTAAATTGCGTATTTAATTTTAAGTAGTTTTGACGGTCATTTTGAGTTCAGTAAATACTCAAGTTTTGAGTATGATTGAAGGATAAGAATTTTGCTTTCAAGTTCAAGAGTAAAAAATCCGACCGGGCTTTTGGTCAAAAAGCAGGACATGTCCGGCTTTATCCGGACGTCTGTTCACCCTATTTAAACTAATTATTTAATTCATTGAAATGATAATCAAAGTGAGGTTATACATCTAAATCTGCGTTTGTAAAAAGGAGATAAAACCAGGGCATGTTTGACCACAATATTTTTGAACGCTAGCTTGATATTTGTCTAGTGACAGAACATTTTAAAATTTTTGGTAAACTGCAGCAAAGAGTTGCATTTAACAATTTGTGTAATGGTAAATTTAAGATCTGATAAGTGATTACATAATATTACAAAATTTACAAATTACAAACTTGCCTATGATAGTGTAATGTTTTAATATGATGTTTCTTAACACTTTTAAATCAAATAAATAATTGTTCAAGTAAACTGTTTATGAAAAACGAATATAAGGGGATGCTATTGAATGGTTTGTACTCACATAAAGAGCAATGTTTACCAAAAATGCGGCTAATAATATAGAAAACTTTGATGAAAGGATAAAACTGAACGTTAAAAATTTTCTTACAACAACTTGGACAACATAATCGAAGTTTTCAGGATTAACTCTCCTTTATTCTTCAGCGATCAATGAAGCTCTTTTTTAATACTCATCTTTTGTTATCGCATTGTTAGCTTCAATTATAATGATTAATAATTGATACTAGTGTAAACTTTATCGAATTTTTACAATATAGAAATCACAAATTAAATGTGTAACAAGATTCAAAAAATGCTTGTGTGCTTTATTTGCACTCATTTTGTTTTTTACTTTGACATATTAATAGCATTTTCTTTAATATTCACTGATTGCATGAAAATAGTAAAATTTTGCATGATTTCAATGAATTTATTTGTATTATGTAGAGTTATGATGTTTGGAGAAACTTTTGTAATTCAGCGTCCAAGTATAGTTATTTGTATTTCTTGTCCTTTATTGGATTTGTGTGTTCGGAATTGTTCGCCTGATATCTAAACAGGCTAAATCCGGTGTTATCTGATTCCAGAGATTCGTCCTCTTCATAAATATGACGCTTTCAACTTTGTCGGTGGTTTAGTGGCAAAGTTATAAAAGCATGTGTGGGATTACAGTGTATTTCCCACTTCTTAGGATCTAAACGACCTTCTATAACTTTATCTGCCGTTGATCGCCTCTCTTATTCTAGCTCGACTATCACACTGAAATTTAGACCAACCCTGTGCAACATTTTGTTAAATTCAAGTCAGTCCTTAATATCAGAGTACTAACAGTCTCCAGTTTTAAAACGAAAAGGATAACGCTCCTGTCCGTGCAAGCTAAAGTCAATATTTGGAGCTAATCTGCGTATACATTAATTTAAAGAGTGGTATATACAAGCTTCCGATGATGCTAACTTTATTAGGGAGCAAGCGTTAAGCCTGAAAATCTGCATTTTAAACGAGCTTTCAAATGAAATTTTAGACATCATTATACCTAATAAATAAGAAGTTGCTTACAAAATAAAATTTTATTATTATCTTTATGTCCTTACCCATCTCGGAGCCTGCTTCCAGTCGAAGAGATCCCCATTCCCACCTTACAGTCCTGGGCCTGGGATCTGCACAGACGACCATACTAAGATCTGCAAGTTGTCCTTTTTCGACAAACACTTCAGGTGTCGCTGATTGTCTCAGCACCTGAGGAGCACCTATAAAATATAAATCGGTCATAACAAAATGTGGAGACACATAACATATTTCTAATAAACCACTACCAGATGAATTCACAAAGCAAAATTATCGAGTTTATGCTTCTTCTGCTATGTATCTTAAATTCTTAAAATGAAATATTTAAATAATCTTACACAGATTTAATATTATGTATTTAGTTTTTAATTAATTTATATTACTATATGAATTGTTGTTTTAAATAAAGAACGTTTATTTTGTTGTATTTTTTTATTATCGCACATATTTATAATATTTTTATGGATGTTGGGGAGAACTTTATTCACTTAAATAATGCCTCAAACTTTTCTAATACTACTGTGAGTTTCAAACACAGAACACTGAGCAAACTTTTTGATAGTATTCAGCGTTAGTTGCTTTCTTTGCTTTCCGTTTTTTTTAAGGGGGGGGGGTATTTTTTACAAGTTTCGTCTACAACAAAGTTTCTTCACAATATACAGGGTGATTCTGAAATAAGTTTGGAAAAAAAAGTGGAGTATCCTTGACACAAAATAATTTTGCGAAAATGACTTTTGGAGGTGAAATCAAATGGATGGAAGTTACCCTATATCCTTGTATTTTCAACGCCTATGAATCGGGAAAATTTGTCCGAATTTGTTCATTTCATTAGCAACCATTGTTACATCAACTCCACAATAATGTCGTAGGTGCAAGTACACTGCTTTGTAAATGTTTCTATGGAAATGATCGAGAGGAATAAGGTTACGTTTGTGACTGACGGGCACCTTTGATTAATATTATTGTTACTAAACTACCAACATAATCATAACCTTTAACTCAGCAGCGTACTACCAATTTTAACCAAATTTTCAATCATTTGTATCTCGAAAACGAAAAAACTTTTATAAGAATTTTTTTTTGTCTATGACTTCTTCTCATCATCACAATTACCGTTTTTTTTTTCCAAACTTATTTCAGAATCACCCTGTATATAAACAGTCACTTAAATTCAATTAAAAATATTCTGGATGAGCAATCCAGTCATTCCAATATGTAAAGTCCATTCATTTTGTACTGAACTTTTCAAGGTCAAATAATTTTATTTTTTGGCTCTGTAATTATGTTTTGTAAATAATGACATGCAGGTAAATACCGTAAACGTTGAATTGAGCATTGCTAAATCACATTATGTTGGTTAGATGCATGTCACTATTTACAAAACATAATTACAGAGCCAAAATTTAAATTATTTGACCTTGAAAAGTTCAATACAAAATGAACGGACTTTAGTAACATATTTACTATTGCAACAGCTCAATGAGATATTCCTAAAAATTTAGTACAACGCATACATCGTCTCATTTAAATCACTTAGGCCCGGTTTCTGGAAACATTTTATTTGGCCAGTTAGTTAACTCTCCGATAAATACAAAAATCATGTAATGTGATTGGTCACTTTCTAGCGTTTCTATAGCAACGCTTGATTTAACCGGCCGTTAACTTATCGGACCGTTCCAGAAACCGGGCCTCAAAAACTTAATTCTTTTAAACTCAGATATATTAAATAAAAATAATGTTTTTATTCTTTTCACTGTCAAATTTTGATGAAGACACGCGAGTAGGTATACCACTGTACAAACTGAACACTTGTGGATGAAACGTGGGAACCAAATGGACCGTGTTTAAAATTTTGTAACGAGAACAACAGACTAAAAGATATACAAAATGAGAGTGAGTGAGAGGGATTTAAGAACTCAGATTCTTACCGTCCAACTCTGAGGAGTATGTCTAAAGCGAACTGCCACATTCAAGTGAATAAGGATGTGATTAAACAAAGCCTTATAGAACGAGAATTAACAACAGGTCCAGCTTTGACAGTAAAGCTTTGCAGAAATAGAATTGCTCTTGCCCACAAGCATGTTAACTGAATCGGAGTTTTGTTGTGTTAAAAAAAAAACAGAACTTGTTTGTACAAGAAACCTAGAATGTAACAGTATACACAATATTATGCAGAGACAACGTGACTCTTGACATATTTGGTACGTTTGTCGCGTTTTAACTATAATGTGTTCGTCCGAATAAAAATTTATCCTATATCTAATATCCGACATTGTCTCATTCCTATTTTATCGTTCTATGTACGATAACGTCAGGTGAAATCGTGCAAGAGGACTTGAAAGAACCGTAAATCAAATATTATCAGGACTAGTTTTATAACTAGATTTTCACGACATGTTGCTGCGATGGCTTTATTAGGAGGAAACGAACGAAATCACCTTTGTTGTAACGCTTTTCTTACCGTTATCTATTGTTTGGTAAAACAGCCTGTTTACTTTATAGAAAGAATGTCTTCATTGTAATTAATTATTAATTTTTACTCTTATGTATCATAATTTGGGATTTTAAACTTTCAATTTGAACCAATTAGATTAAAAGGGAATGACGCTGGTTAGTAGTTAGCAAATTTTAACTTTGAATATGATTTTCTTTTATGAAAGTATTTTTTATGATAAAATAAGATTTTAAAATATTCCGTGTCGTCGGAAGCTACGGTCAGATGGGTGCCAGCATGGGGGTGTCTAAATTAACATTATATTGAAAATATAAAAAAGGGTGCAATATTCATCACACTATCTCCAATGTACATCAGTTCTCTGGTAGTCATCAAAGAAAAATGTCATCCTGCAGCAGTGGTACCGTGTGCCAGATCGAAAAGAAATTGGTGGTGCTTCCAGAATCGCGCGTACAGTTAGAATGAAGAATCTGTCTTACAAGGCGAGGTCGCCAGATGTGCGATGGCTTTTTGAACAAAAAAAATCAGGGTGGTTACCCCGACTGCCCATATCACCACCCTGAAGGGAAACGTGTGAACGTTTATGAATTTACGAGAAAAAAAATGGCAAATTTTGACACATTTCCGCGCCGGTGGGCCAGGCTGAACGTCGACGCTCCGGGTTAGAATGTTTTTGCCGGAGTTTTTTTTTTTATTACTGAAATAAAAAAAAACGCATGACTGTAATATTCTTTTTGTTTTTTAATTAAATTTTGTAAATGAAATTAGGTTTTCAAAATTTTATTTTTAAACGCCTTTAGCCGACTGGCCCACCACTTTTTTTTCTCGTAAATTTACGAGCGTTTGGGCGTTTCCTTTCAGGGTGGCGACATGGGCAGTCGGGCCAACCATCCTGATTTTTTTTGTTCAAAAAGCATATCTGGCGACCTCTCCTGGTTAGATGCTTTTAAGGATGACGATACCAAAAGCATTAGTGAAGTTGCGCGCCTATTACACATTTCTGATGCTTTAGTTGACAATATTTCTTTAATTTTTTTTTATCTCAAACTCTCCATAGCTATGAATTGTACATCCAAAATAAATATTTTGGTACGAACTAAGCTCGTTTCCTGCTAAATTTTGACCGTGACTGTGGAGTCTTTAGAGTCCCATTTCTTCAAAAATAAAAGATATTGATTTAAAAAATACATTTTTCAGCACTCCATGACACCTTTAAGGAAATGGATTTGGATCGTTACACAGAGTAAGGCCGGCCTGAGATATGACAATTGGTGGGGGTGCGCGTAGACGGAAAACAGTCGTAAAACAGGGGTGTTCAACAGATTAAAAATCAGCTGACTGTTACTGTGACCGCTATTCTCTGTTGTGGCCGTTTGTGCCACGCCACTGGAATATTTTGTCCACGCAGATTTCCCCCACCAAATGCCATATCTCAGACCGGCCTTACTCTACCACAAGAGATTACATCGACTATATCATTGATTAACAAAAGGAACAATAAGGCCCCTAAATTATACCCTTGTGGTATACCAGATGTAGGTGAAAAGCAACAGGATGTAAAATTACAAAATTTAACAGAGTTGTTTGCTAATTAAGTAGGATTTAAGGAGTCACAATAACGACTTAGTGAACTCGTAACCATAAGACTCTAATATTCAAAAGAACATAGTAGCTAATTGGTTCGAATGCCTTTTGAAAGTCTGTATAAGTATCATCTACCCTTTATTATCGAGAACCTTAGAAACAAATTGACCGAAACAGTCCAGATTTGTGATGATGGATCGTTCTTCAACAAAGCCGTGTTAAGCAGGTGTTATCAGACTTTTTACTTGGATTTATATACTTACGGTTATAAATACGAATTTCAGAAATTTGCTGAAGTTCTGCAGAACTAAGCAATGTCTCGGTAGCTCTGAATTAATTAAAGACAGGGGTTATGTTGGCTTTCTTTCATATGTCGGGAAACTGTGAGGCTTTGCATTTTTACTAGTTACGAGATGATGTTGTCTAGGATCGGACAAAATATAAACAGGACTCCTGTGAAGTAAATAATATGTATGTTGTTGGTCATTGTAATGCATTATCCCATGAATTCTAGTATTAGCTCTATTATTTCGGATGAATGCCCAAAACTTTTTGGGATCAGTAGATAAAGAGCTTTGAATAATAATATGAATTAAATAGTTATTTGTACAACTAGTTATGAAAGTCATACTTTTTTTCACGAATTTGCAGATTAATTAACGAGGGGCGTAGCCCGAGTTAATCAAGCAAATAAGTGAAAAAAAGGGACTTTCATAACGTGTTGTACACACTATTTTTTTTGCATATCGAAAAAACTTGAGAAATTTAGTCTAAAAGGATTATGAAAAATTACAAAGAAAAATATTGAAATGAACCCAAGCAATTGATAAAATCAGAAGAATAATTTAGGCAACTGTGTTTCTATTATAGTCATTAAATGCTAAATCGAGTCATTTGGTTCAGCTTTTATTCATTGTACATATACTTCTAATGCAATGGGCTACATAATAATCGGTAATGGTCTTTTTACCAATAAACGAAGACCCTTGTTCCCTTGTTGACTGCGCTAATGTTGATTCTAGACTTTTATTTTTTTTCTGTAAACGAGAACTGAGCCTTTTGAAATATATTTATTTTCAATCTAACGTGAAGTTCTGATTACCTGTGATACTTCTGGTAACAACCGAAAACTGTTTGTTTTCCATTAGCTATTTCTAAGCGCCCGTCGCGTCGTGGCAAGAAACGTGATATAGTGACAACGTGACAATAACTTAAACACTCGTATCTCGAGCCATTTTTCATAACGGCACTAAACATAAATATATAAACATTGCGACGCCTTATTGTTGGCAAGAAAATCGATTCGGGGCGGGAATACAATAGTATCAGTTCAGTAATAAACTGATAAAATATGGAAGTTAGCGAACAGGGGATACACCGCGAATTTACACATTTGCACATCGATATCCAATTTAGGAATAAAGGTATCGCACAGAAAACCACGTATTGCCTGAATAAATTACCAGGCCAACATATACACATTGAGTCTGGTAGCGCCTCTGCCTCTTTGCGGCAATAAAAGCGCACAATATTCTTGGCGGATTGAAGCGACGTACGATTGCTAATAGAGAAACAGAAATAGAAAAGTCGAATAAAAATGCAATCATGTCTCAGCGTTTACTTTGCGGTGCATAGGAAATTGTGACCTAATTTGCGGATCGGGAACTTTAAGACCCTGTTCGAAGGTGCTTTCGTCTACAAGGGTGATGTTCATTAACATCCTTCTTAAGCACCGTGAAAATACTTTGTTGGATTATGTTTCTTCTCGATCCGTTCTGGTTTCCGATCATTAATATTGTTAATGCAATATTTATCCTCCAGAAAGCAGCTCTATAGCTCGTGTAGCAGACAAAAAATTTCCAATGGGATTTTACTGGCTTAGATTTTAATTATCTGAGTATTTGCCTTTCTTGTCAAAACCCTGACGGAAAAAGAAATTGGTTGCTGCACATAATTGGAATTCATCATGAAGGAGTCGCAAGGCGAGTAAATTCACTGATGGTAATCCTACTCAGTTCGATTCAAGACAGGTACTTGTCAGTAATTACAACCAAATAAACATGTGGTGGCTCCAAGATGTGTTTCAATCTTGAAGCGAGTTTCAATTTGCGGAACGGACAATCTAGTTAAAATCGATTGGTTGATTTGAAACAGCTTTCGTACTCTCAGTTGAGAGTATGCTTTATTGGACGTCTACACTAACAGCTGTCTCCTAGATAATTGAGTTTAATTCGTCCGGTCGTTACTAAAACTTTACGCTACATTCCATCCGTCCATCCGAAAAAAATTCAAATAAGAAATTTCTTCTACTCACCGTGCACTTGCAGAATGATCGGTTCGCTGATTTCAGACCTTTCTTCCCCCTTAATAATGTTAGTAACTTTACACCTGTACTCTCCCTGATAGTCGTATGTGACGTTGGCGATGTGCAGTCTTGCATCTCTCCCCCGTTCTTCCACTCTATCGGAGGGCGTCGGTAATTTTTGCAACCACTTATACGTAGGTTGGGGATTGCCTTCTCCCAAACACTCGAACGTGGCAGGAGAAAACAACGTTACAGTTTTGACCCTTTCTCGACCGATGCTGACGATTTTTGGAGGGTCTGCAACATCAAATAAAAAACGTCCAGATGAAACCACTTTGCGAGATTTGTTGTCTTATTTAATAATGTTCTACAAAGGGAAACGATTAAAACCGCATTTCCACACAAATGTCAAAATCACTTTGTATCGATTCCTGTTAGTGTTACATCAAGGATGGGAGAGAGAAGGAGGTAACACATCTCCTTGGCGTTCAGTTGTGGTTGCACATAATCTTATATGAATTAGGACAGCATCCGGCGAAGTTTGGAGATTAGTAAATCTGTAGTTCGGATGTAATTTGTTCGTTAATTAGGGAAGCTAATTTGATAAGTGCAAACGCCATGTTGGTTTAGGACTAACAGAAAGCTCCGTTTAAATCGGTGGGATCTACAGCTGGTACCTTCCCTTTGTTGTTCGGTTGGTCACCTTAACATCACTTTGAGCGACTTAATCGACTAAGACGTATCTTCCTAAATAACTAAGTTTGAAATTTCACAAAAGAACATTTCGCCGGAGTTTAAATTTTACGAACGGTATACAGATAATTTATAAAATTATTAACACATTATACTCGGGTTATGCATACACATACTCGTATTTAAAAACTTTTTCAATAGTGGTATTTTTGAATTTGAATTTTTTAATTGAAAGGTAGGGCATTTTAAATAAGTTGCAGTATACGTATTGCAATTAAAATATTGATTAGATGATTTTTAAAAACCAATTTTTAATAACGATTTTGTTCATAACCAGTCACATGCAATATATTTGAATTAATATTGAAGGACTGTCTGCTGTTATTTCCACGAACAAATATAAATTTTAAATATTCATATCGCAATTGTCTTTGTTAAAAACATGGTATTATTTTTTGTAAAAATATGTGTCTCATTTGCTTCGTCAACTAATTTTTGAAATGTATGTTAATTAATCTACTCCACGAAAACAATTGTACTTATTCATTAATTTCTGATTTGTGCATGTCTAAGTAACAAGTTTATAGATAGAATAGCTATGAAATATAATTACCACTCGACAAAAAACCCAATGGTCATTTGTAAGTAATGCCCTTGAATGGTACTGATCGTGAAATAAATATTTCATTTTAGCTGTAAATAAATTCTATTCAATGATTATTTTAATATTTTGTATAACGCAAATTTGTGACATATAAATAAAATATGTTGATGTCAAAAATATATTGGAAAAGAGTTAATTTATTATTTAAAATAATAATTATGAAAGTACTAAAGCTACTAAAGCAAAAATTTAATATTACATATGTTAACCGTGGGACTCCACGAACGCCACGTCAGCACCGCGTGGGCGATCTCGGTGGTACTCGGCGGGAACCGACGGCCCACGACGGGAGCAGGACGTACCGTGCGGGAAGCACAGGGAGATACGAATCTACCAGCAAAGGGTCGACACTTGTATCGAGTCGAGGCGGAATTAAAACTCCTTGTTTTGAGACTATTTGTTTCATTAATTTACCGCTCATCACAAATCCTGCTAACATCAGAAGTGGGATAAAAGACCCGAATAAGTGGTGCAGTGGAAATAGTAGTTGTAGTGATTAAGTGCGCAATAAATAATGCCCCGTGTACGAGCCCCCTCGAGGAGGGCACGCTCCAGATATGGATCCCGGGACTTGGAACTTCGGGGTACCAGGTCCAAGCCCGGATCTCATGACAGTCGACCCAAGCATCGCAGGTCGGGGAAGGAGAGACGGCGTCATCGTCGTAGGACCTCGAGGTCGACAACGGAAGGACAGTACTGGTCGAGTACTGGACAGGGTCAGGGAGGGTGGTGAGACCCTCTCTGGGGGCTAAGCTCCTGGTCGGTCAGCACTCCGCCTGCACGAGGTTTGAGGGTCTGACGCGTGGGTGCGGTCAGAGGCCGGGAGAACCATTTGCCCTGGTGGTTGTTCACTCTGCCGGCGTGCGAGGCGTCGAGGGCTGATTTGCAGGTGTCTGATGCCCAGGTCACACGGGCCACGCCGGTGCTTCGGAGGTGACCAAACGTAGATTTCGGGCCGAATTAAGCGCCTCTAGTATTAAGTTCGCTCAAAGCGGGGTTATATCGTTCCTTTAGTATTAGTATAGTATTTTTAAATTCGTAAGGAATTTTGGCTTAAGTCATAAATAAACCGAACAAAGACCCTACTTAAAGAAATTTATTGTGATATTGTACCTGTCAATCACTAGGCGGTCTCGGAGAAAAAAATTACCTGGGGGTAGTACTCAAAATATTTGTCGGAGACCGTCTAGTGATTGACAGGCACAATATGACAATAAATTTCTTTAACTAGGGTCTTTGTTCGGTTTATTTAGGGCTTAAGTCAGAATTCCTTAGGAAGTTACAAGCACTATACGTTCCTTAGTTATGGTGCGTTCTTTCGTAGCGTTTATTTCATCCATGTACCATGCACCGCGTGGGCGATCTCGGTGGTACTCGGCGGGAACCGACGGCCCACGACGGGAGCAGGACGAAGTACCGTGCGGGAAGCACAGGGAGATACGAATCTACCAGCAAAGGGTCGACACTTGTATCGAGTCGAGGCGAAATTAAAACTCCTTGTTTTGAGACTATTTGTTTCATTAATTTACCGCCCATCACAAATCCTGCTAACACATATTACAATTTTAACTGTAGAATTCGCCAACGGTACTCTGTTAACTGATACCAGAGAATTAGGAGAAAAATGTAAAAAAAATTCCATCTCCTTTAGTTTCGAAACTGTAAGAGTTCAAAAGCTAGTCTCATTTATTTTGTCTGCAATTACTTACTGTGTCTTTTATCACATTTCCAAGAAATGCCTTTGGGTTAATTTTACCCAAAAAACATTTGACAACAGCTCAATTCACCTATAAATTATATCAACGTAAATGATTCAATAATAAACTTGAACTCCTTTTGTACAATACTGTAATTTTTGAAGTGTTTTTTTATTAGATAACAGGGTTTATCACCCACAGCCCGTCGAATAATAATTTCAAAACTCACAGCAAATATTATAGCACTAGTTTATGAAGTCCAATGGCAAATTTTGATGGAATGGTATCAAGTATGTAAAGTAATCATTGTAAAGGGTCAGTTTCGGTTTGTCTAATAATGAAACTTATTTATCAATTTGTCTTCATAGTCGAAGAAAAAGTATAGCATTCTACTCACGGGTAATGGCTATTCTCACTCAGATGAATTACGTCACATGCCTTCGGCTCGTGAACTAAAATCACTCTCATGAGTAATAGCCATCATTACCCACTCGTTGAATAATATACTATTTTTGCATTTTCCTAATGCTCTTTTATCTTTATTTAACGTATTGTTCCCCGAATTTTGGGACTTCTGTATAAACAACAACATTAGCATTACTAATTTATAATTATAACGAAGCCATGTCAGAATAAAAAATAATATAAGTAAGAACAAAATCTTGTCCTTATCTGTCTTCCTTATTTTATTTAAAATTACATAAATAAAGACGATGTCACGAGACAGTTTTCTCATGATAAATTTCATTTTAAATAGCTCTATTCGGGAATTGAACTGTGATGTGAAAAATGCTTACTACTAGTTTTGTACATTGAAAAATGTTCTGAACTAGTTTTATTGAATACGACGCAACATGTATACTTCCAGAGTGTTTATCAGCTTCAGCTCCGTCTAATCGGCTCTTTGAAAATGAAAAAGTAAAGAAACAAAACAGACACATTTGCAGCATCGAATGGTAGGTGTATCGATTTAGCTTCTTACTATCAAATAACTGTAATAAGAACGTACTCCCAATTTACATTTACAAAACTGCAGTTTGAAACTGATTTGTCAAGTTACAAGTTACTGATTTTTAATTTTTAGAAATTTATCCATAAAACTTCTGTATTTTTGTAGGATTTATGGAGGATAACAATTATTTAACGTTTTATTTTGCAAATGCCATTGTACCATACATGCCAGACCGTAAAATATTGAATAGCACGTAACTCAGTTCGTTCCAGTTTGTTCCGTTTGACGTTTTAACTCAAACATCAAAGACATGTGTCATTTAGTTTAACATTCTGTTTTAATTAAAACGTTATTTACATTTATACTCAAATATTTATTGAATCTTCAATTTTTTTAAAGCAACAACAATAATTTTTATTTGACTTGTTAATAGAATTTCTTTTTTCGAGCTTTTTACGCAGTGTTTCTTTTACAGCGCTTATTTTATCTGACAGGAATAGATTTAGGCAATCCTTGTGTAAAAAGATTTCCGTGAAGCAGTTGGGATTCTTTTTTAGATGGTCTGGAATCATTCTTAATGCAAACCTTTTATATCCTTAAGAGGGAGGATGTAAAAACTTTCACCTTATAATGGTGAAATGTGGCACACATATAAAAACCAGTGTTTCGTCCTTGTACCACAAAATATATATAAGTACATAGTTAATTACCGAGAATGGCTGATAACAAATAAGAACAATGTGTACAACGCAATTTTCTGCAATGGAATTATTAATAAAAGTGTCTAAAATTTGTAGCATAGGTGTATTTTACAGTAGAAACACGATGGCCGGAATGAATATGTGCTTTTGTCCCGAAAATTTGTTGGCAGTAGTGTTAATATTTGTACAGTTTTATCGCTCAACGTTAAAGGAACATAAAATTTTTCAGGTGCGGCGAAGTTTTATGTACCATTTTATACCGTTTCTAATTAACTCATTGACGTGTAAATTTGAGAACGGCCCAACAAAGGTAATTGTAGAAAAAATAGTTACATAACGTCTTTAAGATCTAAGTACTGCAGAAATGACAATTAACTCGTCTGAAGTTTCACTGAGGACCTGCTTGTTGTTATTTCAGGGGGAGTTGTACCGGGGACGGCATACTTCTTCCTGGGACGGCGATAGATTCGTATGCGGACGTGAAGACAAAGCAATATAGCTGCCCCAACTTGTGTGTTTCATTATGAAATCCGTCGGCAACCGCGAAAGTATAGGTAGCAGATGTCACCTGTACAATCAGCCAGAAACTTCCTGAACGAGGGCTGCTTCTAATTAGTTAAACACACGTTTGGATGATCCCGTACATTCTTGTTAGCAAGATTAAACCTACAAGCAGGTGCCACGTACACACACAATGTCCCCCATAAAGCCATTGTGTGTCATATTTTTATATTAACCTAATTAGGCTAATTAAACGAGAGGGTTATTTTGAGAGCAAAATGAAAATAGCTTTACACAGAATCGACAAAAAACTAACAAAAACACATTCTTCGTGCTGCTTTCCAACGTTGAACTGATGTGGGAAGTATCATTGTTGTCGTTGCAGTTCTTGGCGGGTAATAGATACTGGTTCTCCCCGAGGTTCATTCTGTTTGAGGTTAAGATGTTTACTTGTTCGGGAAGGTAAACAGCTAATGACAATTGCAAATATCCTATTTGCATACAAATTTCCGATAATAGGAAGACGCGGGTGCAGCAAATTATAGTCAATTTCAAAGTTAAATTGGTCGAAAACTATTAAACCGTTAAATGTAGTCGTCTAACTATATGGGTCCTTCCGAATTCACGCATCTAAAATTTCGTTACAGCCATAGGCTTCACAGTTTCCTCCAAAGTGATTTTGTTTGTTTAAATCCGGATTACTTACAGGTGTTCTATTGAATTTCGAGATTTGATTGCATCGCACTTGCATAACAATTCTACAGTGAAAATAATAATTATGTTACCTAAATGCTACTAAAAATGAATGGCTGTAGTGTGTGTTTTACAAATAAAGAGCGATCAAATTAATTTGTAATCGAGTTATCCATGAATTCGAAATCGTATTTCTTATGGAGAGTGTTCCAAAATCACCGGAGGAGTTTGCAGTGACGGATTCTTGGCAATAATCTAAGTGCTTATTCACAATGGATATAAGCTTGACATAAGGCATAAGAAATTCATGATACATGCAGTGGATATACTATTAATTTTTACGTAACTTATGAGAAGTGACCTCAGTGAACATTATTGTTGTGTACAAAAAGGCATGAAGAATCATATTCGAGTTATATGGACACAAATTATTTTCCAATTGCCCAAATTTACAAATTATTCTTAGGTATCTCTTATGTAATTCTTACGTCTTATCTCCATTGTGAATAAGCACTAAGACAAAAATCTTAACGCAATTATGTCGACACTTCAACAGCTTTCAACCGGGACGCAGTTAAGGTTTTGCAAAACAGATCCTTTGTGCAGGGCTAGGTGTGATTTATTAAATTTATAGATAGGCGTTGGAAACAAAATAAATCACGACAACTTTACTGAATTTACTAATAACATTTGTTAGTCACCTTCCATTATTACTTATGTTTCTTATGTCAATGAAATATTTTTTGTATTGCTTCAAAACATAACACAGGTTACAGGGTTTTGGAAAATCTCCAAAGCCGTTGGGCAATTAGTAAAATGCATAACTAAAGATAACAATTTAATCAACTGTAAAAACGTACAACGACGTACAACTACTGTTACTGCTGTTAGGCTTTAGAAGAATCTTGTGGTACAAGATTTTGTACATGCGTATTATGTACGCATAAAGTCTGTTGTCTCTCAAATTCTGTGTTCAACTTTTTGAAAATGGAAGATCGGCCACACGATGCGACGCACTATCAACCCTCCAGCGTTGGAAGGCGTTCGTAGCATCTTGTAGCGCCGGCATAAGCAATTGTTGATCACACGGTACATTGCGTACGGAATCCATTGATTCTTCTTCATTAATGACAGTATGTTCGTTTGCTGGAGTTCTTATCGTACGCTGGGGAACAACTACACTTTTATGCGAAGAAATTAAAGTGTCTCTGTTTCTTGTAGAATTTATCAGTCTCAAAAAACATTTCCAGATGGCTTCTATTTGGAAACTGAATCGCATATTCCCGTTCAGAAGGTTCAGAATTATATTCACACTCAAGGTAAATTATCATACATTTTTTGGAGTAAAAATTTCGTTAAATTGCATCTTTCGTTGATTGTATGTCAGTCCATATTAAACTTACAAGAAAAGAAAAACTACAAAAAAGTTGCCAAATTTCATCCTTTACAACTTTTATTTGAACATTTTTCTAATATAATGAACGGTTATCGGGTTATTCTGTGAAAACGTGTTTTTTGCACCTTTCATTTAAGATGGCGGCTCGCGCTCACCGCCCCCAATGTCGAAAACTTGTAGTTTTCATCACGGTCGCTACTCAAACAGCATATTTAGAAATCATTACTACCCTACCTTACCTACGTTACCTGTAAGGCAACGACCATTTTTATCCCCCACTGACTGGACTATACCTATAAATTTAATAAACCCCAACTACCCTCGCACAAAATAGTATATTATGATACAAGTTTATAAGGAAGCCTTTAAAGCACGCGCGACGAGTTTAAGAGCACGACGCGTAGCGGAGTGCTTTTAACGTCGCAAGTGCTTTAAAGGCCCTTATAAACGTGTATCATACGCTATTTTTTATTATACCTGCACTAAAATCTGAAAATTATAACAAAAAAAAAGCAAATTGAAATACCTTTTTCGAAGTAATCTGTGTCATTAATCGTTGATATAGAAATGGTCAATTGTTGTTGTTTCGTTGCTATCATAAATTGTGTATAAATGTCTATTTATCATTGTTCAAAATGTAGGTGAATTTGTTGTTACCTAAGCGACCTTAAAGCTTTAGTGTTTTAAGGGCCCTTTTTCGCACGCATTTTAGTGTCAAAAACAGGAATTCTGATTCAGGTATAATAAAAAATATTTTTTTGCGAAACTTAACGTCCCTGTTGAAAACGATAGGAGTCTCGCCTTAATTATATGAAACGATTGTGTTAGATTGTTGCAAGGAATTCTCCCTTACGAACTCCTCCTGTGATTTTGGGACATTCTCAAAAGATCTAACTAGGGTCAAAATTTTAGCTTTTGAGAAAGCTTTGGACAGACATTATCATTAATTTCACCCCAAACGAAACAGTGTTAGTCCTTACCAAACAGGTCTGAATCATTCGTCAACCCTTTCAAGTAGTAGCCTGTAGTACATACACCACACCTTTTAATTTATATTACATTGACAGATAACGACTGCGCAATGAAAAGGTAAATCACAGAGGTTTTAGTGCTAGGTGTGGTTATACTAATATATCAAAAATATACGCAGCGACCACAAAATTGGTCAAAAATCGATTATCACTTTAGAGTCCCCAAAAATTGCTGTGTCTTTCTTCCCAAATAAAACTTCTCTAATTGGAAAATGGTGTTTTGGAGAAAAGCACGAGCACGAAGGAACGGTTAATGTTTGTTTTCGTGTTGGAATGCATTCATGTTTCATCAGTTGTTGCAAATAGTTTCAACTGGTTCCTTATCATTAAATAAGATTTCACAGTCAGCACCCAATTTGCACAGAGGTTTATCGCGTCCAGTTCTTCGCATCCGTTTAGGTAAGTTGCCCAAGGTCTCAACTTATCACATGAACTAATGGTTTTTTCACTTTGGCAGTTATTATCTTCAATAATTTCGTAACCATGCTCGTATATACACTGTTCGCCAAAGAAGGCGGCGCATCCAGAAGGAATTGAAATAAAAATTTGAAATATTAACAGTATTTCGTAAAAGAACACTTCTTTGCTTGATAACCTTTATTTGGTGTGAAAGAGAATGTGTTTTTTAAAAATTTATTGATCCGATCTTTATTCGTGTCAAGTGTTTTTTGCCCGGAGATGCAGCAGATGTAAAGTGCGCAGAGCTTGGAGAAATTGGACAGAAGAACCACTTGCAACCGGACATAGAGGTAGCGGATGTCCGAGAATTACAAACGAACGTGAGGATAGAGGTCTCTTAGCGGCTGTTAGCAAGAAACCCTCTGAAGATCTCGGAAGTTGTTGGAGAAGACTGGGTCGAGAATATATCGCCGCATAAACATATTTGGGTCCACCTCTCATTGTTTTTATCTTTATCGTCGGCTTGCTTCTGCTAACCCAGAAGCTCAAAGCTGTAAGGTTGCAATGGTGCACCGAAAAGTTGAACTCAGAGCATGAATGGAGGAATTAACCTGGCGCAGAAGACGTAGAGGATAAAGTCTGAATTTAAACCGCCTAATGGTGTTATGATGTGGCCCGTCTGCCACGAAGTCACTTTTTGATATTTGGAATTTTTCCACTCATCGATACATTGATCATCTTGTTCTGGAGTGAGTTGTCTCATTCTACGTTCATGGCCTTCCAAAGACCAACGAGGATAATCTGCTCTACGAGGGTTTCCTGACTTGTTGCCAACTGAACACGCGTCGGACATGATGGGATCAAGACTGCAGCACCTGTCAAATCCTCGGAATAATTTAGAGGATCTTGCACGTGAAATTCACACTGTCTGGGATGAAACACTTATTTCCAGCATGTTACCGTTTTTTAACCTATGATTAACAAAAAAGTTCATGTTAATTCTTGATTAACTTAATCATACGATGTTCTGTGAATTAATCGGAATTTAATGATTAACGTCAAAAGTGACATTGCCGATTTATTGAAAATTTATTATTAAAATAGTAAAACCATGAGCAAAGAATAATGATTGATGATATTTATGACGTTAATGCTTATAGTAGTGATGAAGAGCCACGAAGGCCAAAAACTATACGCTTTAGGCCCAATCACTTCGAAGAATGGGACCAAAAAGATTTTTTTAGTCGCTTTCGTTTGTCTTCGCGAACAGTAGAAAGATTGTTAGAAGAAATAGAAGAAGCTATTTCCTATCAAACTAACCGATGAGTGTTGTGGAGTAGTCTGCATCAAATTCAGGGGTTAAAATACCAGCAAAATTTTTATTTCAGAAATGACTGTCTATCGCCTCAAAATCAGTTGCTTTTTAGTCTGCGATTTTATGCAATAGGAGCGTGGCTGGAGACTTGTGGTGTACACAAGTAGATCTCTAGCGGCGTTGCGTCCAAATTATATTAAAATTCCCCCAAACCGAAATGAAATTAACGAATGTAAACAAAAGTTTTTTATAGTACTTCTAGAAATAAGCGAGAACAGAGTCAATTGCTTTATGGATGTAATTATCCTTGGTAAAATGGTCAGAGATTGATATCCAACTGTTAGGGCACAATAAAAGCAATTGACTCTGTTCTCACTTATTTCTCTTTAACATAGCAAGATTTCCTAATTGTATTATAGGGGCATAGACTGTAGAAATACAATCAGTAGGTGGAGAAAATGCGGAAATTAGGATGAATCAAAATTACAAATTTGGGTCATTGTTTACTTTACCTAGGTATTTGTGGAATTTTCGCGTTTTTTCTGGCTAGACAGCCGCAGGGCGTTCTCCTACATCGTTTCCCACCATTCAAACCTTGTGCAAATGAATTTTCCTTGCCCTTTAGACATTGATCAATGATCATTGATGCGACCTTGAAATACAACAAGAAAGAAAAACAAGGGCATTTGCACAAGGTTTGAGTGGTGGGAAACGATGTAGGAGGACTCCCTAAGGGTGTCCACGAGTAGCTAAAGTAAACAATTACCTAAATTTGAAATTGTTACAAATCTCAAACCACCAAGTTGTCAAATTTGACAGAAAAGTTAATACCAACGTAACAAACAAGAAGTAATGATTAGCTAATCATTACTTCTTGATTAATTTCAAATTAATCATGGATAGCGTTTTTCAAACCAAAATTCAATTATGATTAGCTAATTAAAAATTAACTGAAAGTTAACACTCATCGGTTAGTTTGATAGGAAATAGCTTCTTGAATTTTTTCTAACAATCTTTCTGCCGTTCGCGAAGACAAACGAAAGCGACTAAAAAAATCCTTTTGGTCCTATTCTTCGAAGTGTTTGGGCCTGAAACGTATAGTTTTTGGCCTCCGTGACTCTTCATCGCTACTATAAGCATCATAAATATCGTCAATCATTATTATTTGCTCATGGTTTTACTGTTTTAATCAAAAATTTTCAATAAATGGGCAATGTCACTTTTGACCTTAATCATCAAATTCCGATTAATTCATACGAGTAGAACATCGTATGATTAGGATAATCAAGAATAAACATAAACTTTTTTGTTAATCATAGGTTGAAAAACGGTAACATTGTGTTAATTACAAATTAAACCTTAATCAAAAATTAATCATCGATTGAAAAACCGGCCCTTAGTGTACGATGGTATTTCATCTATTATTTTACGTTTTTAAAATACGGTACACATATTCAGATTCCTCTATTTTAATTAAAATGAAAATAGACAACGTAAAGTACACACGAATAGGCAATCTTTTATTTTTCTGTTCATTTTAATACAGCTAGTTACGGTGAGTTTAAATATTTTAGGTTTTGTTTGGTAATGTTACAGTCTTTGATCATTTTAGCAGTGCAAAACTCGACTCGACGCAAATGAGAAAGAAAAACTAAGTACAAAATGAAATGTTTTCATTTTGAACAAATAAAGTCAAGCAAACCTTGTAGCTCTTTAGCCTCCCACACTATTGAAAACAGAGGCCGTGAAGAGGATTCAGTTTCGCATTATTCGAATCAAGGGATTAATTTCAGTTTCATTCAAAGCAACTTTTTCCATGGCCTCTTCTTCGCCAAATAGGTGCTTTGAACACCCTGGTGTCACATCTACTCACAAATTGAGTAATAAAGCGTCTAATTAAAACTTTTTTATGCGTTTAACCGTTAGAATCATTTAAATAATGGATTAAATAAATATTATTCTCGTTTAGTGTTGATAATTTCATAAATCATTTATTTAACCGCTCAGATCTCTGGAGTATTGAATAAAGTATAGGATTAATGTTGGCAGCAATCAAGATGAAATCGTGGAAGTTTATTACAGTTATAACTATTATTGTTGAACTGCTATATTGAGCAGAAATTGAGAACGAGATAAGGAGACAGAATGGTTTAATGTCTCACAACTTACGTAAATGAGACACTATTCTCACAGTGTACATCTTAAAGGCGTTGTTTTTAGTAGTTAGGTTAGACGACCATCGTGATTACGTTCTGTCTGTAAGGTATTCCGTTTCACTATACTTTGCCCAATAGTGACCCATATTGAACAAAGGCATTAATGTCTAGAGTGTAATGTAATTGTGTAAAATATGGTGACATTAAAATCCAACGGTCATCTAGCTACGTTGTAAATTAACATTTACGATCCAACGTAATAAATAAACATGCACTAAAAATTTAATTTGCAACAACTGTGTTATTGCAGAGTCGAAATTGCCTCATCATTTAATCACATTCCCCTTAATAAATTGTCTATGCTTTCAGCAAAATAATTTTTTTTAGACCTCCGACTTATTTGCGTAGTCTGATTTGTTTTCGTTGTATTGACTGTAGGGATGCCCTCGGTGTAGTAAAAAATGAATGGCATAATGAATGTGTTAGTAAATAATCGAAATCCAGGCTCTTGCTTACACAATGCGAAATTCGTCAGGTTTTTAAACGCTACACCGAATTGATGAAGTCCCTAAAGTGCTGTACCAAGTAATAGGATTGTAAAATACTGAAACGCACAGATGGAAACAACTTGACTTTTAAATCTCGCTCTAAATTTGATAAAATCAATAGATTTATAGCGAGCAGGTAAGATTCTCTCCTGAACTTTATGGCGGAAGCTTTAAAACTTTCTTTTGATTTCGGAGTCAAAATTTTCTAACAAATTGTCACTGTCCAATATCCCAGCGAGTGATGTACGATTCGCTCAGGGACGAGTTCTCCAAATGCACGCGATGGCTGTTGAAATAAATAACTGCCTTGTATGCTTTTTGTTAAAACGGATGAACCACTGGAAGTTTTTAACTATTCCCTGGGGATGCAAGATCCACCTGTCGCACAAAATTGCTAATGCTTTGTTTTTTTGTGTTCTTTTTAGGGGAGCTGCATTATATGTGGGAACAAAACCGGTTTTGTTTAAAACTCGGGCAAGATCCCCTCAAATAAATTAAACATTTTTATACTTTAATTTTAACAGATCGTAACAAAATAACCACGCAACCACACTTTTTGTGAGCAACTCACAATGGACATTTGCTTTTGTTATTCAGCACAGTTAACAAAAAGATTGTGAAATAGTTGGACCAATAAGATTTCAAATAATCTAATTATAGGTTTATAATGCATTTGCTAATAGTTATAAAAATATTACCTACTTGTTGTTTTCATTTACAAGATGTTTTCTTACTTCAAGACACATCGCCATGTTTGTCCTTGTTTTGAGGGACTGGTTTAGTGCTATGCCAGATGCAAAAGTAAAGAATGCACGTTTTCAGAATTATTTTAGAATTTAGAAGGAAACTTTGAATTATTTGAACAAAACTTTGTCTATTTCTATGTAATTTTTCAATAACCTTGTTTATCATATTCCGAATAACTAATTGATCAACTCCTTTCGTTTTGCTCTTTATTTTACGTGTCATCTAGTTCTCATTTGTTGCTGCCCAATCTACCTCATACACTTTATTAGATGCTTGGTTCTATCCATATGTTCTCAACGGACCAGCCTTGGGAACATTAGTAGGATTCAAGTCTCTGGAGACAAATAGTCTGTCACTTCTTTTGTGTAATGTAAAGTTGATAGGTCTGGCCAGAACAAAATACAGGCTGATCGGTATTTATCTACTATCAATAAACCGTGGTTTTTTATCAACATTAAGAAATGAAAACTTGAGTATTGATTGCAGCATCACCAATTTGAGTGATGTAAGGAGCAGAAATATCATTTTTTGAAATCACCACCTAAACTAAAATTTTCGGGTCTTTCTCAAAACTTTAAGAACTGCGTTTCAGTTTATTTTGGTGACTTTACTTTCCTGTAATATTTTAAAACTGGGAAACCTTGATTTCGATGACAGACGTCGTTGAGATGCCTCGATTTGATGTTCTGACAAAGCAACAATTTTTTTTGTTTTGTGTTTTTTTTTCATTCAACTTCTTTAGTTTCTTTTTTCTTCGCAACGTTGTATAATCTGATAAATGATTCTTATATTAAAGCTGTTACTTCGCAGATGATTGGGTAAACACTATTTAAGTCTATTATCCTTTCTTAGTAGTATTTACTTATGTTTTTAGTGGGACTATTAAATTTATTTTCCATGTTGGAACATTTGAATTTTGAGATAATAAATAATTTTTCAATCAATACAATTGAACAAAATTGTTGTAATTATGCGTAATACATTCTGCGCTTAAGAAGAACTAACAAATTTTACCATTTTATAAATATCAAAAATTCTTCCGTAAGCAGATTTTTTGGTAAACCTTTTTTTTTTCTAGCATTTATAATTGGATTGATTTAAGAAAAGTGTATATACCATTCACGATTGTTTCAAATTTGGACTATCTATGAAAAACTAACATTTTAGTTGGCAGTATTGTGATTTGTCATAATAAATCTATTTTTTAAATAATTGAACGCATTAGGAATAATAATCGTAAAATTCTAATTGAAAGAAACATACATATTTGTAGGGCAGTTCTGGGTAAATTCTTATTAACAAAATTAATGACGGAATTGACAACATTGCGAATATTTAAAAAAGAAACGTCATATGACAGGACCTGACGCCAATCTAACAAAAAAATATCTTGGCCTGCTGCGTGTTTAAAACAATCGTGAACGGATAATATTTATAAGAACATTATTTTATCTTAATCGTAGTTAAGTTTTGAATTGACTTGTTGACTGAAAATCTGACGTAGAGAGATTTTTTTATAAAGTTGATGAAGTGATGAATCGGTTCAGAGACTTAAACCTGATTTATTCTAAGCCAGCAAAATAATCCTCTTGATTACAAATGTTTATTTGAAAAAACTGAAATCCGCAGTGCATCCAGATATTTTCAGGGCTTAAAATATGCACCTAAATAATCTGACATGAAGAGCAATACCATCCCGGAGCACATTTGTCAGCTGATACGTTATCCGACCATCCAGAGGGCAACATATCACATCCCTTCGTTCGACACCTGCTACCAAAATCAGTTATTTTTCAAAATTGACACGGGCGGATATCTATTATTATACAAAGAACAAAAGCTTTAAAAATTGATGCTTCTGAAAAGTTGACGAATGTGTTTTCCATCGACAGTTTATTGAGCTCGTTACCTACGCATATCTCCTGGAATAGCCTTAAAACTTTCATGATTGCGATATAAATTACAGCCGGATTAGTGTTGTTGGTAAATTCTAAAATAGATTTAGGAACGATAAATTACAATTTTAATTAATTGACAAAATGCGCCTAACAGAAAGCATACATGAGAGCTGTGGTTTCATTAAAAAGGAAATATAGCGAGCGGAGGGATTTTGGTAAATAAGCCGTTTTAATAAATAACCCAGCAGACGAAGAGCTGAATTAAAAAAGAACGACACCCACTATTCGAGACATAAATATAGGAAAACCTTTGCGACTCGATCATCAGAATATAAATCAAATGCAATATAAATGTATTTTAGTTTACTTACATTTAACATCAACTTGGACTCTAATTGGGTGGGATTCACCGGCCTTATTGCGAGCTTGACACGTATACAATCCTGAATGTTGTCTAATAGCAGGACTAAATTGCAATAATTCTTGCAAACTAGCAGGTTGATTTTGACCTTCTCTTCTCCAGACGACGGCAGCTTTTGGATTTGCAGTGACGACACATCTTATGGCCACCGAATCCTTCAGGTCTTCTATGTCAGTAGTCGGTATTCCCACAAGTCTTGTTTCTGGAACATCTGCAACAAGTCGACATCTTTCAAACTTTTGAAGTAACTAAACGCACGTTCGTAGATGTTTTATCGACAAATTCTCGATATTAAGTTTGCTCCGAAGTTTGCTTTTCAGTTTCATCAAACGCTAGATTTCTCATGTGCCAGTCTCGAGGTCATCGAGGTCATTGTTAAAAAATATTTAATTCCTTTTCATACTTCGGATATCTGAGTTTTTTTTATTACGTACAATATAAGATGTTAACAACTAACCTATCCATGTCAGGTACTGAAGTAAGTGTATAAAAAATTTGAACGGGTAACACATACTTCCAGGAAAATTTCATTTTAATTTAATAAAGTAAACTGGAATTTGCTCGAATTCCTGTAGTATAATGTTTTTTTTTTCACCTCAAAACGAGATGCTCGTTATTACGTGAAAATTGTTGTTATCACAAAGAGAAAACTAAATTCCTATTTTTTCTTTTCAAAGCAGGTAGGAACAAAAAAGTATTTTTTTAATTAATTATAAAAATATGTTACTTAATTAAGTTTGCGAAAAATTAACCATTTTATGATACTTGAATTTAATTAGGTACTTTGGTTTTAAACCGTCTTAGTTTATAATTTTCACACCTGGAAATATAGAATATTACTTTAGATTTGAAATTTATTGCATTTCTTATTTTTTTTCTTGCAGTGCAATTTGAAGAAACATTTTTAAATGACAAATTTGGCAAATGTCATTAGCATTACCATTAGAAACGGAGCAAAATAAGATGATATCCTGTCACATCCTCATACTACCTTATTTCAGCCAATAAAAATAATTGAAAAGGGACACATGACACATGAGTTACAATTTCTTAATGCGATTAACAAGTGATTAGCAAAAACAATAATCACCGATAATATTTTCTCTGGGTTTGAAAAATGATTAACTATTTTCTGTGGAGAAATGTCACCGTTTTAATAGAATTTTCCAATTTGGTGAATAAAAAAATATTAAAGATAGAAATGCTTTTCTTTAGCACAAAATGTATTCATTCTTATAAGAGAGATAACTCCTACACGCAATGCCACATTCGAAATACACGCAATATTCATAAATAACAATAATTTAAAAAGATTTACGACACAAAAATAAACTCGAACGTATCTTTGTGATGCACTTACATCTCTGACCTAAATAGCAGAATATTGTGCCAACAAAAACGTGGCGGGTGAAATATGTTTAGGTAGACCTATTATAAAAGCCGTGTGAAATTCTTATTTACTTTTTAAACTAGAGATTAGAAATTTAAATATTTCTCAAGAATTTTTGAGGAACTATAACTCAACTTAAGCGTACAAAAAGTTTCGACACGGTAGTTTCAAAGTAGACTTAGCGATGTTCTTATCACGTCAGGGAGGAAATCCTGGACACTTTTTGGCGTACTTGTCGTTTAATTAAAACTTTTTAGTACATACTTACAGTTTATTTAGTTAGTTGCGAATATTTTAAACTTTCATTTAAAATAAGTTGCTTGCTAATATTGAATCATAAAAACTAATTTTCCATCACCTTTTACTACTTATAAAGAAAATGGCAATTTATGGCGTTATACGTGCTACAGCTAAAAACTACGTTGCTCAAGTCTTGTATCTCGTTTAATTATAATATATGAAACCACATATATGTACATACTATGTTTCAGGAATTATAAACTGTTAGGTACTAGCTGTGTGGAACATACAAATTAGAATGTAAAATATTAAACACAAAAAATTAAAGCAAGCTGGACTTCTGAATATGTAATTGTCAGAGACTGCCCCGGTAAATACGTAATATAAAATTTAATAAATTATACATTTAAAACTCCGAGTTAATTGTCTGTATGTAGTCTTTGCTTTGTTAAATTCAACGGCAGTCTCACACTTGACTAAAATAAAGTCTTTCAATAAGTTTTTCATATGTTTGAACCTTTTAAAACGTGTAATTTCTCTTATAAACCAATTATTCAACTTAAGATGATCTGATATTAAGAAAAATATTTTTCAAAGCAATATGTTCTTTGTATGTACTATTGCGGGCAAAAAAAGTGGGACATCAAATTTCTGTCAGTTTTGAAAAATTCTATGTAGTTCAAGCTTTATTGTCATTTTTTTGACACTATTCCAGCTGACAGTTTAAACATTTATTTTATTATTTATTATTTATTTTATTTACAGTTTAAAAATTTATTTTATTATTTATTTTTATTATTTTTATTTATTTATTTTTACTCCTATTTTCCTTTTCCAAATGCCTTCTTCTTTTGATAATGGTAGATTTTGATTGGAACTTTGCATTAAATAAATATTCACTACGTGCCTACTTACAATAAAAGTCAAGACAATGACATTGATGTCCTACTTTTTTTGCCCGCAATAGTACAATAAATTATTGACAATTAAAACTTATCAATCTGTCATTTCTTATGTTCTGGTTTTAGAAAGAAATAGAAGTACACTTGATTTCAGAAAAATAACGTACACCTAATATTTTACCATGTAATGTTAGCTTTGTTTCCATGGTTACATTAAAGTGACAAAAGCCCGAATCATCACTAAACTAGAAGGAAGATAGCGTATGAAATTCATGTTGCCTAGAAACAATTTAGGTATAGCGGCCTATTTAAACTAGGAAAATATTACAAAAATCGCTCTCAGTTAGTTAGTGATTTATACTAGGTGCCCCAAAATTCGCGGAACAATTCAACTTCGTGTTAGAAAATTATGAGAAAAATAATAAATAATTCTATATATTTTAAACTAGAAGATACGCGGGCTTAAAAGGTGCAGGTTTGATCTTATTTATTTAAATAAATATTAAAAAAGATTTTGATTACATATTAGCTTTTTACTGGCTAGTGGTATAGTAATTTTTAACGATTGTGATGATAAGGTTTGCAATTATTTACTTCATTATTTCCAGGATTTCCAAGAAGTGATTTTATGTCGGTTTTACCTCAAATAACATATGGCAACATGCCTTTGATTGTTTTTTCTTATTTCTATGGATAAAAAAAAGAAATATATATTTGCAGATTATTGGCATAAATCGAATGTATTTATAGTCTTTGCCAAAGCCAAATAACCACCAACACTGCATTCTACTCAGAAAATCAACCGGTAACGTTGTACACTGAGATTTGATTGGTCTAGCATCCTAGTACATGATATCAAAATTGCCATTATACTGGGTGATTCAGTTTGGTATTCGCGGCCCTACATCTTTTTTGTTTTAAGAAAAAAGTATAGCAAACCATATATATTTGTAAATCGCTTGTGAAACTACAATAGATGATGTTGTCAAATCTTCTCTACGATGACATATGTCAAAATTAAGACAGTCAACTTTTTTTTTTAAATAGCACACTATACATTTCTTAGCCTATTATTGTAAAGCTTTTTTTTCTACATTTGAATGTGTAAAAAAAGTTGATACTTACATCAGAAAAAAATCGAGAAAAATAATAAAATATGATTTAATTTATTCGAAAGCGTTATATTCTAAAAAGAGCTAGTTAGCCAAACATTTGTAAATTCGCATTATGTTGGTTCCTTGAATGTCACTATTTACAGGACTACCACGTAGCCAAAAAATAAAATTATTTGACCTGTTTGTTTAGCCTCGGGTGCGCCTCGGCCAGAAAACTGGGACTCGACCAAATACCAAATCCATACTGAATTTACTATGCTAAATTCGCGTTATGTTGGTTCCCTGCATCTCACTATTTTAAGAATTACATAGCTAAAAAATAAAATTATTTGACCGTGAAATACCCAATCCATCCTGAATTTATTTTATTCCAATATTAGAATTTACACTTATTCGAATTTTAATAGCCAGCTATTCAAATATTCGAATAATTCGAATACGATTCCCAAGACTCATCATGTCATTCATGCACTATCAAAATTCAACTACATATTTTCATCGTGTATGCATTCAAAGCGGTATAGTCAGGAAGAAGTTAGGTTTCGAAGCCAGACGTTATATCATAGTTATTTATTTAAATGTAGGTTATAACATAGCTATTTATTTAAATGTAGGTACTTTAATAATTGACACTATTAATGTCAAAATTCAATTGTCTCCATGGCTAACTAGCTCTTTTTAGAAAATACTACTCAGATGAGTGCTCGGTAGTTGTAGCCTGGGTGTTGGGATGCTCTCTGTGTAATGGTTGTTCTGTTGTGATTGTGTTTTGTGTATCATTTTCTTTTTGGCAGGGCTTCTAATTGGGCGTCAAGCCTGTTAGCCGTCAACAATAATAATAATAATAATAATAATAATAACACTTTCGAATAAATTAAATCATATTTTTTTTTCTCGATTTTTTCCTATTGCAAGTGTCAACTTTTTTTACACATTCAAATGTAGAAAAAAAAGCTTTACAAGAATAGACTAAGAAATGTATAATGTACTATTTAAAAAAAAAAAGTTGACTGTTTTAACTTTGACATATGTCATCGTAGAGACGATTTGATAACGGCATCTATTGTAGTTTCATAAGCGATTTACAAATATATATGGTTTGCTATACTTTTTTCTTAAAATAAAAAAGATATAGGGGCGCGAATACCAATCTGAATCACCCGGTATACTTAGTGTAATTTTGTTTTCACCAACATAATTCAACAAGGCACGGCCTAACAAGTGTTCAATTGAAATGTTCATCAAGTTGGCTTTGACTTTATTTTTTAAAAGACAACAACATCGTAAACTGAGTTGGTTAGACAAAGATAGCGACAAAGATCAAAGCCAATTTGATGAACTTTTCAATTGAACACGTGTTATAAATGTTGCCATATTTAGTGTATAATGTATTAATTTTCTAAACGCATGAGGGTTGACCATGATATTTTGACACATTTCACATAGTATAGTAAATTTGACAATATAAACTGTCATCAACGTCAGGTAGGTATACTCCGTACGGTGATAGATTGCACGTTTTTAAATTCTAGTTCCAAAACATAAAGCAGTGAAAAATACTAAACTCTCCATCTCAATTGTTTCACGTTATGTAGAAAACCGTTGTATCCCTGCAGATTAATTCCCGCCAAACCAGTTTCTGTGTCTGTCTTCTGTCAAAAAACGTGCAATCTATCAGAGTACGGACAATATCAAGTAAAAATTTTCTTCAACACGATGTCGAAAGTTGTGTCTCAAGAAACTAAGTGCAGCATTTGAAATGCTATGAAAACATGAAGCAAGATAGGCCTGATTTGAGCTATGATCATCTGGTAACAAGCTAACACCTAACAGATATTTTGAACGTAAACGTAACTAGTCCTTAATAGTCTTGAAAAATAAATTAGTAATTTCGATCTGTCGTCTAATTAACGATGTTATAACAGAAAAACCACGAAGCCTGCACGAAAGGATGATGCCGAAAAGTTAAGTTTACTTTAAAATAACGCTCCTAAAATCAAAGAGAAGTAAGAGTTTACGATTGTAATTTACAATTTTTATACAGGGTGATTCTGAAATAAGTTTGGAAAAAAAAGTGGAGTATCCTTGACATAAAATAATTCTGCGTAAATGACTTTTGGATTACCCTATATCCTTGTATTTTCAACGCCTATGAATAGGGAAGATTTGTCTGAATTTGTTCACTTCATTAGCAACCATTGTTACATCAACTCCACAATAAAGTCTTAGGTGCAAGCACACTGCTTTGTAAATGTTTCTATGGAAATGATCGACAGGAGTAAGGTTACGTTTATGACTGGCGGGTACCTTTGATTATTATTGTTGTTTTAAACTACCAAGATAATCAGGTAATCAGCTTTAACTCAGCAGCGTACTAGCAATTTTGACCAAATTATCAATCATTTGAAACTCGAAATCGAAAAAACTTTTATAAGAAATTTTTTTTGTCTATGACTTCTTCTCATCATCACCAATTACCAGTTTTTTTTTCCAAACTTATTTCAGAATCACCATGTATAATTAAATATACATGATTCTTCAGAAAATGAAAACATTTGATTTCATAAAGTTTGAATCTATTTTGTTGTTTGTGCTTTCACACTGACATTTTTACTCCCAAATGACATTTTATACTATCACAGTTTATACGGGGTTATTCTAAATGATTGTAGTCGAAGTAGGCGTGAAAACTGAATGTAAAATCTATGGTTGCCGCTCCACATAAAAAAACATCAAAATTATGTGAATAAGTGAGTACACACCGTTCACACACGGGAGTTAAATTGGGTGCAAAACAACTCAATATTTCTGGATTCAATCGTTAATTTAACAAAAATAAATAAAAATCTCATCACCGCACTTTTCACCTAAAAAAATGACAGTGACAGCGACAAAACTGACAGTTCACATGAAAGCGGCAAAAATGTAATAACATGAGCATGGCCTACTTCGACTACAATCATTTAGAATAACCCTGTATAAAGTGAATACTCTAACAATGTCAACATTTAGAAAATGAATACATAATAACAAATAGGTCCATATCTTCTGCAAAAAAGAAGATATTTACTTTATATTTTATGAGTTTATGACGTACTGCTAAGTTGTTTCACGAATTTGTATACGAGTATGTATGTTGTTTTTATAAAAAATACAGATTTTGAAAACCCCAGCCAATGGAAATATGAATTCACAGTCTTTGTTTTGACATATCTTTAAGACACAACTTACTTTAACAAAACATCATCAATAGTGAAAATATCATTCATTAAAGAATTGCCTCCAATGAGAGAAAGTCACTACGTAAGTCAAGTATTATTTGCGTATCATGTATCAACTATGTTTTATCAGAAAACGGAAAATAGAAGCAAAAGATTAGGAAAACTCAACCAATTTTTATATACATATACAGATCAAAGACCTAAAACAGTCATGACCTTTTGTGAGCTGGGAAGTTATTTTGAGGGAATAGCAATAATATTCGTATTTTGGAAATTAATTTCGTATAACTACTACTCTCGGGTTATATTTTGTTTTCAACTCAAATACATACATCATAACAATTTTTTTACAGTTAGTTGTCGAATGTGTATCTGCTCCGGTACTTATCGGAGGGTTATTTTTAAGTTTAATGCATTGTGGAAATGATTTAGAGTTTGGACTTCAGGAGAAATCCGTAACTCTCTGCTACGGGGTCATTATAAATGATTGTCTCATCGCAGTAGGCGTTGGTGACGTAGTTGAATGTGCCGCAAGCTTTATAACATGAGTTAGTCTAGCATCGCCGATAGATAGCGCTGATGGCGGTAGCGTAAATTTGTCTAGAGACAAAATGTCCCAGTGGCGTGGCAAAACCGGTCACAGCAGAGAATAGCGGATTTTTAATCTGTTGAACACCCCTATTTTATGAAAGATGGACTCGTCCGACTGTTTTCCGTCTACGCACACCCCCACCAAATGTCATATCTCAGGCCGGCACCACTCTACTAAAGTGTATTTTTTCCTGGTAGGCGGATGCGCGCGCCATTTACGAAATCCTGCAACAAAATGCGACCTCCCTATTGGTTATTTTATTCCACTAACCAATAGGGAGGTCGCATTTCGTTGCAGGATTTCGTAAATGGCGCGCGCATTCGCCTACCAGGAACAAATAGACTTTAGTTTGTCTAACGTTGCGAAGCTAGCGGCACATCCCAAATTTGTGGGTTTTCAACGCCAACTGCGATGGGACAATCATTTATAATGTATAAATTTCAGTGTAACTCGATTGTCGTGGACCAAATCAACGTCTTCTTGTGTTTCACAACAAATTTGGATTGATGAATTTTTGATCCAACCTTCATCGATTTTTTAAGCTATATGATATGTTTTTTTCACAAAGGTTTATCGACTAAAGAAAAATAAAATTCTCTAGATAAAAGCTTAACTAAGATTTAACTGTTGATATAATTTTTGATACAATTTTATTAAGTATATAACGGGTGTTTTTTTAAATTTGGCGTCGAAGTAGGCGTTGAACTGTCGATTGTGAACGGTTACGGATCACGGATCAGCTGTTTAAATCTTACGCTTTACACGAGTGGTGCGATCTCAATCGACTTTCCAATGCCTATTTCGACGCCAAATTTAAAAAAACACCCTTTACACCGTGATCAACAATGACTGAGTCTGTTGGAAATGAAATAAAGTACTGGTGTTTTTTGTCTCGTAATTGGCACTAACGGGATTTTTTAACTTGAGACGACATTGAAAACACTTTTGGTTATGTCAGTTATATTTATGTTATTACAAAAATGAATCGTTCATGGTAAATTTCAAATTTGCCAAATTTCATTGTTACCAACAGATTCAGTCATTCTTGATCACACCGTACAAAATTACTTTTGTTTAAAAAAGAGTAGGGTGATTTCACTTCTAAACCTTCCAATGTGAAAAGTAGATGAAACTATTTTAGAGAAGAGTGCGTAATTTGTGTCAAAAATGTATCACTAAAAGACCTCATTAAGTATATAGGAGCTTTATTTGGTTCCCAGTTTTGTGGACGGATGAATTTACGGAAGAGGAAACCATGCAAATAAAGCGAGGTTTTACATCAGAACAATGGCGACAGATTTGAACATGATAAATTAAAATCCTTTGAATTGGTTTACGATGCTTGTTCTCGATGAGTTTCTTTACTATATCCTCTAGCCTCTAGCGTCTCCGGCAAATAAATTCAAGGCGATCTTTGATTTATTAGAGAGGAATTTATGCAAATCGACTTCGTCACTAATATAAACGGAAGTTATTAGTTATTCAGTAAATTTACATGTCATAAATTAAGGACAGAAAAAAGCATTGTAACCGATGCCGCATCCAAGTTCCATTTTGGATGTGGCCAGAGATTGAAAAACAATTTTTGAAAAACAAGCAATTTGAATTCAAAGTAGTTTTTTGATTGATGAAATACTTTTTGCGTTGGGGTGTCGCCTAATCCGGACAGCACCCTCGTCAACGTGTGGCATATTAATCCAGTTTATTCCCGAGCCTCTCCGCCTTCGTTATTATTTGTTCAGTGTGTAGAATTCACAGCTCCGGCCCGGCATCAATAAATACAATGCCAGAACATTTGTACCATCAACAGAGACATCTGTTGATGATGTACCGGATTGTTCCTCCGGAACGTCTTTGTGCTCAAATCGGTAACTGAAACCCAGTCACCCTCTAAGCTGGCCCGGACTTTGATTTCCGTTATCGCTGTTTACATCGTGTGCCACAAAGGATGCGATAAAAACAGAACCGTTCAGATATCGAAGCATATTTTCCCGTACATAGATGGATTTACCAGTCAAATTTTAACCACAAAAACTACTTAAAACGTGTGCCTAAACATAACAGACTCTTACTAGGAAAAATACAATATTACTGATGTTTCTTTTTTACGTTTAAAGTACAGCCCTTGAACGTTTTTGTATCTAAAAGTACGTTCTAAAATTATCGATGGCCGTTACTTTTTCAACGCCATTTACAAAAAAGTGAGGTTATGGAGTTGAGGTCTAAAGCTGTTACCTTTATTTTTTCTGTTTTACTTATAAATACAGGGTGATTTACGAGGAATAATGAGCCCGACGGAATAGAAAATGCAACCCACAATACATTGCAACAAAAAGCCGGACATCGAAGCGGTAAATGTCCGGGTTTTTCTCCTGATGAATTGCGGGTTGCATTTTCTATTCCGTCGGGCTCATTATTCCTCGCAAATCACCCTGTATATCATTTCTTTATTCTTCAGCATATACCATATAGTAGAAAATTCCGTAAGCGTTTCAATATTATTGTTAACTTACTTTCTACACTTCAAATCATCTTTTCAGTCATAACAGTTACTTGTGTATCAAGGCCAAAAAGTGCATCTTTTTCGTCCGAGTCTGAGTTTTCTGGCCGAGGCGCAGCCGAGTTTTTTGAAAGGTACTTTTGAGGTATGATAGGTCAAGAAATAACATTTAGTTGTTATAACACAGGCAAAAAAAAAATGTTACATGGTGTAATCTACTTTTATATTTATAACATTGTTTGACTCATATGTATTGATATTATTACATTTACTGAAATTAAAATAAATCTATATTTTTAAATTTTCATTTATCATGTTAATTTAACATTATATGTTAACTTATTATGTTGTAGGCAGATTTATCTGTTGTGCGATAAAACACATTGCATCGTATGCACAGATTAATGAATATTTATTCAGTGCAATGGAAAATTTTTGTTAAAGGGCCTGAAATGACATTTTTGAACTTTTCGTATAATCCGAGCTTCATTTGTCAATTTATCATACATCCTGTGCAGCGCGTACAGAATAACGTTTGTCGCAGCACCGCGAGACGCTAATTCAATAAAAAACTAACGAAACATGTGGCGCGGCTTTTGAAACGGATAATTTACGTACAAAATCGAGTTAAGCTAATTCATTCAGGCGGGATTTTAAGAGAATGTTCGATGTTCAGAGGAGAAAATAAACATTTTTAAATCTGAGCGCTATTTTGTAACGGAATCAAACCTTGTTGACTCGGGCGTGTAATCAGAAATTACCAAGCTGATGTTTACCTTTAAAAATTTCCACGTTATTTCCTGAAATTCAACTTCAAATAAGTGAATATTTGATGCGGCCAACAAAAAATCTTGCAATTTGAATCTTGTTGAAAATGATTCAAAGGGGAGTTAAATAAGAAATGAGGTGAATAATACTGGTATTAGCGAAATCAGTAGTATAAAGGCATAAAATTCAAATTGTGTCTTTACGGATACAAATTTAATGGTTAGGATCTCTCAAATCCCTCTAACTACCGTAATATCGCAAGCCTGCTGCTTTCGCGACTTTGCTTTTAAATTGCTAGTTAGATGTACAACACAGTTCCAAAGCTATTCTGCACAGTCGCATTTTAAAATAAAATACAGTCGGAAGAACTTGTCGTTGTTGTTTTAATGCTTTTCGCATACCGCAAACATCGATCGAGATAGATATAAAATCGCACTAATGAGCAAATATTTAGAAAGGGCAAAGCGCAGCAAAGCTCTAGCAAGGGTTCGTGTTTGTTAGTTTTTTTATTCCGGAGTTGTCGACTTTATTTTCAGTTACCACATCGGGTCAGAATTATTGGTAAAAATGGGGGCCGAGGTTCTCCTCTTCCCTCTTTAAAATCGAATTTGTACTGATTTATCTGTATATCGGGAAATCGTTTTATCAATATCAACAAATTTAATATTGCACGAAGACCTGGGATTTCAGATGATGGTTGAAATTTATCACCAGAGTTTACCCTGAAAAAGTTTTCAAGACGACCATTCTGTAATGCGGACGCGGCTGTTTTTGGAAAAATAGGAAAACTGTTCTAAAGGGGCAAAAATGTACCAGCTTGGGCACTCATAAAATGGATAAGTGAAGTTGTTTGCGCTTAACAGAGTATGTAAGATTGCTGTGGAAAATAGTTATTGCACTTGATGATAGCTCCTTTGTCTCGAGGAACACGCTTCTAGTTTCAGTTATGTTCTTTTATTTTAAGTCTGACTCACTGCAAGTTAAAAACAGTTTGCCGAGCTTTAATTTTTTTGTTGTGTCATTTCTAAAGCGTAAAATTTACAATTCATTAATCAAGTAAGAATATGTACTTATTTACATTTGCAATAATGCGGTAATTTTGTCTGTTGTCTTTTCTCATTTTACAAGAAGTTTATTTTTGTTTAATGAATATTTATACTGTGTATATTATTGAACCATTTAATTTCCAATAGGCAGGAGTTAAACGGGTGATTTTCAAAAAAACCTTTTAATGCTTGTTTTTTATAGCGTCACAATGTCAGGAAAATGTTTGACCTGTATAAAAGCTTGTACGAGTTATTTTTCCTAACAAATTTGAAGTATAATTATGTACCTAGATATATGCATACAGGATATTTCAGGAGTGATAATGAGCCCGACGGAATTAAAAATGCAACTCACAATACATTTGTAAAGTTAACGTGGATATATTTTTTTGATTTAAAAAACATAAAACATAGTTAGCTGTGCAATTTTGTAAATTTTGACATAAACGTCATTCGCTTGGTTAAATGAAATTGTGAAAAAACGAAGAGTTTTTGGGGAAATGTTTATTGTCTGCATAAGGGAACGTTTATGTTGGAGCTAAGATGAGCGATAAAAGCGGCGATAAGAGCGAAGTACCATGGTTTTCAAATGGCAGTTCGCTCTTATCGCCGCTCTTATCGCTCATCGCAGCTCCAACATAAACGTACCCTAAACGCGCAACGGTAGAAGCATTTTCATTACATTCGCCATAAATCAGGATCATCGTTCGATTTTAACTTTTTCGTAAATGTCAATTGTAACAAATAAAATTATTCGAAGCAACGCCACCATGGATTCATAATTTCATTTTAAAACAATACGGTATTTCAAATAACCACTTTGGAAATGTATTGTGGGTTGCATTTCCAATTCCGCCGGGCTCATTATCACTCGTGAAATACCCTGTATAATTACTCACACAACTTCAAAATTAACTTCTATAGCCTCATTAGGCACGTTATTAATAAGAGATCACGGAATATTGTTTGTTTGAATAATTTGAAACAGATGTAAATCAATTTTTGTAAACGAGGTTTTGATGTGCGACAGCTGCGGAAGTTCTCGGCGTAAAATATTTTTTTTCTATTTGGCACCTGTAACAGAGTCAGTATAACACTCAAACGGGTTTCGAAAAGGAGGTCTTTTCGATACGCGTTTCAGGAACATTTACTTAAATTTTTAATGTTGGCAGTGACTCATAGTGAGTTGTTGCTACGTGATCACTGCACTTCACGACACTTTAAATTCAAAACTTACAATTGTTCGTCTATTTACCAACGTTGCCAACCCTTATATTTGCCAAGTATAATTTTCCTAGCTTTATGTTTTGAACTTTTTTTAAATTTAAGGGGCAAAATAGAAAAAATATTGTATTATACTCGTTTTATAAGCCATTTTGTCGCACTTGTTTGTTTATAGCACTCGTCGCTGCGCTCCTCGTGCTCTAAAAAACGCGTGCGACAAAATGGTGTCTTATAAAACTCGTATAATAAATTACTATTCCAAAATATTTTCTGTGTTTTAAATCTTTTTTACTGTTGACGTTAATGAAGGGGCTAAAAACATTCTTACTTATGTTATGCTACGGTATTTCCTTATTTCTAAATAAATATAGAGGATGGATTAGATTTTATTACAGATTTCATCGCGACGACCGATGTTAATCAAAATTGGCTAATAACGAATAAGTACTACGTTTTGACACAATTAGAACACTTACACTACTATCTACAAGTACAATTTAGTAATTGTAGCAACAATCAGCAACTTTTTATTTTTATTATTTTTTGAATGCCTACAGTCAGTTTTATTTTCAAATCTGAAAAAGTTCCGTGACTATTCCGGACACGGAATCTTGGCCAATCATTAGTCTCATTAATAAATGACCTGACATTTTGTGGCCAAGATTTCATGTCCAGAATAGTACATTATGAGTATTATGACACTTGAAAACTACATGTATTTCAAAAATAGATGACCTATTTTAATAATTTCTTTTTACTTTTTAATTACTTGTGACAGGTTGTTTGATATAAGGAATCGGAAACTTGTCACAGCAGTCTTTTTCGATTAATCTTGTTACACAGTACTATTGGTGCTATTAACGAAGAAGTAGATATGATTCAGGTTTATTTTGAATGTCAAAAGAATTATTTTACTTCTGACAACAGAGAACGTTACCCTGACAATTAAAACAAAATTTGTTTAGGAGAACTTCGTTTGGAAGCCTGCACGGTTACCAGATCCAAGTCCGTGCGACTTTTTTATTGAATTACTTAAAATATAAAATTTACAGTCCTCCCAATTTAATCTTAATGATACAATCAGCGTAGGAGAACTGTAATGTGCGCTGAAAGTGATGGACGTCAGATTGAACATGTAAGAAATGGAAAAATTTTGATTTATATCGTTATTAACTTTTTTTATTTATTTATTGCTTGTCTTTGTCTCCATTGGCATTTCGATCATCGCGATGCAATTTGTAATAAAAGCTTGAGAGCTCGGGACATCATCCACAAATTTAATGCACGTTTCTTCGTAATTTGAAAAAAATAAGTCTTTGTAACTAGAATCAATTATCCAGCTCACCGTGTAGATTAACGAAAGTCATTTAAAGAAAATGACGCGGAACCGGAAAGAAGTGGAAAAAAAATATCGAAAATTATTATTTAAAAATAAAATCGATCTGTCCGAGTTATTTTCGAAAAGCTTAATGGAAAAGAAAATATTTTCATTATTCTAAATTTTTAGCGTTTACTTATAATATGTATAAATCTAATATGGTGTTGCCACAAAAACAAATAATTTTTTCTGATTACTATAAAACTGTCTAAATGATCCTATTTTTAGTGTGCAAAATATCTGTCCATGGTGACAAACGAAAAAGTCCGATAACGTATTTATTATTTCACTTTGGCTTTATACAAAATATGTATCGAAATATCCAAATCATAAAAGTTCATTGATCTTGGTTTAGAAACGTCAAATTTTAGATTCGTTGTTTTGCTGAAAGTCGTACCTATGAAACTCAAGCATAAAGGGTCTTTTTGTAATTTGCCTCCATTTTGATTCTCTAATAGACATATTAACGAACGCGACGTCATCATCTGGGATGTCCTTATTGCCATTATTTCACGGAACATTTTACGAACATTTTTAGGTTGGCAAAGCTTGATTCGTCATGCGTGTCAGTTTAAATTACAGAATGTGCAAAGAATTATTTATCAGGATTTATCAAGCAACAAATTCGCGACCGTATTTTTGGGAATTTCACGTATTTCAGCGGGCGTACATGAAAGATTATCTTTCATATTCGTGTTTTGTGACAGAATTTGGATAAAACAAAAGGCGACTTTGAAGACTTGATCAAATTTTCATTTTTAAAATTAAGACATTACCAACCGCCACGAAAATCCCTAAATCGAGGAAAGTAAACATTTTTGTTTAAAAACGGCTTAAAAAGGGCAAATTACAAAAAATAGAAAAAAAACTCGTTTCATAAGACCTTGAAGCACTCATTCTTTAAAATAACTCGTGGTTACGCCACTCGTTTTTTAATCTTGAATTCGTGCTTCAAGACTGGTCTTGTGAAAGTTGTCTTTTAATATACTATTTTCTACTTCGGTGTCACAACGAGCATTTTGTGACACCCAAAACATTTTCACAAGGAAAAATTGTATAGCATCGTTTCTAGTGATTATTGAATGTGGGGTTGGTCTTGATAGTAAATTTCAGTGTTAAATGTGATGTCATTTGAACCTGAATCGATGTTTTGGATCAAAATAAACTATTAAGGGGGTAACAACATTTGGGAGGCATTTTGAAATTTAATTATTTAATTTTCAATGAAATGACATTGAATCGTCAATACCAACCCAATTCCATTAAAATAAAAGTCACTAGATAATTATTTAATATTTAAAAAAATTAAATTGATGAAGCCGAAGTAGAAAAAAGAGCATGTTACACTCGTTTCACAAGACATGTTGTCGAACTCGTTCCTCTCGTTCGACAATAGACTGTCTTGTGCAACTCGTATCACAATATAATATTTTCATTCATACTCGTATGACTGTGCTGCTCATGCTGCCCGTTTGTGAAAAAAGTAATACTTTGTCACTTGTTGCATAAATCACTATTTTAAAAGTTGATATGAGTAAACTGTTATTAGTGTAGGATTTTTCTCTTCAGATATCTTTTTCGGTTAGTACATAGATGCGTCTAAAAACCACGTATGAATGTTTCAATTTAAATGTTGGAGTTGAATAGGTATATTATTTACATAATATGTTATTACAGGTTTCACACTTCAAAAAAGATACGAGTACATTATTCATTTACAATAAATAGATACAAAGTATTAAGCGTTACCGGCAGTATAAATACATTGTCATCGTAAAGTATTCGGAAGGAATTTAACAAGTTGGAAAAAACGGGATTTAGAAATCTAGAGATAATGGAAAAAATGTTGTGAATCTAGCAGTAGTAAGCAAGAATTTAGCAGTCGGGGTAGTCGCAGCGATAAAAGTTAATCCCTATGTAATAAGGATCGGGCAAACTTCTGCAAAACAATAGGCTGAGAAAGAATTTTATTTTGGTAAATTTAAAGAAAGCTTTCACGTGGTCAAGATTTTAATAACCTCCATCCAAAATATTATATTATTAGATATTTAGGCACAAAAAACACTCAGAAATGATTGAGGGAGTAATCCAAGTTCAAGTTTAGGTTAAATCGTAGAAAGTGTTATCTGTGCGCAGCTGAAAACACACTGACAACTTTTCCGTTGACTGTTTGTAAACAAAACTCTTGTCAAGTAACGGATTACAAAAGGCTTTGTTATTGAATACACTTTTTTCAATTTGTGTGGAAATCCATTTAATTTCTTTGCGAATTGACTGGTTACATTCTCGTCGCTGCACGCGTTGGTTGCGATTTGCTAATATTCTAAATTGTGTTTTCTGTTGCGGTTGCGATATCTAAAATATTGAAATGGAGGGATATTTGCGTGTTCACATTGGGATTATTTCAGTAAACGATCTGAATCCATCGATCCAAATGTTTTTTATGCATGACCTGCTTTCTATAATGCTGCGATTTTGAGAATAATTCAATCTTCAGTGTTCCTGCGCTCTCATTTGCAAATGTACAGGATTGAGTCCTTACTGTTTGGTTTGTTTTATGCGAATTTTACAGCGAAAGCTCTACATCCATTCTCTTGCACGTTATTATGATTAAACAAGTCGAACAAACAAAAATGCTGCTTCAGCGAATTCGAGGTACGCATACTTCAAATATTTGACTAATTAAATGAAACAATAACATATGTCTGCATATTTCACAAAATCGAGCCTTCTTCCTGCACAAAATAATTATAATCGCGTAATGCACCTTCGTACGGTTATTATTCATAATTACAGAAGTTTGTTACTTAAGTTCGAAGTTGGTGCGGTAATAACGTCAGAACTCCGCCAAACTGATGATCATATCCCTTGTGTCAACATGACAATAAGCTGAAAAATGTGTGACATTTGCCTGACTAGCATTATTAATCACAAGTCCGAGTCGTAATTTACAAAATTCGTTACAGTATTTTGGCCAAATTACGTGAGATGGAATAAAAATTAATAATTTTAGTATCGATTCGGTGCTCTCATCTCTTCCGTCCACACTAGCGTACGCCAATTAGGCCGTATGTAATCTTTTAAAAGTCCGACTGTTAGCTAATTTTCCGGAGTAGTCGCTGAATGCTAATTCTTTATCTACAGAATCTTTAAAACCTTAACATAATTGAGGCCTTTCAATCAAGTACTATTCAAGCAGCAAATAAATTCAATGCGCGTACAGCTAACTTTCTCAGAGCTTTTAAATTATAATTAGAACAAAAAGTATATTCAAACGTCAAACATCTTTCACAAACATTAAAAGCAGAAGGTATAGGTTCGCTTTCAAGTGGCTCTTTTTAATAAAGAAACGACAGTTTAATTTGGGGGATAATAAAAGTATGTTGAAGCTGACTCGCAGGAAATTAATATTTAATGCTTATCTGATATGGTATGACTTAATTAAATTAAAAAATAAAATTTTGACTTTATAATCTGAGATCAACACGTTGCAGAGTTTGGTAGTGTTTGTCAGTCAACATGTGCGTCGGCTTGTATGTGTCAAAGTACTCGTAAAATGAAAAAATGTCAAGTATTTGTGTTGATGTCTGGATGAGGTTTGTGTTTGAGCTTTAAAATTAAATGCATTGTGCACTCCACTTTGTTATACTAGACCGGTAATTCCATTACTATCGAATTTCTACGCAAAAAGCGACGAGTATGGGAGTATGCAATCGATAACAAATCAATTTTGATTTTGCATCGGGTTTTATATATTTAATTACCTCCCAGCATATAACCCTGTAATTAAATTCTACTTCAAAATTAAATTGTTTTTTATATAGATACACTTTTACCAAACCTACAATAATGTAATGCATAGAAGAAATTGTTTATTATAATTTTTGATCGACCAACAAAAATAATAAACACTGTTATTATATCGAGTGTTCATTTAAATTTGTCCTCAAAGTTGGCGTTGAAGAGTCGCTTGTGAACGCACCACTCGTCCGTCTGGGTCTGCAGAGCAAACAACGGAAAAAGAGAGGTTAGATTTAAACTACTGATCCGTGATTTTTAATGCGTGGTGTGTTCACAATCGATTCTTCGACGCCAATTTTGGAGATAAATTTAAATGAACACCCGATATACCTACCTAAAAGACAAATATTCAAGCATTATTTCTGAAACAGCCTTCTATACATTTTACATTAATTTTTTTGTAGGATGCATTATTTACTTAGTCAATTTTTAGATAAATAATTAAACCATAAACTGGCTGTCGTGAACACAAGGGATAACATAATGGACAATTCTCCTTCATTCTTAATGTAATTAATTCATTAAATTTGATGAGCACCGATATAGATTATTATGAGAAGCGTTGAATACAATGTTATTGAGTTAAAATCCTAATAAACAGCCATTATACCTCATAATTTTCACATTAATATAATCGATTTACATTCATTTATTCTGTATACTGTTACTTACTGAACTTAAAAATATTAAATATGTAGTTCAATAAACAGCACTTAAACAAACACTAAACAAAGACTATAATGGATTAGGAACCAAGCGCTCATTTTTTCTGCATGAGTTAGTTATTATTCACTCACCCCTCGAAAACATTTTTCCGGTTTAAAAGTGTTAGCTTGGTTTAGGAAAGACGTTTGTACTACAAAATATTGTTCAGATTCAAATTACTGATATTGTTTTCATACATCCGTAGGAGCTTAGGGTGTTCAAAACTTTATACATAATTACAAAGTTTTTTATAAATTTTATTAAAAAATAGTAGGTGTACATTTATCACAATCTGTACACATTCACAATTTTTGAGTAAATTTTAGACTAAAATACAACAGAATTTCCTTAGGCAGATATTGTTAAGTATCTTTTTTTTACAGGGTAAATCTGAAATTCAATCTGTCTGAAGGGATATAAGAACTATTATAGTCTTTGACAGCTTTTAAATTAGTCATCCAATTAAAATGAAGCTTTTTAAGTGTTAAAAGCGTGATTTGTTCCGACATTCGCGTTACCTTCATTAGGATAATCAATCTTTCTGCAATTGCATAAATTTTGTTTTCTACATCCCACTCTTATCTCTTTTTTGTTGATCATCTATATATATAAAAATGAATCGCCGTTCGTTAGTCTCGCTAAAACTCAAAAACGGCTCGACCAATTTGAATAATTATTTTTTTATTTTGTTCGTTTTACCTCAGGGGTGGTTTAAAAAGAAAAAAAAATCGGAAAAGTTGCCCGGAAAATTGGAAAATTCGGGAAAAACTGAAAGTGCTTTTTTCTGTGGGAACGGCTGGAACGATTTGGCAAATTTTTTTTTTAATGTTCGTAATAATCCGTATGAGGTTTTTATGTAAAGAAAAACTGGAAAAGTTGCCCGGAAAATTGGAAAATTCGGGAAAAACTGAAAGTACTTTTTTGTGATGGATATGCATTTTTTTTTTTGTTCGTTATAGTCGTGAAAAACTTTTCAGAAAAAAAAAATCGGGACAATTACAAAGGAAAGTCGAAAAATTCGAGCAAACTGCAAAAATTATAATTTTTGTATGCATTCTCGATCATAACTGACGATAGGAACGACATATTTGATTAATTCTTTCTTTTTTGTTCGATATGCCCCGGGATGGAAATAACTCAATTGAAAGTTTTTAATAGAAAAAAAAATCTGGAAGTTTTGGAGAAAAATCTGGAAAAACTAAATTAAAATAATTCGGGGAAAACTGAAAGTGCTTTTTTGTATGAACTTAAGGCCATAACTCAGGATTCGAACGATGGCTATGCGTAATTCTTTTTTGGATGTGTTTGTTAGGGTTTTGGATAAGTTTTCGGAAAAAAAATTCGGGACAATTCCAAAGAAAGTCGGAAAATTCGGACAAATTTAAAAAATTATAATTTTTGTATGCACTCTCGATCATAACTGACAATAGGAGCTAGGTACATATTTGCTTGATGCTTTTTTTTGTTTTCAATTGAAAAAAAACCTGGAAGATTTGAAGGAAAATCTGGAAAAACGCAATCCAGTAAATTAAAATAAAATTACAATTGCTTTTACTTTTGTGTTGTAACGCGATCTGTCCGACAAATGTAGTAGTTGTTTTATTTCTATTCCAATTTATTTGCCTACATGCACAAATGTCATGTGACAGCTGATTGTGAAATTGGGAATCAAACCAATCGGATTGTTTGCTTGAACATCGATCTTGCAATCGAAATGTAAATATTGGGTGATTCAAAATAATTGTGGATAAATCTGGCAACTATGTACAAAAATTTATGTGGCAACTGTGTGGGTGGGATAGAGTTGACATTTTTTTGACAGTTCATAGTCGCGCAATTTTGAAAATTGTCAAATCAATGTGTAATGTCAACTCTATCCCATTCACACAGTTGCCACATAAATTTTCGTACATAGTTGCAATACTTATTCATTATCATTTTGAATCACCCAAGAAAACTGCTTGAGATTCATTGTGATTTCAAATTTAATGTAAGAAAATAAATATGTAATTAGTTTGGACATGAAATTCTGACTTAATTAAATTGTGACTTAAATTCTGGAACAAAACCGCATGGTTCCAACTCAATCACATTCCAGGCACATCACACATTTCCAACATTTCAGCAGTGTAGAATACTGCCGATAGAATTCATCTCCCATGTAAAATTCCTCATTTTTACTTTGTTTACACATTTCCAATAACTTTTCACAAATTGACAAAACGATCACAAACAAATTTAGGTATTGAAATTTGGACAAGACAACGTCGGTCGAGTCAGCTCTTCGCGATGTTATAATATTGGGTTACCCTTCGCATCGACCATTCTTCTTCTAATTTGGAAAGAATGATACCACGTAAACGCCAAATTCGCCTGTCAACTCTGTTAAAGCTGACAACCGGAAATCAGAAATGCGTTTAGATCACAGTGGTACCAATTGTATTTATATTTCATGTACGTACATAAAAGACATCAAATTCATTGGAATTGTAAACAACCGTATAAGATATAGCCAGTACTATTGATCTCAATGAATTGAAGTTGGAAGGTTGATTAGGATTGATTATGGCTAATCAAAATGTTACAAAAAAAAAAATTTCAAATCGGTGAAGCCGTTTTTGAGTTTTAACGAGACTAACGAACAGCGATTGTAGGTGATACGAAGTTCACCGGGTCAGCTAGTATTATCATATTATCTTACAACACAGTAAAAAATATGTATCATATTTAACATTCAATTTTAAGATTTTAAGGTAAAGCTGTACATTAAATTAAAATAATAATTTAACATTAAACTAATGAGATTAGTTAAAGGATTGCACAAGCAAAAATTTTGCAATAAAGGCGATGCCGAAAACTCTTTTACTACTCGTATTATAGAATGTCCCAGAATTGCCTCCCCAGAGAAAAAAGGGATTAAATGCGATAGTCTGAATTTTAAAGAAAAAAAGTCTTATCTCATGCGATAATCGAGAAAAGACATCCTAAACTTGACCGATCAGAGTTGAGCACCATCAAGGTAGGATGATCGCAATTTTGCGTTGCTGGGGTTTCGAAGTCAAAATTCCAAGTGAACTTTTTGCTGAAATTTACGATATCAATAATTATTTTTTCTGGCGTCCGTCTAAATTTACCATAATAGTTTTCATTCGCCCAGGTCGTTTTGGAACAGTGAATTCCATGCTTAGGCAAGAAAATCGAAACAGGAACTTTTAATGAAAGATTTTACGTTGGTGGCAGTGAGTGTCAATAACATACGGAATTTGTGAACAATTTTCTTAAGTGTGAAATATTGATGTTGGGCAAATTTGTATCCATTATCGCAAGCTGTACATTGGGTATAGCAGAAGAATTTGTTTGTACGTTTTGAATATTTGAAGAATTGATTGATTTTTGTGGTGTCACACATTGATGTTGCCAATGGAAGAAAAATAAATTCGCTATGCGGTAACATTTTACCGAAAATTATTATCTTTTGCTTTAAAAAAATTGTCGGCCGAAATTTTTTGTGTACCTATTACACGGCCAGAAACTGTTTTGCAAGTCCTTGCACTTGCAAATGGCCTTGTGATACAAATGTCTAGCAACCTCGGTTATGTGAGCTACACGACAATAATTCATTTTAGTCATCTTGGAATGTCTTTTGCTGTCGGCACATGCCTGTTTTCTATGGGAAGGCCGTTCTGGGACAGGCTGTATTTTAACAAAACAATTTTAAATATTGTTTCTTATATCATCAGGCTAGTTTTTAGAACATAAGCACTTTATGTGGTATTAATTTTTGTATGTGCTACTTTAGGAGTAGACACGATAACAACTGCAAAGTTCTCAAATTCACTAAAGTTTTTCTACAGCTTTAGGTACAAGACTGTACATCTCAAAATGAAAATATACAGAGTTATTCACGAAAGGAATAAGTACTTCTGAATTTTTTTTTTGCCGCAACCCATTATACATATTCCAACAATTTCTTGATTTCAAATTTTGAAAATAATTATAACTGAATCCACGATGTCTAGTATCTTTGACATTAAAGCAAAAAACTGATCCTCAGTTATGGAGAGTGTGGAAAGGAATGCTTCGAACACTTTTTATTATTATTTATTTGTTGAATTTTGATTAAATATAGGTTATCTGCCAACCTGACATTTCTGACAAGTCTATCCAACCTTCTTTGATTTCTAATTTAAAAGAAATAACGTATTTGATTTAGTGGTTAGTGTCAGTGGTTGTTGGTTGCGGCAAAAAAAAAATCAGAACCCTCTCGTCAATAACCTTGTATAATGTAGATACTTGTAGATATTGTAGATACAGAATTATTTTTGCGTAAAATAACATGTTGACTTAATATTTGTGGGCAAATTTATTTATGGTATTTGAAGCATTATTATCACAACAAATACAATTATTTGTTGGAGATGATAACCTAAAGCTGTGCCTTTCCATTACATTTACATACGATTAAAATCTTTAATTTAACGGGTGTATATGCTCAGGTTCAGAAATGATGTGATAATGACAATGAGGTATCCAAGAGGCATTTCATTCCGGTGAAGAAATTGCTCCGGGATATGTCTTGGGGCAAGCCAATCATAAATCACAATTTTCCCGGGAAACAAAAGAGGTTATTCTTTGTAATACTTACACATTACGTCTAATCTAACTTCTATGCTGCTCGACTTGGTTGAGTATGATTCATGTACTGCGACACATCTGAGGGTCCGTCCATGATTCTCTTTAGAAATAGTGAGTTCGAGCACTGATAGCGCCAACCATGTCCTAGGATTATCCAGCTCTGTGGTGTTTGTCTGTTGCTTCGTAGGCGTAATTTCATGCTGATCTGTAAACAAACACTTGTCTTCATAAACCGACCCCAGACTCCGGCTTATTTGTTTGCAAATTGGTTTGCCTAATTGTTTCAAGTCGACTTTGCTCGGAATGATTTGTTCGCGTCTGGCTTCTTGGAATAAGAATTGTTAAATGCAACGGCGGAACCATCGGATTTTTGTGAATGTTGTGTTGTAATTTAAGACTTACCTAAAAACCACTTGAGTACAGGTGGTGGGTTTCCGTAGTGCGATACGCACTTAATGACGGCCACTTCACCATGAAGAGAGGTCAAGTTGTGACCGGGCAGGACTTGCGTGCCATTGTATTCTATTCGAGGCCTTTGTGGCGGAACTGCAACAAAACATTAATTTATACACCTAATGTTCCACCTATTGCTTGACAACTAGACGTACTCCTGTATTTATAACACTGTGTGCCTCGCAATTGGGTATTTATTACGACAAACATAACCTTTCCAAACGTAATGTAGATACTCTATAATTTTTCAATCAAGTTAGTTGATCAATAAATATTTAGTTTTTGGGATTAGACTGATGACAAACATTTAAAACATCAGAAAAAGATGATTACAAATATTTTACGACTTTGGAAATATGCACTTTCAATCTAAGAACATACCTGTCTAATTAGTAGAAAGAGTATAAAAACTGCTTTGAAATTTAATACGCCTAATTTGGATAATTATATTTTATAAATAACTTTTATGGAGACGAGACTAAGTAATGCTTTTAAATATTTCTCTGCCCTGAAGCAAAATCAATATTTCCGCATCTCGGTTTCTGTTGTCATTCATTAGGCTTATTATTTGCCCATATTGCGTTACTTTATATAAAATCATACAAATTTTAATACCTACTCTTTATTTCGTAATAAAGCAAATACGTGAAACTCTTTCACTGAAATTGGCAGCAGACTTCTGAAAAAATTGTCACAGTTTGTAAAAGTTTTTCTCGCGGCATATTACAATAATTCTTCTCTGTTGGGAGATGATGATCAACATAGATATAGGACTTGATTAGGTTAGGTCGCAAAAAACAAACAAAAAGTGGTAGAAGAAACTCTACTTATTTCTAATTAAGGCAAGACAACGGAACAAAAATATTAGCTTTTCATATTGCCTTTGTACTTTGATTTGCTTCTCAATTTGTTGGCATGCACGTTGAATTCATGTTGCATTTTAAACTTCGAAAGTGACTTTTGATGGTAACTGAAACTTTCCATTTGTCGCTGAAGCTTGTTCCCTTAATAAGTTCTCAAATTAAAAGTTAGTAGCTAAGTGGTACTTTGGACTTCGAGTTACATGATAAACTAGTTGAATTCACATCTTTTATCAAATGAATTTCTACTTGGTTGTAAATAATCCTGGTTTTTTTTTGTTTAAACTTATAAATAAAAATAAAATAAGCGGGGTAACTATAGTCTATTTAATACCCCAAGTCAGTAGAATTATAGCATATATTTTTAATTATAAAAGTCATGTGCATGATAATATGTTATGCATTACATTTATAAAACAAGATTCAATTAATCTAGCAGAGATGCGTATTTTTTAATAGTTTTCCATTTTATCCAAAATTCTTATGTTGGACAAGGATATTTTACAGCCTTGGGATAGTAGGAGTACATGGACTTTAACCTTGGAGATAGTATCTATTATATGTATTATTAGAGTAATACTAGGTCCATGACTTTAACACATTTTAGGCGTGATTGAATACTATGTGGAAATAAATTTTTTTGTTCGACACTGTCAGAATTTGAGAAATTTCTCCTGTGTGAGCGGATTTTGATAAATGTCACAACTTGTCAAAACGAAACTTCAAGCTAATTTTAAAGATTTTAAGCGATTTGGAGCCTTTGGAGTTGCGATGAAATTCAGGTGGGACTGAATGTTTCGCTAATTAATACACTTATGCACTTCGTTCTAAAACTAATTGTAAATATAAACAATTGTAAATTTTTATATACAGGGTATTTCACGAGTGATAGAGTCCGCACACGAACACGTTGAGTCATCCAAATCTGTCCGTGAAGTTTTGTCCAGTAGCGTATCACCTGAGTTCAGAAATGGGGGCATACGTTTTTATTTTCATGATTGTAACACCGCTTTTATCAATACTAACCTCGCTCAAATAAAGAAATAAAAATTATCTAGTTCTGAAAAGAACTGATTTTAATGCAATAGAAAACAACCCTGAAATCATGAAACAACGAAACGAACACTGGCAAAGTAGATCACGAATGAACGTACGCCTCTGACGCCGCATGGCCGGTAAGCGGTTCTACCTTCCCACCCTAGAAATCGAAAAATGGACTCGACCAACGTAGTTGCGTCTGCCGCGCAACTTTATTGGTGTGTTCTCCTTAAAGTGTTTGCACTCTAACGAGCTCGACGGAATAGAAAATGCAACTTTGAAAATGTATTGTGGGTTGCGTTTTCAATTCCGCCGGGCTCATTATCACTCGTGAAATAGCCTGTATTTAAGAAAGACTAGAAATAATTAAAATTGAAAATATGATTATAAATGCAGACAGGGTGAGCCAACCTTTTAGTTTAGTTTTTGTATCGTCGCTCTGATGATGGCAGTTTTGCTGTCGAAACGCGTATCAGCTTTAGTTATATTAAAGTGTATCTGGTGTACGGGAATCAATAAAGTGTTATAGTTGTGAATACAAAGTGTTTCATTAAACTGCATTTGAGGTATGTAAAAAGTAAATTAAAGAGGTATTCTCAATTACTAATGTTGCTTTAGGTTCTGGAAATGAGAATGTCGTATTAAAAGTAAATTAGAAATGTGAATATGAGAACAGTGGCCAGTTGGTTGTATTTACCTAAACCAAATAATATACAATTATCTTCTCTCTTATCGGAAAAAGGGTACGTAACCTAAAAGGAAAACTTTCAATCGACAACACGAAACTTTGAAAGTAACATTGTTTCGTTTACTGTTAGTTTATTAAATTACTATTTATTGTCCACAGTTGCTTACTACATTTGCTAGGATTAACGTAAAATATTTATTGCCAGATCTAAATTGATAATCATTATCTGGTCTCCGGGTAAAGAAACTCGATTTTATTTTATACCCAGTATATACAACACATCTACGAGTTGAAAATAAAACCGGAATAGGAGAACGAGATTGTTTAATTGCTTTGTGACGTTGAGTTGCCGTTTAATCCTAAAATTTTTTATGGTTTGTGTAATGACCAATTTTCGTTTGTTTTCTTAGAATGGTTACAAAAGAAATGCTTGAAAAACAAAGAGAGGGTCGGAAGCTCGTACTTGCCTATGACTTTCCACCAGACCACTTGATCCATTAGACAAAGTCTATTCGCATCACGCCCCTGTTTTTGCACCCAGCACCATTATCCTTTTTAATTCGCTTAATTAGTCCACGTAGGCTTTTTCGTCTTCGTCTTGTACGAATTTCTTTGTCTAAGCGTTAAATACGTAAGGGAAATTTTGATCGAGGAAGAAAATAACGACTTATAAATATTGAAAATGGAGATCAATAAAAATAGTTCTAGGTGCCATGCTCACGGCAAGAGGTTTTGGTGTTTTAATTAAGGCCAACCAGATGACTGCGAGTGGGGTAACAGGCTTGATTGCAAAATCAATTGGAACTTGTACTTTATCGCCTGCGTTTTACTTATCATTTGTCCATTCTTGAAGATTTCTGTTTAAACATTCTTGTTGTACGGCTTACTCAGGTTTATATTAGAACGCATAAATAACTTATTTCGTTGTAATTACCCATGGCCATGATTATTCATGAACGAAAAAAATTAAAAAATATTTTTTACGTTACATTTAACACACTTTTATTCATTACCATAAAGGAGCATCGTTAAATTATACACACTTTAAAACTCTCATCTATGTCGAATCGAGACAACTTCACTTTAATTACATTTAAGTTTGCTCACTGGAAGAGAAGTATATATTTCCATAGAGATGGATGTGTATAATTTCTATGTTTTGTTCCTTTTCGTAGACAAGGATCCCATTAGCAAGACAAAGACGAATTCTTTAGGGCTTTTAACTGGCGGAAGATTAATATTAAATTTTATGGAAGCTTTAATAACTTCTCAACCTTTTAATATTAGCGTAAGGATCTTAGGTGTTCCAAAAATGTGTTGAAATATTTTGGAAGTTAATTAATGATAAAGGCAAAGTGTGTATTAGGTACTGTGTAAATATGACGCCTTTATGAATTTTGTGTTAGGCATAATAATATTAATTTTTATATTGTTTACACGTAGACAAAAAAATAGTAGATACAATCATAATAGCAGTTAATATTTATTTCATGCTCAACAGGAAAAAATCCCAATTAAAGAGCACGTATAATTCGACCAATACAAGTCAATACCCTGATTGTTTGATTGTTGCATACATGATATACGTACAATTTTAATTTCAAAAATGTAGCTTTCCATTCACACTTCGTTGTCAGTCAATGAAACTGATTGTTTTTCAGCTAGACTGTAACTTGCAACGGGTTCAGATTTAGTTGCATATTGCTGCAATTCCGGTATTGTATAGTTCGTTAGTTAAGTCTGGGTAGTTTTCAGATTTATGTTTTTGATATAAGTAATGTTATTTAACATTAAACACTACTTTTTAATGATTCGATAAAAAAGGCAGACAATGAAATGATATTTTCTGGATTTTTCTGTTTACAATTTAGCAAAGAAAATCAACGTTTTCTAAATGGATAATGAAAAAAAGGAACTGATGACAATGTACCTAGTGTATAAAATTTAGTAGATAAGACTATTTAAATTTTGTTGGAACTGCGTTCTTTTGATACGAGAATTTAAGGAAAAAGAAAATTTTATTGCGGTAAATATGAATAGCTTTTCAAAAAATCAATTTCCTTTAAATGATCTACGAGTTATTTCTAAACAATATCAATAATAAATATCAATAAAATATCATTATGAAGTCAACAGTTACTAGTAGGTACTTTTTGTCGATATACACCGAAAAGATTATTTTACGGTCCATTAAATTTTATAAGTTGAAAAAAAAAAAAACAAAAAGGAAATAACTTAACCTACTGAAAGAATTAAAAAATGTGATATCTTTTCAATGTAATGATTTAATTTTAGGAGTGTGCTAGCTAACGGGGTCTATAATAATCTGTAATTTGTAAAAATAAAACGTGGAATGTGAAAAAAGGCCCTTGTAAAACCTGTGAAAGCAACTTTATTTACATTCTCAATACACAAACCAGATTACAAAATAAGGGGCACACAAGAGTAGCTTCAATAAAGTTTTTTTTGGTTTTGCCACAGCCAAGTTTCAAGAAAAGTTCTGGTTGAAGTTGTAATAAAATAAATACCTACGTAATTGTAATTAACGTAGAAATTAAACGCCATTTAAAGTAGAGTTAATGACCAATTTAGACAATATATCTCCAAAACAGCTGATCTGACTGGCACCAAAATCAATAGACCTTGCGTCCACGGTGTGACGAATACTTTGCAAAAAGAAAAATTCAAATCAGTACAAGAGTTATCGAAAAAAATTACAGGCAGGCAGACACAAGCACGATCACCATATGGAGAATACTTTCTTTGTATTTTGCGGATACTACAATTAGAATCTGACACGATTTTTAACCCGATTGCTATACATATTATCTATTCACTTTGATTGTGACCACAACGAAAAACATAGTAGGCGCTGTTTAGCTGTGTGCTGCATACGTTTTACACTAAATATTTGTGTGGTGTGAACATGATGTGAAAATGTCAGAATTGTCAAAACTTGACCATGGTAGTAAAGCAATGATTTTAATGTATTTATCAATATTAATAACGGAAATCAATATTTGAAGTAGGAGAAACTAAAAACGTCTGTCTGATTCTGTGATCACGTCTGTTGAAAAGTGGAGTTATATCCAGGTACAGATTATTTAATGTAAAAACTTCGAAATCACCTCATGCAACTCTCGATATTAATGAAGAACGAAGGAAATAGTAATTTGGCAGTAAGACAAACGCGAAAAATTCCTGGGGATTACCTACTAAAGGTGTTCAGAACTTTCAATTAGCATTGATTAATACAAATATTTTCACATAAAAACTAATCACAGAAAGTTCAAAAAAATGATTACAGAGGATGAAAAGGCAGAAGGTGTAAAACTACAACACTTACTAGCCAAAATGTACAACAAAAAAGCACAAATAGAGTTAACTTTATTGGTGATGTTCGTTTTTGTGAGTTGTTTTCCCGTTGGCTTCAATAAATGTCTCGAAACAAGTCAATATTAACCGTTTAGTCCCAACTTTGAGAAGACGACGTGGCATTTTCTTTTTGAATTGTAAAATTTTGTACCAAAACTCAATTTTATACATAGATATGCGCACAGTGTACGTCGAAAAACGTTTGCGCAAGTCGTTCTCCGTTCTGTCTTCTGTGAGCGTGACGTTTCTGTCAAAATGGCGCCTCCGAGAGTTGCCAACTGCGACTGGATTTAGTGTTATCTAAAATTCCCTATTAATAACCTAGCAACTGAAAAGTTACTACGGAGTGGTCACAATCAAAATGAATAGATTATATTTCCATTTTCTTAAGGAACAAATCAGTAAAAAAAAATAATTCTAAAAAAATTAAATCTACGTTTTACAGCTAAAATTTGTAGTAACAGACAGTAGCAGAATTTTTATATGAGTGATTTCCCTAAAACATCACATAATACTATTATGAATTTTGTTCCAAACTTTATGTTCACACTGTATAGTACCTACTTCTTAAATGATAAAAATTTAGACATTAATACAAGGTTTTTTCATGTTTGATGGAGCAGTAATCATCCTAAATAAAACGATATAAGTGCAAAAAAATTAAATAAAAATTTAGAAAGAAAGAAGACCATTTTTTTTTTTGGAAATCATTAAATGGCCTGCAATGTGATCATGTTAAAAATCGTTGCACTAAACGATTCTAAAGGACTACAAATAAACTCGAAATGTGTATTTTACCAAATGCCGAATGACCTGGCGACAAGATAGGTATCGCCGAAATGTAGTAGCATAAAGACCATTGCAAATTATATGTTGTATCGCGCGTTCAAATGAAATCCTGGGCTGGGAAGACGTTGGAAACCGTCAATTGTTGTGCTTTTTTAAAGCGTAGATTAATTGGAGCATGTTGACAGCTAACCTAAAATTTAGAGCCAACATTTTTTTCTTTTTTTTCTTTCTTTGCAATGTTTTACATCAAAAATAGAATAACGTAACGATTCCTATTGTCGAAGCAAATATCTAAGGGCACCCTTTGCTGAAAACATACATGTTCAATTATGTCCGGATTAAACATAAACAAATGTCATTCGTGTCAAATGGCGGGAAATTCAAACTTTACATTGTTCTAAACGGTTTAATTTTTCCAACGCCTACTCAACCCAGGATTTCATTTGAACGCCCGATATATTTGTAATTAAATTACAATAATATTTATGGATTCTAATTTCTGTATACATTTTTTTAAATTAAATAGTATACGAGTACCTGTCGCTTTAAAAGTTCAAAGTAATTTTCTCACTTCAAGTAACTTCATATCATGGCAAGCTGCTACACTTGCTAATAGTTATATCAAATATGCACTTGACTTGAAATGCGGAAATTGAGAAAGTTAAGTTCCGATGCAATGCACGAATAACTGTAGCTTGGTGTTGGTATCTGCGTGTCAGTAACTATACTGTTAGTAAAATTTATTGTCATGTTTATTTTTTATTGTCATAGTTTATCCTGTCTTGTGGAAGAAACTCACACTTGGTGAAGTAAAAAGTATAGATTTCAAACTGAAATTTTCTGCAAATCAATTTCATTTAAATGTATTTCAGTAGTCAAACAGTGGACAATAGAAAGTACCGTTGTTCATAAAAATGTGATTAAATATGATGTAATTGAGAGTAACTTTCCAACTTGAATTGAAGAGCCCGTTTTTACTACAAACAAGAAAAATAATGAAATGATGTTGAAATAAAATCATTAAGTGAAAAGACAGAGATTCTCAATAACTCGTGATGTATGATAACCTGTGACAAGCATCGGTGGCACAATTTCCAATCATGTGAAAGCATTGGATAAATAAGCGTAAAGTGTATAAGATTCGACATGCTTTACCGTAAAAATAACGCTTCGTAAAAGCTTTCAGGAACATATTATTTCACGATAAAACTCAAGAGAAATTTCATTGTATTTGTTGTTGAAGTTGTGTGGGAATTTTTCATGAAACAGGTTAAAAGAAGCGAAATGAGATTTTTATAAAGTGCAGAAGCGTTAATAGTCTGCGATGTGACAGAAATTTATTGTTGAATTTAGAAAATACCCACACACGGGTTCAAATAGCAAAAACTGAGATATCTGAAAGGTTTAAAAATCCTCTGACATGAATATTAATGTAGTGTAGGTCTTGAATGCTTGCATTTCCTGCTAGTCACACCTGTGATACCTTAGAGTTTCTAAATTCAGCATATTTCATGAATATATTTGAGCACATTAAAAAGATGTCACCCCTGCATATACACGAGGGAATAAATTTCCCCGTCTTCGAAGTTATTTTTTGAATGAAGCTGAGAAGTTCGTAAGTCAACATTGTTATAAAGTTTCTAAAGGCTTGAGGGCCTCCAGCAATGTTGCTGATGCGCTTTGTTGTTTATACACATGTGATTTATATTTAGTATCTTTTGTATTAGTTTCGACAAGTTTCTAGTGGACAATGACGGTCCTCTAAGTAAACAATTCAATGTCTATTTTCACAAAGTTCTTTAAAAGCCGTTTTGTTCCAAACTTTTAAGTAGTTTAATAAATTTATGCTGATTATTTTGCACGACTTATACTTCTGAACGCCTCTTGGATCGCTTTCAGACGTCTTCTCAACTTTACTTAATTAAATTTTTGAACACAATCTCAATGAAAATTACTTAACGCCACCCCTCACTAAACATTTCAAACGGTATATGTAATTACTTTAATTAACTTAATTTTTTATTCGATTAACGCCACTATGTTAAGCATTGTTGATAACAAGACTTCCTATACAAACTGCAAGCTTACTAATTAATTTTTTTAAAAAGATGCACTTTGTTAAAAAGTTTACAAGTATCTTAGAGTTAAATGATGAAAGTTAGAAGAACACAGACGATTTAACTTATATGTTTCGTGCAAGTTGTGATTAGTTATTGTTAGTTGACAAAAATAAATAGCGTGTTAAGAATTTCTCTCAATCAGAAAGTTTCGAACAAATCTATTAACTGCTTATTTTTGGTGGTGTTTACTGAAGCAAAAAGTTCCAATTTTTAAAATTTCAAAATTATGTGCATTACGGATTACAGAGCACGGATCAGCTGTTTAACTCTAACCTCACTTTTTACGTTGTATGCTTTTACTCTGCAGACAGACTGACGAGTGGTGCGATCACAATCGACTCTTTAAGCCAAATTTGAAGATACATTTAAATAAACACCCGGCATAATGTTCTTAAAGGAAATCTGGTATGCCGTATAATATTGATTATTGTTTTTTTTTAAGTAAGTACGTCGAATATACCATTTGTAAAATACAATCAACAGCACACAATTTTGTCGGTGAATATTCTATTCAATTACAGTTTTTACGACAGACAACTTGTTTTCTGAGCAGATAAGTAATTATGGTGGATGCGCCGGGTCTAATTACACAAACAACACAAACAAATGAAATTAATCACATAAATAAATAATGTTTTATCACTAATAACATAATAATTGATCTCTGTTGAATGTTCTAGACAGGTAAAATTACCGGGCAATATTTTATCCAGGCGGTAAAATAACGACGCTTATTACCGTGATAAAAACGTGCGTGCTTGGAGACAAATTATGCAGAGAAAGAGGAAAATTTTCAAGTTAATACACAGTTTCCTTTTCATTATGTTCTAATAAGCGATGGTTATTCAATGACGTGGTGTTTGCCATTTCGTGTATGTTTAAAATAATATTAACGACGATATAATTCGAAAATTTCAGGAGCTTTCAACGAAACATTTTTTGAAAGTGTTTGAGGTTGTGACCCCTGTCAAGCTCGCTGAGGCAGTAGGAAGGACAAGCTCGAGCCCTCAATACAGGACGATGCTGGGTCGTTTGATCCGGTAACCGACAGAGTGCCTGCAATATATCATTTTTGAATACAATAATGTGAACAGCAATGATATAGTGGCAACGAGAATGCTTTTAAAAATAAAATATACAACGTGGAAAATGCAATTGAATTCAGACCATTATACAGTACACGGCAGGATGGTTTACGTCGGCATTTCAACCCAGGAATCAGTAGCTCGTTTCTCACTTCGCAACTTCCAGGGTTCAACGCAAATAAATGTTTATTACTGAAATTTACATCACTTTCACGCTCGAACTTCCATTATCAAAATAAATACAAATCTGCGTCGCGGATGTCAACAGAGACAAGGGTTCCCTGTTGATGCCTAATAAATCTATAAGTTAGAATAAACGGAAAAAATACGAACAGGGCGCACGAGAGACAAAGAATTTATGGATGGACTAATCATAAAAGTATAAAAGCGAAAGGTGTGAAAATTTAGCGTCAATCCTGTCCTGGTGGATTTAATACAGTCGCTTCCTGAAGCTGATAGGCGGTGTTGCCACCGTCGGGAAATTGAAGGAAATAATGTGTGCTTTGTTTATATCAATTTTAATACATTTTCGCACATTCCTGAGTGTCGGCGCAAATTGGAAAAATTATGCCGACATATTACTTATGGAAATTCAGAAATTGAATGAGGGCCATATAATAATGAAGGAAAATTACTTTCGTCGTACAAATTCATTCGGCGGCTACTATACTCAAGAGACATTTATATGTTAATATTTCATAAATTAAGGCAAATTTCATTTAGCACGCGCTGATGATATACCTCCTCACGAATATACTGATTATACCCTGACCTTTTTAAGAAATGTGCTTTTGGGTAAAAAACGAACGAAATTCGCTCCTCCCATTTAGGTATTCATTCAAATTATTAAAATCTGGTTTTGTCAAGTATTGCGAAATTTAAAAAATAACGAAGGGGAAAATGCTTTTTTCACATTATCTTAATTGCCATGGTCTTCGGATTGTTGTTTAAAATGAATCAAATTCCGATTCTCAAAATTAAATTTAAATTAAACACCTCGATTTGCAGATTAAACGAATTGCTAAAACATATTTTGTAAATCTGAAATGAAATTGAGTTGGTGCGATTTTTTAAATTATACATATTTCAATAAAGGCATTCGCGCTGTTTCAGATATTTAATATAATTCTGTCAAGCTTTATAAATAAAACACGGGTTTGACTTTCTAAATGTATCTACAGAAATTAATAATTTACAGATTACGACTTAACGATGATCATTAAAAGTAAGTTTGAATTAAAATATTTACATTAAATTATATGAAGATTAGATTTGGTTATAAATTATCTAAATACTCTTAATATGCCATTAAAATACAATTAGGTAATAAAATGTGGGAAATTTTACCACACTTCCGAAAAACTCTGTGCTATAATGGCAGTGTAGATGAAAACAAAAAATTCATTAATCATCGAAACTTTCTACCGTGCCAGAACGTTTTAGTGTTTAAAAGCTTCGTAAATATTAAAATAATAAACTCTGTATTTTCGTCAATTCTGACACTTAAATCATTATCATTACAAATTGACTCGTATGTTGAGACCTTTTCATCGACAAGGATGTAATTGTTGCGCCATTAGAGCAGATATGTGATATTTATTGTAACCCGAGACATATCGTTCTGTATCACCTCATCAGAAGAGCACAAGTTATGTGAAGATCTTACGTAATGTTCCTGTCAGTGTGATATCTGCTAATGAAGGAAAGGAAAACTGTTCACTATTAGTTATTTACAAAATCAAATTGAAATTTATGTATAAGTCTGAACTTGGGCAAGTGCTTTAAAGAAGGATTATAATTGTATTATGATTTTTTTTAATTTTTGACACTAATTAACATCGTAATTTGAAAATTACGTGTTCAAGTTCATGATAAATTTGCCCTCCCTTCTTAAAATTTTGTCATGGATCATTATAAAATTAATTTAAAAAATTAATCATCAATAACTAGTTAATTTTATTTAAAATATACTCCTATTTATTTTCGGGGTTTGCCTGCATTTTTTATTATTAAAATATTCTCATGGAAAGTGTAAATGTCCTCAAAAATTGTGATAATATTTATGTAAAATTATTTCAAGTGAGTATCTACTATTATTGGGGTTTATTTTTTTTTTACATACCTACAATTTGTAACACAAAAGTTATGTTAATTCCTGTGCTTGGTGGTTTAAATATTCACGCGTTATGTATGTACATAATATCTATTTCTGATATCTATGCGAGTAAATTACCACATCGAAGTTCATCAGTCGAGCCAACTTCAAATTCAAAGCATGTTACTCTGCTGTAAATTTCTGTTTAGATATTGGATAGACAAATATGTCATTTCAGTTACTCAATTTCTTTAATATTTTGATGATGCTAGAATAATTTAGCTAATAATGTACACTATTCCCGATTATAGAAATAAGTAAAGACCCACAATTTCCTGATAAAGAATGGTACACTAATAAGAAGAATTGGACAAAGACGAATCGAAATATAACAAACAAACCTACATCAATTTATTTATTCATAATATAGCAAAATCTGTTGACTCCACAATTCGCTTGAAAGAAATGGTACGGGGTCATTATAAATCTCAGTAGGCGTTGATGACGTACGTGAATGTGCCGCAAGCTTTATAACATGAGTGAGACTAGCATCGCCGATAGGTAGCGCTGCTGGTGGTAGTGTAAATTTGTCTACTAGTTTGTCTAACGTTGCGAAGCTAGCGGCACATCCCAAATTTGTGTAGGTTTTCAACGCCAACTGCGATGGAACAATAATTTATAATGACCCTGTATTGTGTTAAAGGGGAAGCAGAGATATAGTTTGAGATCAACAGTTAACTTTAAACCCCTTGGGCTAAAAATTGTAACTAATTTAACTAGTTAGTATCTAAACTAATAATATCTTTATCCATTGTAATAAACGAAAGCAGAAGATTTAAAGAGAGGCTACAAAAGATTTAAAAAAGAATCACTAATTTAAAGAATAAACAGACACTGGGAAACATCTTGAAGACGTGATGGAAAAGTGGAGCACGTTCAAATTTTGCTTTGTTATTATTATCATTATTGTTTTTCTGGGCAAGATCTTTTGTATATTTAGGCTAAACTAAAAAAAGAGTCTACTACCAGCTTCGAAAGTAGGGCAATTTTACCTGATTTTAGATCCGTAACAACCACTTCCGGTGCATGCACCTTGATGTCATGGACTACGAGTAAAAAAGTTCCAAAAGGTCTCGAGACGTCAGGAAAACAAAGGAGAAATCATAATTCATTAAATATTGTATCGGGTGGTTTTTAAATTTCACCTCAAAGTAGGCGTTGAAAAGTCGACTGTGAACGCACCAGATTTATTAAATTTGAAAAGGTAATCATTCCCTCCAGAAAAAAAAAATCTTTTAGTTGAATCTACAAACATTCTGGTATGTACCTCATTCTGCATATAATACAAATTTGGAACTTATTAAAAACTGTGGCTGGGTCATAATTTAAGAAGTCCAGCTTTCAACTATCTCAAGATTAAATTCCCACTTGTTACTGGATGCCATAATAAAGGTAAAGTTTAGAATGTAAGGTTAGTAATAAGCTCTAGTTTAGGATTCTTAATACATATACATATAGATAAGACAATATGATAAACTAGAGCTAATACTAACGTTACATTCTAAACTAAACTTTTAAAACATTCAGAAAAAAATACTTTTATGAAAGGAACAAATTCCAAATTTGTTGACAGGTCAATTAGACTTTCTATTTTGAGAACACGTTGTGGAAAAAACTGTGGGAAGTATGTAGTGTGCTTTTACCTAGAATGGTTCTTGTACCATTGTCGGCAAAAAATTACACTTAAGTTTCTTTTTGCATAAATAACTATTTTAACGACAAATTATTAAGATCGCTTATCATGATTACATACCAAATATGCGAAGACTTCAATGAAACATCAAGCATAAAAATGATTTAATTACAGTTTTAGCCAGTTATTTTTAGCAACTTATATTGTACTCGTATTTCAAGAGGGTCCTTATTTTAGAAATTTGCTTATTTTTACGGTTTGAGGAAAATTGCATGGAAACTTTCAGTTTCGTGATCTAAGCCAGTAAAATCATTTCAGTTTCAATGTCTTTTGCGTACTCGTTTATTTATAGGCACGCAAGAGACACTTCCGTTAGTTCAACAAAAACTAACTTTGACACCTTCAGGCATTTCTTTCAGCAAATTTCGTCCATAATAAATTGTGTCGCGTTAAAACTTGGTAGGTCAGTCGAGTTTTATATTTAGAATACCCATCTCTAACGCAGGGAAATATTTATTTTTATAGCCTATTCAAGATGGGAGAACCAATAAAATATTTCGACAATTTGAGAAATTACCCATTTTTATTGAAATTATCCTTCATGAAACCTATCTCAAAATTATATCGTGGAATTTTACGACATTAGAAGAGTTTGATGAAATTCCTATTGCGGTATTCAAATGCAGTAAAGCAGTTTCACTTTATAGCAATTGATTTATTTATTGACTCATATCTCATTATTACAGGCCAAAAAGTACTAACTTATGTTTCCTCGGAAACAGTCAATAGTCAATAACGGAAACAAATGTTTCGTGCATGGACTGCATAAGAATCAATTAATGGTGCAGGAATGGGCATCAGTGGAGGCAGCAATGCGCAAAAGGGGGCAATAAGGCGTTGTGTATCGATAAAATGGAGTGCAATCACATTACAATTCCATTTGCAAGCGGGCCCCCGGCACTGCCAAGGCGGGCAGACAGCCACTCACTGAGGTATAAAGGAGGCTCGCCACATTGTGCCATTATCGGGTCTACAATAACAATACACAAGCTCAGACGTTGGGACGACTGGATCGTTACTGTATTATTTTGCTCCTGGATAGCACTCTTGAGGAATTTTCGATAATTTTAAAGCCTTGGAAGTTTTGCTGGGCAACGGCAAAGTGAGGCAGGTAATGTGAAGACAAATAGTGGTTACGTTACGTATGGGGGTAAGTAGTAGGGGGTAGTGTGCTGCGAAGGCACAAACAAGCAAACTGAGACATAACACTATGTTAGGTTTGCCAGTAAAGACGCACTTTATTGCTGCCTGCTGCTTCCAGGTATTTCGAACAAGCTGCGGTTTTTAAATACATGTTTCACTGAGGAATTTCGTAAGGCGTAAACTTTGAAATCAGTTTTTGCATTAGTGGACCGCGCATTCCGAAACTTCTTCCAATGAAGTAAAAATAATTTTAGCCATGAAAGAATTTAAAAAAATATTTTCCCTGCTTATGACACAAATGATTTGTACGTAAGTAATAGATAATAATAATAATAAGCAATAGATCGCAATGTTTAAAGAGTATTACGAAATGAAAACGTTGCTAAAAATTTGTATTCGACAATTTTTTTCAAAAGCGTACGACTTATTTTACTGTTTCTGTCATCTTAAAACAGTATTTAAATATTAAAGAAAATGTCTCTCATAATAGTTATTTATTATACAAGTGTGGCATGTATGATATTAATCACGCAAGAAAAAGTTTACTATTTTTCTTAAGTGACCAATGAATGAGTAATTCCACATGAGTATTATTATTATTGAAAATCGTGTGTACCTAATTGAATTAAATATTGAAATACTAAGGGCCAGTTTACAGAAACGAGATTAAGTTAATCCTAATCAAATACGAGATTAATAACTAAACACGTGATCAGATTCAACCAATCGAAGTTTCGGATTCATGGCTTAATCGCGCATTAAAATTTAATTCGAATTAAATATTTAATTGTCTTTCTATAAACTGGCCCCTAATATTTATAAAATTTTGACAACAATATATTCCAAGGGAGCTGTGGAATGGTTGTTATAGTGACATTTTGTTTCATTGTTTATTAATAAAACTGTGAAAAAACGTACGTAGTGTCAATGAATGAAAACGAGGAAATACCGCTTGAAGTTATCCTCAAGGCTGAGGAAGCTTCATTGAATTGAATACCATCGACGTCGAGGGAGGTGTACGACAAAGAGTATAAACATTTCCACGACTGGAGAGAAAAAAGAGGCGTGAGTACGAAAATTGCAATAGCAAAAAGATTGAAGGGGCAGTAAATGAAGATCTGTCTTCAAAATCATCATTTCGCACTTCCGAACGTTAAAAATAGCGTTAACGTAATCACGACATCTTCTAGTTCTTCAACGTTATCTTTTACTGTAAACATTAGTGTTAAATTGCAAAATTAAATAGTTTTGAGTTTTTAGTGTTGATTTGAATTATTTCAAAAATCTTACGAAGGACCTAATTATTCTGTGAGTGAGTTTTTATCTCTCACTAGCGGGTAATCGTTAACATTCCTTCCCTCAAATTACCACAGTAATTCGCTTAGTTATTACACACGATTATGGATAAAAATATTTAATTTACATTTACAATATATGTAATTTTTATCCCTATTCGTAACGACATAAACATGAAAATTGAATCCAGATTTTATTAATAGATCTATAAAAGACGAACAGAAAAATTTAATTAAAATAAGGCCGTTAGGTACCTATATCAGGCATCAAACTTTACACGTTATTATGGGTAATATTGTTTTAACTGCAATTTCATAACCCATTTTTAGTGCATTTAAAATTAGAAAAATGTATTTCTAAAAAATAAAAACGTCGGTATAAAATTTATTTTTAATATAACTAATTTATTTCATGGTGTATAAAATTTTAAATTAGTTTTGTGCATTACAGAAATCTATTTTTTGCACAACTACACTGCGCCAAAAAATGTCGCAACACATCGAATTTCGGAAATATTGTTTGTTTCATGATGAGAAAAGATACCTACACAAACGTAAACGTCCTAACATAATATTAATTAATTAATTAATTACTTCTGCCATTTTTAAGTAATGCAAAAATACATTTAGTGTTGCGACAATTTTTTGGCGCAGTATATTAAAAAAAGTCAATATTATGCCTCTGATGTGGGCATTTCTTTCATTGTGTAAAATAGTACCTATTTGTGCAAGTTAGGAAATGTAATTTTTTTACGTATTAGGCATGGAATTTTTAATCGAGGCGATAGCTTTAAAAATTGTATAAAAATTCCGCATTGACATTTTGTACTGCCAACCTAAAATCTTTCATTAAAAATTCTTGTTTCGATTTTCTTGCCTAGGCAGGGAAATGCTATTTTCGATTTAGACGAATGGAAAATCAGTTTTTCGAGACGGAGGCCGAAAATAGTATATTATACACCAAGGTGGAGAAGTTCATGATTATAGCCAGAGCGCCAAGATTAGATCCCGAGGCGTGCCGAGGGATGTAAGGCGCGAAGGCTACAAGGAACTTCTCCACCGTGGTTTATATACAATTTTTTTCACTACTAGATACGTTAAAACCCTTTCTAATAATAACGGTTGCTATGAAAATTGAAAATCGTCTGTCAAGGTTAACCAATGAAATCAACGAAAATTTTTCGTTGCTAGATGACGGCTGTTCATTATTTATTAACCACTGGTTAATAATGAAAATTTATTAACCAATGAGTGAATGATTTTTACCCTCAGTGCTTTGTAGAACCCTCGGGCTACAAACTGCACCTGGGGTAAAAATCATACAATTCACTCCCTCGGTGCATAATCTACTATTTGTACTTTTTTGGCCTCCTCAACTCTAAACGACATGTTTACACATTTTGAACAGCTAGGGTATCTTGATTTTTACACACTAATCAAACTATTTGTCATTTTACCGCACGGAGTGTGTAAAAGAACAAGAAAATTTTAGGCTTTCTAGAACCTCCAAAAAATGTATACTAAGACAAGATACCGCTAACATTAATCCGGTCAGTTTTCAAAAATGAATTAATTGTTTTCTTCTAACATGGCCTACTAAATCTGAACTGCTCTGCGCTTATTACGGCCGTAACAAAGCTCGGATTTTCAATGGAGCAATTGATTCCGCTTACCTCAAAAAATTTACACTTAACCAACTCCATCTTTTAGCGAAATGGAAAAGAAAAATGTAATTTGAATTGAAATAATCCAATCACAATCACATAATGTATTAACGTGTTTATTTTGTTAGGTTAACACTTTCTATTTTGTCATTTTGACGCAAAATAAATTTTCAAGTATACGTTTCATGAACGTAAGAATACCTAATAATTACAATAATCAAATTATGAAACATAATATTTAAATATAAAATGGAATTGCAAAATCTGAAAATGGATAGAGCACAGTAGAAAAATTAAAAGTAAAACTATCTGTCTGCAGGAAGACAATACCTTTCTCGTAAGTTTATAATTTTAAAACCTTCCTACTTGTGAGTTTATTCTGAATGGATTTCGTTTTTATCGTAATCTGTTTTTTTTTTTATAAACAAATGTTTAAATTTGGTTTCATTACTAATTGGATAATAACTTTACAAATTTTATCTTTGTGTTTATCACAGGTAAATATGGAATTTTGTATTAAATTTGGATGCAAAGTAGTAACCAGTGGTTGACAAGGATTTTTTGGAATTAAATATTATAAAATTTGTGTGGAAATATTAGCCAAGTTTTTTAAAAGCCCCACAAATTTACAGACCCCACGGTCTTGAAGCCAAACTAATCGTAACAAGGATTCTGGAGTTGCTGTAGATAATAAAGAAGAAACATGTATTGAAATGTTTCATTTAGTTTTTGTTATAATTTTATCAATTTTGGATTTGGTTTGGAGGTAGCTGGGAATTTGAAAATAACTGTTGTAATTTTCTCCACATGTAACGCACTATTTTCCCATGTTAGTACTTCAACCTTGATGAAATTCAAGGAAATTTAAATTATTGTGGCAATTTACTTGATTTGTAGTTTAATATCTTTAAAGAGATGGCGCTAGTTAAGGGTAGATTTTTTGAGGTTAGCCGAATCAATCATTCAGCTAGTTTGTTACGGCCGTAATAAGCGCAGCGCAGTTCAGATTTAGTAGGCCATGCTTCTAAAGTCTGATGGCCCTACCTTGTGGTGTAAATCGTAAGCGTGTCAGTTATGGGTATAATAGATAACTTTCTGCCATTTCATTAATTAAATGTCAGTCTTTGGCAGGTTTTGCAAAATTATTGGTTACAACAAATTTCAAATTTTGAGAAAACAAGTACTTAATGGGTCGTCGGCCAAAAAGATTAATACATTACTAATGCGGTAGGCATTTTACATCGCTCGGTTTTTGTTAAAACACTTCCGCTGCGCTGTAAAATGTAGCCTACCGCATGTAATGTAATGTATATAAATAACTATTGTAACAGATTCTACTGTGAAAATATTGTTGGTAAAATTTTAGTTCTTAAGAGTGGCAGCATTTGCTTTGTGCATCAAAGTATCAAACGTCATCAAAATAATAAACACTTTCCATTTCATCTTTTTTTCTCCAAAAATTTAACTGTACCTACTTTGAAGCTGCATTGGTTATTACTTATTATGAATATTGATATTCACAATGGATTGTTGGTGTTATCAATATATTGCAATCAAATCTTGCTAAATAATAAGGAGTTCAGTTTTTAAATTAATAATTTAAGTTCCAACTAACGATGCCTAACAATAATTTTGCATTAGAATACGCTAGTTTCAGTGCTGGACTAGGGATACAGGTCATACCCAGTTCAGTCGTGGTGCTGTGAACACGCGAGTTCCAGAGCCAGGTAGTTCAGGGAGGTAGTTCTATAATTATTGGGTGAGATTAGTGCGTAAGAAGCCAATCGGTGTTTTTCGAAAACAACAACACTCCCGATAAAAACTTCACGCGAGAGTGCCGGCGTTTTTTTTCAACGCTCGGCTATCAGAGACGAGATATGCACGCTATCTCAGTCAGAACCCTCAATGTCTAACCCACATAATTCGAACCCCACAAAAATGAATCCCTTTCCTAAGAAAGACCAAGCTATAATCCTGTCCGTCGACGACAACTTGAAACTCGGCGACTACGTAACCAGCATATCAGAAATAGTAGAACCAAAGAACATCACATTTGCCTCAAGAATCTCAAATAATAGAGTCTGCATATACCTAAGCAGCTCCCAGCTGGCGGAATCTCTAGCGCGTCAACATAAAACAATAATCATAAAAGGGATTAACATAAGCATTAGACGGCTGATCACTCCGTCGAAAAGAATTATCCTCTCTAATGTTTGTCCTTCTATCCCTCACAACATGCTGGAACAACTCATTAGGCAAATTGGTTTGCAGCCACTCTCCACTGTTTCATTCCTTCGTGCTGGCATCCCCGGCGAACAATTTGCCCATATTCTGAGTTTCAGAAGACAGATCTACGTCGAAGATAATAAAGACATAGAGCTACCAAGCTCCATGGTATTAACATTTGAAGACACCAGCTATAGAATCTTTCTTAATCACGACGATATGTGCTGTTTCATCTGTAAAAAACCGGGACACATTGCAAGTCAATGCACACAACACGCTGAACCAAGCATGGAGACTGTAGCACAAAACAGGTCAACTACTGACGCCCCTATTATTATTTCTAACTCCATAGAGCAGACCGTCTCTGATAGTGAAACGTCACCCGAGTCACCACCAGTGGTTGAATTCAATAAAATTAGTACCAAACGATTGGGCGACACACTCACTCCATCAACCACAGAAACTTCACCCCCATCACCCTCCTCAGGGGACGAACCATTCGCGAAGCCAACAAAGCCCCCAACACAAAACCCGAGAAAACGTCCAAAGATAGACCCAGCCATCGTTAAAGAAGATATAAAGGAGCAACTTGAACCACTACGGACATTCTTTGGCAACCTAACTCCTACCCCGACGTTCGCCCTAGAGAAGCTAATCTACCTGTTCGAAAATATATCTGGGTGTCCAAGTCCGCTAACCCTAGCTAGAGAACTAACCGACGATATCCCTGCGTTAATTAAAATTCTGGCCGACATTCATCCACAGATAGGCTCGAAAGGGTTGAAACAAAGATGTACCAAGGCAAGGAAAAAACTCAACAAGTTATTTAACAATCCAGATGGCCCTCAATCTGCAATTACTGAATCCGACACCGACTGCTCTCAAACTAGCTACTAACAATCTCGTTCCCACATATTACACTACTTCTAAACGGATTCGATCGTGCAAAAGAACATAAACGGGTTCCACACACGTCTACTCTTGCCCGATATAGTGGAAGAACTTGGAAGAAATACAGGCTAGCATCGACTATGAAGAATAAATGTTCAGTCATACAAGCGAATCTACACAACTCGCGCTGCGCTACACTCGAGACTTTGGCATATATCCGGCAAGAGAACATTGACATAGCCCTCTGCCAAGAGCCGTACAACTACAAGACCAGCAGAGGAACATACACAATCCCTGGGCTCATGAACCAACGCCTCATTGCCAACAACGACAACAGGTTTTCTAGCTGTCTCTTGGTGAACAACCCCACCCTGAATGTGCTGCACCTCAGACATCTGTCCTCCAAATATGTAACGGTAGTATCAATCGATGGTATATCCACAGAGTCCGTATTTGTGATCTCGATCTACGCCCCCCCTAACAATGACTCAGTCCGTAACATGGTTACAAAATTACAGCAGATCCTAACGAACCTGCAAGACAAAACGGTTCTGCTAGGTGGGGACTTCAATTGTCGTTCAACAATCTGGTTTGACACACTATGTGATAGGAACTCACCGGTGTTAGAAGATTTCATCTTGGCTAATGACCTAGTGATCTTCAACGAGGATAACCTGCCCTCAACTTTCTCCTCTGCCAATGGATCAAGTAACATCGATCTTACCCTAGGCACCACGGACACGATTAACTGGGTCAGAGATTGGACAGTTCTCCAGGACGTGAACACCTCAGACCACCGGATCATACGATTTACCTGCGCTCTGCCACTGCAGTCCGCAGCGAGCATCGAGGAATACGTGATGGACTGCTCCAACCTGAAACTAGAGGACATCGAACCAGACCTGTCGGTCCTTTGCAGAGGCTTGCTCCGCGAATTCCCGGTGCTGGTCTCACCTAGGACCATAGACGCTGCAGTGGACCGCTTCTATGAGGGAATAAACCGGATTGTCCGCGCCAAGGCCAAGAAACGGAGGACCTATCCAGAGAGACCAGAGTGGTGGACGAGCAAAATCGAGAGGCTCCGAAAAGTCTACCTAGCTAAGAAGAAGATCCTGTACACCAACAGATACCCGGACCAGGCCAATCTCCTGGCAACTGAGATGTACTTCGCTAAGGATAAATACAAGAGAGAGCTGACTAAGACAAGAGAAAAATCCTGGGTTAAGTTCGTTGAAAATGACCTGGCCCCGAATCCATGGGGTGTGGTGTATAAGATTGCCACCGAAAAATTCCGCAAGAGGGGACCCATGGCGGCCTTCCAAGAGGGAGATGAGGTTACCCTGACGCCCAAGCAAGCGGCGGGCTACTTGGTGAACAAACTGCTTCCAGACGACGACGAGACGACAGAAGATGTTGTGCACAGAATCTGGCGTCAGGACTTCGAGTCCCTGCAGCACGAATATAGGTATGACATCCAGGAGATCACGAATGAGGAACTGGAACAACTAGTACAAGCCATCAAACCAAAGAAGGCACCAGGGGTGGACCTGATGAGGGGCAGGCTGGTGAAGCTGGTGCACCCGGTGGTTCGGGGCTTCATGCTGCACCTATATAATTCGTGTCTAAGAGCAGCGTACTACCCTAGGCGCTGGAAGGAGGGCTGCCTAAAAATCCTAATGAAGGACCCTGCTGGAGACCCGAGTGACAGGAAGAATTATCGACCAATAACGTTGCTCACGGAGTATGGGAAAATATTCGAAAGGCTCATCAGGAGGCGACTCTTCGCGACGACGGAGGACTTTCACTCCCGGAGGCAGTATGGCTTCATCTCGGGTCGCTCCGCTGTAAGTGCCCTTCTCAAATATAAAGAGACCATCGAGGAAACGACGGACAAATATGCGGCGACTATATTCATCGATATCAGTGGAGCGTTTGACAACGTTTGGTGGCCAGCGGTCATTAGGAGCCTGCGGCAGAAGGGGGTCCCTGGGTACCTGTTGGCGACGCTGAAGAGCTACCTGACAGACAGGACGGTCACCTACAGAGACGGGTCTGTAGAGGTCTCCAAGGCCTGCACGAAGGGCTGCCCTCAGGGCTCTGTCCTGGGGCCCACCCTTTGGAACTCGGTGCTGGACATGTACCTCGACTCGGAACTGTTGCCCAATACAGAGACCATCGCATACGCAGATGACATTGCGATAGTTGTAAGAGCAAGAACCAGACAAGAACTAAGAGACCACATCAGGGAGAGCGTTGAGCGGGTGATGGAGTGGGCCTTGAGACAGAAGCTAACAATTTCAGGCACGAAGACGAAGATTATGATAAACAAGTCCCCTCCCCGTGTGCATCACCGGGACATCAGGGTGAGGCTGGGCGACTCCAAGGTCGGCATCGTCAGCGAAATGAAATACCTGGGCGTAATTGTAGACAGAAAGCTAAATTTTCACACGCACGTGCGTGCAGTCTGCGAGCGGGCGAGGAAGATCGTGCTAGCCCTAAGGAGGAAGGTTCATGTCACATGGGATGTTCCGGTGGGGAGGTCGCTACACGCGATCTACAAGTGTGGTATTCTCCCCATTGTCGCCTACGCATCTGAGGTCTGGGCGCATCGGCTTAGGGTGTCGAGAGTTCGACGGATGCTGCTGTCGTTGGGTGGTGCCGTGGGGAGGATGATCTGCGGGGGGTACAACTCGGTCTCCAATGAGGCAGCGGGGGTGCTCTCGGGCATCCCCCCCCTGGACCTGACCATGGCGGAGACTAACTGTGTAAAAATGCTTCGAAGAACGGAGACGGCGGCCTACCTGGACATGATGGTCCACAGGGAGGAATTCGAAAGCTTAAGACACCTGAGAGAGTATCTCCACATTATGACGCTGGATCGGTGGCAGAGCAGATGGGACGACTCTCGAGGAGCCCCGGTCACCCACTCGTTTTTTCCAAACGTTCCTGAGGCTCCTAGAACGGAGTTCACGAGACTCAGCACTCAGGTCCTCTCAGGTCATGGACCGTTCGTCACACACTTGCACCGAATAGGCAAATCTGACACAGGAGACTGTCCAACTTGCGGCACTCTAGATGACCCCATCCATCGCATTCTGGAGTGTTCTACCTTTGACGCGGAAAGGGATGAGCTTCGGGTGGCCCTGGGTGGGATTCCAGACCTTGAGCGGATCCCACACATCCCACTAGAACTTCTTCACGGCTTCGCGCGGGAGCCGTGAGCGTCGCCTCCCAGAATCACCCAAGATGAAGACCCAATCGACAACAGGCAGATTAGAGACGGACGAGCACATCAGTAGCGAACTACCAAATCGAGTCCAGAACACCGTGGAATGAAATGATTCCGAGTGTGAACTAAGAGAATAGTCCGTAAATTGCGTCGTGCTTGTGAAGCAGTGTAAAATTATAATGGCCCAATCCGCAAATTTTCACACCTGTTAATATAGTTAAGCAGACAGGTACTGTCTCCAACGTGAGTTATATCTTGAAATGTTTCGAAATTGTCGACATTTATTGATTGTACCCAGCGCCCAATTTGGCGCTTTGTCTGAATAAAGAGCCCTCGGGCTCCTCTTTTTTTTTTTTTTTTTTTTAGGGATACAGGTGGTCCATTCAATTATTTGTTTGACAATAATACCTAGTAACAATGATACTTAGTACCTACATATTATAATAATTTTTAATTGTTGCTAAAAATTCTTTCACGTTGTCAATAAACAATAATATTCACAATAATCTGAAGACACTAACTGAAAAATGAATTTGCACTATCACATTTAAATTATTCTATTTAGTAGTACATAATACCAACGTTACGGTTTTCATTGACAGGTTTATTAGATCACTTTGTAACTTGTTTGAATGGCAAGAAACCAACAATAGTAATAATTAGGGAATCGATTTGTCTGTGAATGTTTGTATGTAGAATAAGATTCCCGCTCAACATTCAGTACGAGACTAAGAATTTGCATTCCATTAGATGAAATTTTTTTAGTTCGCTAATTGAGTTTGGAAACTAATGAACAAATTAACGGTACAGATTATTCATGAAAATTAACGTAATTGGATAATGAAGTTGGCGAAATTCAATTAGGAACTGTTGCCGAGTCTATGTACAAAGCGTTTAGTTATTATTTTTCATATTGGAAATATTTTCAGCACACTAGTGACGAGGGGAATCTAAAAAATATTTCAATTTTTAAACATAACATTAGCAGATCCTTCTAAAAGATGTATTATTTTATTGTATAACTGATTTGTTATTAAATATATGAATAAAAAATATACAACCCATACCTAGGTTGAACGATGTAACTAGGTAACATAGCAAACCAAAGAAATATTTGAATACCCGTTAGAAATGTAGCAAATTAAAATTTTATTGGAAATGAAATTTTAATTTTAATATCATTGAATAGTTTATTTGTATAAGCTCTCATATTAAATATTTTTGCAAAGTAAATAAAATTTAAACTGTGAGTTCAATGTTATTAAAGCATTTTTTGTGTAGCTACAGGGAGCAAAAATTCAGTGTATTCTCTTTTAGACCACCGCTACGAGAACTTCAGTAGTAATACACAATCTGATGCTAGTTATTACTAGATACTACAATCCAATAAAAAATTATATTAACCTACTCCAGGTTCGGATATTGTAGAGAGGATTTAAAGCAAAAATTTTATTTCAAAATTATCTCCACACTCCCAATTTTGTTAATCTATGGTGAACCGGTAAATGTAGGGCCAATATGAATACGTGGAAATAATAAAATTACCTACCACTTTGCACTGCGACCGTTTCAAATACGCCTTTGTATGTGCCATCATCGAAGTTAATATAATGAAACAGTGCAGTGGGCTCTCCGGAGAACGAATCGACATTTAGAAAGCCGGTAAATAATATTTTGCTATTTAATAACAACTGTACAACCTCTTTCTTTAAAAAGATTGTATTTGGCTTTTGTTTAATTAGCAACTTATATACCATTCACGATGTTTTGGCATAAGGGGAGGCTATGATTTCATTTTTTAACGTTGGATACATGTTTGATTTCTGTCATCTCTGCTGTCACTAAAGTGCCTGACATGCAGACCTATCAAAATGAACGTAACATGTTGCCGAATTTACCGTAATCATAATTAAGCGACTTTAAGACGTAGTGATGGTGTTTGTATTAGACTGCAGAACATATTTTCAGTAAGTTACAATGAAGTCAAGTTTTTTTTGTGTATAAATTGAATCGTAGGTGAGTACAAGAAAAAAATGTAACACGGATAGTGAAGGAAGAAACAACGACCCAATTGAAATGGCACAGGGGTTTTGTAAGACCTATTATAACTTCGCGACAGAGTTGTGAATTTATGGCTTGAGTCTATTTTGAAATGTACTCCTGAAATTTGCCAATATTTTTGTAGATATATATTGTGAAGAACTTATTTCGGAAGATTGGGCAAAATTTATGTGAAATCTTTCATTTGAAAACGTTTTTCCTTTAATAATTTCATTAGGAGAATCTGACTCGGAATTTGATTGGGATTTTAAAGCAGGTAATGATGATTCAGAATTTTCTAATGAAATTATGGAAGTTGAATAGTTTTGTTCTTTTGTCATAGACGATGGGTGTGTAAATATTTTGCAGAAAGATTCGAATAAAGTAAGGCTTAATAAGTAGGTACAAGATTTTATACCATCTAGTTCTAGGAATGTTTTGGTTAAAATGAAAAATTCATTGAGAAGTTACTAACTGGTTGGTTAAGACACTGTATAGGTGGGTTATCTAAGTGGTGCATAAATTAACAGGAGCCACTTCGTCTTTCGGTCCCGGTCCCTACTATTCTGTAGTTTGTTCAAGTCAGTTTCCTGTTTTGTTAAATTGGATTAAAAATGTGAGTATTGTTATACAGGGTGGTCCAACACTTACCATTTTTGCGATTACACGTTTAATAATTGTCCAAAAATTCTGAAACTCGGTAGGCACAATCTACAATTAATATTCTATAATTGAGCATGATCAATTTTTTTCAATTAAATTTTTGTGATGGAGCTAACTTTATAGCGATTTAATATCAAATTGGTCCAAATATTGAAAGCTTTTTTTTGCTCTACTAGTTACAGAACTCCTCACCTTTTTGATTGATCCACTTCCGACTTTGAATTATAATTAGGTAATAGTGAAAATTGCGATCAAATATCAAGTTAAAGAAAGCTGGAATCCAAGACCGTTTATGGTAGAGCTGAATAGGACAGCTCGTAATGTGATGGCCCCCCAATAAATCTTTTTGACGCAGGGCTGTCGGCTCCCGCGAAACCATTTTTCAGGTCAGTACTGGTGAAATTCCAGTTTATTATAGAAACGATTCGCAGCAAGTAAAGGATTTTTCTTTAAATGAAAAATAGATATTTTACAAAACTGAATATTGAATAATTTCAACTTCATTACGTAATTTATTTGAAAATTTCTTCAGAATGTTTGCCGAAATTGCTAGACGTAAAATAGTCGAGTTCGGCCCTGACAGGCTAAGTACCTGCAGTTTGGCGATGGGGTATTGTAAATCTTACTTCTGGTTTGGTTTGTGATTAGACACTTAGTGTAACTGCGTCATAAATTCCTGTCAGTTCTGCGGCACCTTCTTTAAGCAAATAAATCGGCAATGTGATGCGTTTTAATTTTTTTTATTTTCAGATTTCTGTTTTCTGTATTAGTTTGAACCTATTTAGATAAAAAAAATTTTTTTGAATTTTGATTAATTTCACTTTATCGCCTCTTGACGCGAAACCCAATTGATAATAAATAAAATAATGGGACAGGCTTATAGCTCCATAATGTGTGTCTCTTCCTAGCCAAGCGTAAAATTTTTTCGATAATTAGAAACCGCGTAATCGCAAAAATGGTAAGTGTTGGACCACCCTGTATTGCAAACTAGTAAAACTGACAACAATGCACTAGACAATGACGCAGTTTATAACCTCAAACTTAGAAAAACATAACCTAATTCAACAGACATCTTTACTGCCAACTTAAATGCACATTTTCCATGGCCTCCCCTTATGCCAAAACATCGTGAATGGCATATAAAGTCCATTCAAAAATCAAAAAACCACCACCTGTTGCTTTAGGTTGGTACAATTTAAAAAACCCTAGGTAGATATTTTTTCATACTATGTTGGTAACTATAAATTGTGATATTTATTTCATTCAAAATAAAATTCAATTGCTTTGAATTTCGTTCATATTGTTTTATTAGCAGCACGTTTCATTTATTTATTGATTCTTATTATTTTTACTTAAACATGCCCAGAAAAACAAGACACTTAATAAACATTTAACCTCAAAATTACAAGTGTCACCAAATTTAACACTAGACAGCGTTGCCGATAGTAATTATCGAGGAAAATGCGACGTTGGTGGTTTTTTGATTTTTGAATGGCCTTTAGTTTTGGTTATTTTTGATATTTATTTTATGATTTATTTGTCAACATGTAGTTCATGTAAATAAAAATTAAAAATAGTTAATTTATAATTCTATTTTGACTACAAATAAATCATAGATTATCTAGAAATTATCAAAATTCTATGAACGTTGTTAATTCTAAGTGACCCAGGAAATTGTAATTGAGTCAGCCTTGGAGATGAAACCGCATGTCTTCGCCGATTGATATGCTTGTGACATTTTAAACGTATACGTAAAAACAGGAGCCTTCATAACTTATTTTTTGAATTTAATTTAAATTTTTCGTCATATCCTCGTAGGCATTTCATAATTTCATTGTAATTTAATCCACACCTGCGCACCTATTAAAACGTCAAAAAATACTTCCTAACCTCACTTTTTTGCATTCGCCTTTTTAGCAGTCCTTTATTCAGTACATATTCCTATAATTTAATGAAATAAATATCCCCTAATAATGTTTGGTGCAGTTCAATTACCGACATTTCCAAAACTAACTCAATTACAAATTCTTTTGACCGCAGAATAGTTCTGTGGACATTAATCTATTTTGGGAGTTCAATAAGACTGTTAGTGACTATCTCTTACTGAACTTTTGGTTGAAAACACCAGGTCTTTCAAAATATTTGAACTGGATATTGACTGCATTTACAGTTTTTATTGTTTTTTTTTTGTGATTGTTAAACCGTGCCTTATTTAATGTTTTTACTTGATGTATTGTAGTATTGTAGTTCGGTAGCAATTTGCTAATAATAAACTTCTTGCTTTCTTTTCTTTTTCACCTCATTACTGTCTTTGTTCTGGAATTTGCAATGTATTCGGCAAATTCGGTTGTAGTGAATAATCAAATTCTCCAATTGACTTATTTGAAAATACTTATTCAAAACATGAAGAAATATCATCGGTGCACAAGAAAACTGACACATCTCAAAAATCCTCATTTTTCAGCAGAACGATTTTAAAATATTGTTGTGTATTTTGAGGTTATAAAACGTACATTTTCTAGAATGTTACAATTTTTCTTGATCAAATCAATCAAGAAATTCTAAAAAATGTACGTTGTATAACGTCAAAATGCACAACAGTATTTATTTTAAAATCGTTCTCCTGAAAAATGAGGATTTTTGAGATGTGTCACTTTTCTTGTGTACCGACGATATAGTACATGTTAGAATTTCTACATGGAAATTAACACTAGTCATGGATGGAATTCTGTTTTAAACCGACGTGAAATATGACCTGTCTTAACAACCTAAAAATATTTTTTGAGGAAATCCTTGGAAAAAATAACTGTTCACAAATACTATTACAGATGATGAATGACGCAATGACTGCCATTTGTTAAGTAAAAATCGACATTTGAATCGTAAAAAAACTCATGTTAAGAGATTGGAGATCATTAACTTTACTATCGACGTAGCACGTTGTGATTAGACATATTTTATCATATGAAAAACAGAAAATGTTTTTCTACAAGGGCTAGTCTAAGAGGAGATTTCTCTTGATAGCGCTTCGTAACTGCTTATTCTTGCCTATACATTGATTCAGATTTATAATAATAAATGGATTCCTAAGATGTGTACAAAATAATTTTATAAATCGGTAACAAAAATTATTTGCTTGTTGAAGAAACATAAAACATTTTTATGACATACTTTATTATTATTTTGCTCCGCTATAAGTCGTTCATTTTAAGAACAAAACAACACGTTTTCCTTAGACCTTATATACATCAAATTTTTACTGGCTTTCAGAGTTTGATAGGACTGCACTTAAATGCTGATGCAAAGTTTGAAATAATGGCAGGTTCGTGGTTCCGTGTGGTAAAATAAGGTAACGAAGTTACCTAAATGCTAAATTTTCAAATAACTAAATGACTTTTTGGATTTTAGTATTTAACACGTTGATTTAAGTAGGTATAGTTCATCGGTAATAAGTAATTAATTTTGGTTATAAGTAATTAATTTCAATTAAAAATTTTAATTATCAGTGTCATTTTCGGTTAAAATTTATAAATATTGGCAGCAAAGGAGAACATTCCATCCTCTAAGGTCTAAGAAAACAGTTTGTCATAGTTACATAAAAGTTAGATTAATTAAATTAAGAGATGCTCTATTAGCTCCAAAATCGATCTGTTCAGATTTTAGGATCTTGGCACTTTTAGGATAAGATACAGGTTAGATTATTATTAGCCAAGTTTTTGTACTAAAATATGAATTATTTACCTCTGCAAGTAATAATTTTATCAATACGCAATATCAGCCTGATATTTTCATTTTTATTATATCTTTATTATTATTTTTAGGAGTAGAGATTTTTACACAGTAGTAAAATTTCATGAGGTCGATCTTTTCAGGTACTCACTCGACTGCAAGTTGTAAACTCGGCCAACTGAGATCTCGAGAATAGGCCAATTCTGGATGTTTTGCTTCGAGCTGAAGGAAAATTGTTCAGAATCCAATTATGACACTGAGTTCCAATGCAAAATTCGTGTTTTGAATTGTTTTTAGTAACGTTGCACATTGTGTTGTGGCACAGTCCGAGTTCTGATTTTCAGTTTTTCATTTTTTCATAATTTCTTTCCATAATTCCAAGTCAAACCAAAATATCGTTCTATTGGTGAAGTCGCAGCTGGCCGGGTTTGGAACTAACAGTTGAGTTAAGCACATCACAAATACACTTCATGAAGTGTACTACAAATAAAAAAATAAATTATTAATATTGCTTAATCCCCTTTATGTTTTAAAATAAGATTAATAAATGTAGCTTTCTAGTAACAAATTTCTAAATTGGAGGCCATACATCCAGCTCGTCATAAGTTGTGTAAAACTAAGCGCGTCTGAGTTTTCATAAATGTGTTGTGTATTTAGTTTCCAACAATTTGAATAGGGTCCGTGTAGCTGACTTGATTAATAAAATAACAGATGCCTTACCGAGACGTCATTATATCATATGTACGTACACACTCTTGGGAATCTTCACGCAGATATTATTTAACTCAACTCTTCCATATTTTAATGTCATGTACACGTCAGGAATTAATTTGGCACGTTTTGCAGAGATTAATTATACAAGATTCCGGTGCTAGTATTTTTTAAATATTTAGATGGTACTAACCCCGTAATTAAATAAATTACCATCCAGTGATCTAAACCAAATTACAAATTACCTTTCACAGCAAAACCAATGCCGAGTTAGGTGTAAATTAGAATTTATAGTGTTCTAGCAATAAATCCTTCACCTCTGTAGCTGCGAGAATGCATCATGAGCTCGGATCGTTGATGGCAGAGACGGAGGATGAGATCATCTCGAATCCATTTCGTAATGATTGTAAGACAAAGGATCTATTTTGCATGTTCCATAAAATACATGAGTTGACAAGACAATTTTTGTTATACGACGGTTTCGACAAACTAAAGTGGGTACGACTTTTATGTTCCCATAAAGTCGGTTATATTATATTTAGTAAAGAAGATGATTTACAATGTTGTGTAAAATCGTCTTACCTTTCGGCTAAATATGATAATGGATCGTCGGCATTTCTTAAATGTGCTGTTAGTCCTATAAATCTGAATACCCAATAAAAGTTTTAGTTTGGATCTGTTTGGTGGTGAGTGATTAAAATTTCAACTGCAAGAAAATTATTTTTATAAAATAAGAGAGATACTACATATAATAAAAAAAACTTCGCCAGTCCTAAATTTTAGTATTATTACTAACAAATATTTATGTAAATATAAGCGTAATTTTCTGTGTATGTAATTACAACTGATCTAAACAATCTAAACATCACTGGAAGAAATCTAAGAACATGAGTGAAGTATTCAATGAATTTGCACTGTCGTATCTAGCGTGTAACAACTGATTCATAGATTTTAAACTTGGCAAAGAATGTTGTAACATGCATGACGCGCCGCATTCGACACTCCAATACTTTTGAGACACAAAAAGGCATTGATTTAGTTCTTTGCGATAGATGAACAGAGAATTATGGATTTTCTATGGGTGGTGTAGAAAAAAAATGGATGATTAATTTGGTTTAAAGACAATGCTGAATGGATACTGAAAATGTTAACACGATATCAGAGGGACGTGACCTCTGAGGAGAATTTAGCCATCAATAACCAGGATCAGAACAGATTAAAAGATTTCTAACGGTCGATGAAACTTTGGTTAATCACTTTAATCCAGAGTCATACCACCAAAAAAAGGAATAGGGATACAAAGTTTATCGCGCCCTCAAAAATTTCGTGAAACCACCCCACCAGACTAGGTTATGGTACTAGCCTTTTGGATTTCTCGTGGAATACTTTTGATTGGCTGTTTGGCGCATGGATAGAGTAGTAAGTAGTATGTTTATTGAAATTTGAAGAGAATCATTGATAGGTACGAGTATGTTGTTCCATTAGGACAACCCTCCGGCTCACACGAGCTGCATTTCAGGACTGCTGTTCATAATTTTGGTTTTAAACAACTTCAATCTAATTTCTAGTTACTTCTGTTTATTACGAAAATTAAAAGACCGCCTTCGCGATACTAATTTTCCGGACTATGAAGCAGTGATGACGGACATAAATAAAAGTTTGTAGTTTCGGTTGCAACTAACCCTGTATTTGTTTCTTAGCTTAATGCAACATATTGTGAATCGATTTGGCTGCAACTCAAAGACTGTAGTATCACCACATATGAGGCATTCACGATCTTTTTGGGACCGAGTTGGCTATGACCATCTAGTGTTTTTGTTGGCAGTACCTCCGTGACAACTAAATTCCCTAAAGGAAATTGACACTTTTTCTGTTAGGTTAAGTTGTTTTCAGTTTAAGGTTATATTTTCTGAATAGGTAGGTATATTGTTGCCGGATCTCTTAAATCTGGTCTGTCCTCTTTAAATTGGAAGTAGCACCGTTTAATGGAAATTTTTTGTCGCAACAAAATTATTTTGGCAATTTTGACTTTTCTTTTATCCAAATTAAAATTATTTTTACACACTTAATAAATCATTTACTTTCTTATGAATATTAAAATCATAAATCTGGCAATGCGGTGGGAACAAAATGTGAACAGAAAAAAAAAGTTGCATCCGTTGCATCACTGAATCAGTCAAAAAGATCGTGAATGTCTAATATATGATATGAAATCGTCTTCACAGCAGATTTCTGTATTGCGGAGAGCAAATAACGAAGAAAAAATACCGAAAAGCAATCAGTAAATTGATTCTAAAAATGCAGTTATCAAAAAGTAAATCCAGTAGCGTTTGTTTATAGATTTAAATATTCCTTATTTATTCATTCATTATATTCTCTCATCAAATATGAGCTTGTGGTAGCATAACATTTAACTCATCCCAGGAACTTTTTGAATCTGCAGCTTGATTTTATTTGAAGATAATATCACACCACTTCTTACATTATAGCTCATTGTACAGTGCACAACGCTTCCATATGACGCAGCAGTGGAGCAACAGTTCTTTTTGTGGATGTTAGTGCTCGACTATGTTGGGGTACAAATGCACTGGTTTGCATTTTCACCGAAATAGAATCTAATTGAATACGTCTGTGATGTTTTAGAGAGATGTATTTCAGCTCGACAGGTGTCATCGTGGTCACTCCGAGAGCTCGTTATTGCCCTCAATGAAGAATGAGGTGTCCCTCAGGAAATTCTTGACAATCTGATCTATTCTATGCTACTGAGATCTAATGCTATTCTGGCTGTTACAGAAGACCTTCTAACATTTAGGGTTTATTATCAAAAACTTAATGAAAAAATGAAATTGAAATTATAAATTTCCATTACGTACAAATAAATCATGTTTACAATAGTCTCGAACAGACTGACTGAGATTTTCTGTTCCTGTTTTTGTCTTGTTAAGTCTGACAGCACTTTCGTTTATAATGTGCTTCTTACCATGCCTGACTTCTGATGGGCCACAGATAAAAGTCGTCTAAAATAAATTCAAAACAACAAATATCAAAAATCCTTGTGATTTAATTTATTTATAATTCATACAATAATTTTTATTAACAATTTTATTATTAGTTTACGTACGTCCTTAATATATCATTATTCTTCTCAGAGATTTAACTAGGTGTTTGGATACATAGTATTTTATATACTCGTAGATGTATCATGCACAGTTTGTAGGTATGTAACAGAAATCTTTTCAGACGTTCTTTAACATTCTGGGGAAAAACCCTATATCCTTTGTTACTTTATACAAAAATGGAAGACGTAGTACGAGTGAATTACGCAAAGAGGGTAAATTGAGTAGTTCGCCAGATATTCCACGTTGCCGAGTACATCAAGTAGATGATTTTCTTTGAGCGGATCGTGGAATGTAGGCTGATTTAGAAAGGTGATGCGGCGAATCGATGAATGCAATCCAAGTTGGACTAGAGCAGAGCTGGTGAATTCCGTTTTCGTTTAGCTCTGCATTATTCCATTACCCATTATAATCACCACATCTGGTGTCGTAATTTACAAACCGTGAACTTTCCAGCAAAACATTTTGACGTCTGCTCCTCGCACATCGTATCTACCCGGCCCACAATCAATATCTTTGACTAAAAATATTCACATCAGCTTGATCGATGTCAGAAATTCTTGTTTATTGTTGCGGTTGCTGGTGATTGGTGACTACTGATTATCGATTAACTGTCAAACCGAAGGGAATTTATTTATGTTCTTTAGATTTCATTCCATAAATGGAATCATTAAAAAGCTCCACTGTTCATTCAAAATAATAACATGATGGGCTCCATGTAATCTTAGCTAATCTCTTCAATTTCCATTAACTTTTTTCTTAACGATAACAATCCGTTTAATTTCACGGAAACCTTGTCACTGTAAAAAAACTTTTGTAGGTTACGTGATGGTAGATAAACATTGTAATTAATGGGATTTCCAAAGATTTAGAACTCACATTTTCCACAATTTTTAGATTAAATTTTATGATTCATGATATTTTCATAGTGCACCTACCTTGAACAGAAATTACGTTTTTAATGACCTCATCTAAATGCCATAATTAGGTAGTTATACATGTAATTTTCTAACTAAATATAGACATAACAAATGAAAAGCGACCACGTACCAGATCTACAATAAATCACTGTAGAAATACATCTCGTTACAATTCTTCTAAATACAGGGTTATTATATAAATCATTGTAGTCGAAGCAGGCCATGCCTATGTTATGAAATTTTTGCCGCCGCTTTCATATGCACTGTCAATTTTTGTCGTTGTCACTGTGATCTTTTAGGTGAAAAGTGCGCTGAAGAGAATTTTTGTTAAACAAACGATTTCATACAAAAATATTGAATTGTTTTGCACTCAATTTAACTCCTGTGTGTGTACGGTGTGTACTCACTTATTCACATCATTTTGATGTTTTTTATAGGGAGCGGCAACCATAAATTTTACATTCAGTTTTTACGCCTACTTGGACTACAATCATTTATAACAACTCTGTACAAAGTGATCAAAAAGAAAACAAATCAGAACAGGCGTTGCAAATTATCGTCTTGTTGTCAATTCCGTAAATGATTTAGTGCAATTTAATTATAATCTAAAATAGATTTACTATGCCAAATCACAATATTGCCAACTAAAAAATGTCAGATTTTCATAGACAGTCCGAATTTGAAACAATCGTGAATGCTGTATAGTTTGAAGTAGGTTGGCACATAGAGAGGTTTGGTAAAGTGAATTAATTGTTATTAAATTAACAATAAATGCCAAAAGTAATGTTTCGGAGTTAGTTAAATTAATACTCAGTTAATACTGTTACGTATAGCAATTATTAGTAATAATTATTATTTAGCTATGTTTCGGAGTTAGTTAAATAATTATTACTAATAATAATTGCTATACATACATAAATTACAAAATGAGTTGGTACAATATTGCTTCAGATTTTGTTTTAAAGGTATTTATAATTGTTAGTAATTACTTTCTTCAATTCATTAATCGTGAACCATACGAGTTGCTACAAATTTTATTAACTTCCAACCCATGTTAAAAAAAAAACACATGTTTTTTGTCTTGAGAAATGGTTAATATTACATAGGTAACAATGATTGTACCAAAGTCTTTGATAAAGGTAACCTGAACATCCTAATTACAAAGTTTCGAATTTTGGATCAGTAGTGCAACAGATATATTATTTAAGACCATTATTAGGGACAGGCAGCAATTTGTCGAACAGCAAGAGTTTCAGTTAATAGTTTATGCTGCAACAAGTGGTGTTAAACAAGACTAAAATTCAAGTCCAATATGTTCGTCAAATATTAACCATGCTGCTGATCATAACATGTGTACATGATGCTAGATTCAGTATTCAGTATTGTTTAATAATTTCATTCTTTGAAAATATGAAGGTTCAGCCGAGTTTTTGATCTTTGATATAAATTTATCGTTTAACACTATTGTTTCATTATTTATCACTTAGGACCTATAATAATGTTCCACATTAATGTAATAAAATTGCAACAACGTTAAAATTTAATAAAATTAAACTTATGTATCATTATTAATGCAGAATTAGCTTTCAATAGTGGCGTAAACTTTAGCCCTTGTTAATAATGCTAGACTAAGTTAGCACTGAATATGTTATGATCTCTGGAGAGAACAGACGAAACTGCTTTATTATTTACCTGCTTACAATTTGTTATTTTATTAACCGGTACTCCTTCGTATGTTACATAACTAAAGGGAGCTGGAGAGAAATGTTTGTCATACAAAACAAACAATGACCCTGCATACACCTTTAAATACATTTTTGACCTCCTATGATGGAAACTTTGCAAATACGCACTTTTCGCGTCACATGAAACTTTGTTTTTACAGCGATTGTGCGACGGTGAATTTTTCCCACATTCTATGCGGCAAAGTAAATAATCCTTGTTTTGTAACCTTTAGAAACGTAGAAGAAATACACAATTTTAAATTAATGAAGCTGAGTTTCAGAAAAACAATATGTATACATTTTGAATTCAATTAGTTTTAGAAAATAAAATCTAAAAGAAATGCATAGACAACACAATAAACCTATAGAACGCAAACTCCTATGCATTTTCCCCATTTTTTTTTTTGGAAACGCACCCACCACAAGCCGTCAGGGGACGCTGCCGTTTTATAAAAATAAAAATCCCGGAAACTTATGCCAAAATTTAAAAAGTTATATTTTGACATATCAAGTCATAAGTAATAAATTTACTATTGTGCGACTTAGCCATGTGGAACTCGCCATAGATTTCAAAATCAAATTAAATATCCTGGGCGTTTTATGGAATGGATTAAAAAGACGAGTAGTAAGTAGTTATCAACTTTGGAGCCTAAGGAAAGTGTAGGTGTAACAGCTACACTGTGTGTGGACTTCATTTTACCAGCAAAGACTTCGGCACGAACGAATATGGCCGTACCCTCGATACAACTTCCCTTCTTTTCCAGTTCAGACTTACTTCCAGTAATAGTAAAAAAATACCTATTGATAATTATATTTTAACTGAAAACTACTTTTTATAGAATTTTCATCCGATCTACTGATCTACGACATTTCTATTGAAGACACTATAATTGTGTAACTCCTATTTTATGTAGTAATGAAGATATAAATCCTTGTGAAAGTTTCAAAAAGAAAATAAGAAAAGCTGAGCATATTCAAAATTATAAAAAGGCAGAATGTCGATCCAAAATTCGGGTTGCAATGTACCGAAAACGTATAAAACTTCATGCAAAATTCGATGTCAAAATAAAGAGCAAAGCAATGCAAGGCAAGGATTCGATAAATTTCTGTTTGCCGCAATTGAGGAAAAGAAATAAGTACCGAACCAAAATTTATAAAAATGCAATGGAAATGTATAGAATAAGATTGAAAATAAAAACTTCAAAATAAACGTTGTCTTTTCGTTTCATAAATAAATTACTTTAAATTAAAATAAATAAAAAAGCCAGGACATCCAGCTGGCTGTCTTATTTTGCACCTACCACAAGCCAGTAGATGGCGTCAGGGCACAAAAAACTATGGGAGTTTGCGTTCTATAGGTTTACTGTGTTGTCTATGAAGAAATGACAAAAGCAGCGCCATCTGTCGGTTCTACCTTACATTTGACAATTCTTGGGTGCGTTCCATTAAAATTCGAAAAGTAGTAATTGTTTTTAAAATTTTAAATTAAAAAACGTCGGCGAAAAAGCATTATACATACCTTGTGTGTGAAACATTTTGCAACGCTCAGTTAATGAAACACTCCGCTGCGCGTCGTGCTTCAAATTAAACTTCGCGCTGCAAAATGTGTTATCTATTCACTTTGATTGTGACCACAACGAAAAACATAGTAGGCGCTGTTTAGCTGTGTGCTGCATACGTTTTACACTAAATATTTGTATGGTGTGAACATGATGTGAAAATGTCAGAATTGTCAAAACTTGACCATGGTAGTAAAGCAATGATTCTAATGTATTTATCAATATTAATAACGGAAATCAATATTTGAAGTAGGAGAAACTAAAAACGTGTGTCTTATTCTGTGATCACGTCTGTTGAAAAGTGGAGTTATATCCAGGTAAGTACAGATTAATTAACGTAAAAACTTCGAAATCACCTCATGCAATTCTCGATATTAATGAAGAACGAAGGAAATGGTAATTTGGCAGTAATCAGAACTTTCAATTAGCATTGATTAATACAAATACCTATTTTCAAATAAAAACTAATCAGACAGAAAGTTCAAAATAATGATTTACAGGGGATGAAAAGGCAGAAGGTATCAAACTACAACACTTACTAGCCAAAATGTACAACAAAAAAGCACAAATAGAGTTAACTTTATTGGTGATGTTCGTTTTTGTGAGTTGTTTTCCCGTTGGCTTCAATAAATGTCTCGATACAAGTCAATATTAACCGTTTGGTCCCAACTTTGAGAAGACGACGTGGCATTTTCTTTTTGAATTCTAAAATTTTGTACCAAAACTCAATTTTATAGATATGCGCACAGTGTACGTCGAAAAACGTTTGCGCAAGTCGTTCTCCGTTCTGTCTTGTGTGAGCATGACGTTTCTGTCAAAATGGCGCCTCCGAGAGTTGCCAACTACGACTGGATTTAGTGTTATCTAAAATTCCCTATCAATAACCTAGCAAGTGAAAAGTTACTACGGAGTGGTCACAATCAAAATGAATAGATTATAACTTCTCACACTCGATTGTAAATAGCTATTAGCTATACAAGGTTATGATAAAGTAACCCATAAAATTCAGAAAACGTAAAGTATTAACTTTTGAAAAAATGCAAAAACACGTCAAACAGTTTTTTAAAGTATTGTTTAATTTAAAAAAAATAAGCATACATATTTATTAGTTATTATTAAAATCAAGTTTAATAAATTTGCTTATTTTTTTTATGTAATCCCTACTTAAACTAGATTTTTATAATCCAGAAAAATAAGCTCTATCAAATAATCTAATCGGTATCGTAACTTCCCATTTCAAAAAAATATTAATGACGACATAACTTTGACAAATTTGACCCAATTATTTTTCTATACATATACGCTAAAAGACGCAGAATTTAAAAAACTGTATTTTTGCATTTTTTCCAAAAATTAATACTGTGCGTTATTTTATCATAACCCTGTATATTATATAGACATATTATAATGAGTCGCGTTGCAATATCTGATATTACAGACTGATTCACATAATTTTCCGACCCTGATAAAGTTTAAATGCAGCCAGTAATACGTTTTTCATTCATAACTTGATTCAAAAATATGAATTGTTTTAAAATTTTGTATGGTTTGGACATCCCTCACAAAAGTCTCAATTATAAAATTTTTAAAATGACAGTTTTCTTTCTATTTAAGAAACTGTCTCGTCATATCCATATCATATCGACCCTTTCGTCATTGGAGCACATTTTAATTAACAAAAAATATTTTAGAATTATACAAAAAAGAATTGTCGAGTGATTATCAATAATGCCAGGAGTGGTCAGATTTCATAGTAAATAAAGGTATCAACTTATAACTGAATAACGTATTACTGGCTGCATTTAAATGTCCTTAGGGTCGGAAAGTTATGTGAATCTGTCTGTATGTCTGTATACTATTAACTAAATCTGTCTATCGATGGACTGCGGTGTACGTATTTAATTTGAACATTTAGCTACAATTCTATTATTCGAGCAAACAAAGTTAAACCGGAGTATAAATTGTTTATGGTGAAACATACGAGGCTCACTTTTCTATCATAAGAGTAGAGAGAAGAGGTTTTACAGAAATTAAAAATGAACTTTCAAATGAACAATCTACATCTCAGCAATCTAAATTTTATTTTAGGGGGCGGTTTAAATTACAACGAAATGATTCATTGCTGCCAACCTCCATCAAAATACTGCAGAAGTTTACCCAGGGTCACATTAAGTTTTTTTGGGACTCCTAAAGTAGATATAAATCACGTCATAGGTCCCTTACCAATTGCCATTTTTTATTCAACAAAAAATGATTTATAAGGTATCAACTAACTTTTATTATGCTCGAACAATAACTTTGATACGCACAGTGTAAAGAAAATACTTTGCATGTATTTTTTCTTGTAACATTATTACACTAAATACGAAAACAACCAAGCATAAACGTTGCCTAAATATAATTACAGTGTCGAATTTTCATGAAATTTTTGTTTTCGTATTTATTGTAGCGGTTACATTCGCAAAAATAATTCGTACTTTTACAGTACCTACGCATATCAACAAAACCTACGTGTATTGTTGTTTGGGAATGAATTTCAGTGAATAAATATGTACACACTTTACGCCTGCATAAGTTTAATACAGGCTTATGAAATAATTGATTCAGTAAGCTCCAGAGTGGAATATTAAAATTTGACGTAAACAGTCCAGACAAGGAGTTCTCCTTACAACTGTAAACTTGGCATTCATAAAAATTTCAAATTCTATCTATACGCCCGCATATTATTTATAACACCCAGTAGATCCTTTCTCTAGGAAAAGCTAACGTCGTCTCAAGTGTCGGAAAATTGCAAATGTCACCGTTATTTCCTCTCTTGTCCCTCGTGTGCGTGTTTTTCTTCTCAGAGCGGTTTCGATGACAACAGAATTTTCTTAGGTGCGGTTGAAGAAGGCACGCAATTGGAAGACAAAGGAATTCAACAAATCTAATTGTTCAGTGTTCTGGCATTTGAAACACAAAGACAAATTTAATTGTTCCGGTGTAGACGGACGAGGAAATTGCCGAATAGCTCAACGGTGGCCTTTTATAAGAGTGGAGGCGACACTTACCTAACTACGCATACTTATACGCACCGTGTTAGTATCATTTGCACGACTAACTACCCCTAATGTAGTAAGCCCAAAACGCAAAGTATTCTGTTGGTTATAGGTAGTTGTGATGTGCTTTGCATGCTTTAACATGTTACCCTACAGTAATTTTATGTCGGTTAAAATTAAATGACACGCTGATTAAGCAGACCTGTTAAGGACGATTCTCATGCGGGGTTAGGTCCTAACTCTACTTTAATGGGTGGACCGCCTAATGATTGCTGTGATTTACTTGATGTCACTTAGCGTTAACAGTTTTGCAAATTTAGTTCGGTCTGCCATCTATTTTATAAGATAAATATCATTAAACTTAACGACGAGAACTATCGACCAACTGATAATATCGCTTACGTATCGAGTAGTACCAACAAGTAGCAAATAAAAAAGAGATAATTCTGCAAGATACTAACAGCAAAATATATGGCAGATAAAAAAGTATAGAAATATTTTTTCAATTACCTACACTTAAAAAGGCTTTAAATATACATTACAGTACGAGTACATCCACAGAAACGCTTTTGGTTGTTTAATTTTAAAAATAAATTCAAGAAATAAAGTGGCCGTCAAAATGACAAAACTTTTCTAATAAGATTAATTTTTTTCACTCCTATCTTTGTCAACGGTCTCATAGATTCTCATCATTCTGCCTCCAAATTTTAGACGTTCTTTAACCACTTTTTAAAAAATTATTGATTAGTCTGATGTGAGCTTTTTTTGGGCACCGAAAACGAAACAGATATTTTATGTGAGGCTTAAATTGCAACGGAACGTGTAATGAGACTATTTTCCTTCACGTATCTTCAACCTGAAAGTGGGGGTGTACTTGATCCCTAGGATTCTAAATGGAAAGGGGTATCACAGGACTTACCATTTGAAAGCCAGACGAATATGCTTTAGGGTAGTGTTTTAATTTTTGTTTTCGGATCAATAGTTCCCGTAAAAATGCAATCTAAAAAACAGTACTCAGATGGAAGGTTATTTTTGGAACGTAGATCAATTTTTAACAATATGTGAAAGCATCGGGTGTTTTTTTAAATTTCACCTCATAGTAGGCGTTGAAGAGTCGATTGTGAACGCACTATACAGGTTACGGATCACCGATCAGTTGCTTAAAATCTTACGTTTTACACGAGTGGTGCGTTCACAATCAACTCTTCAACGCCTACTACGAGGTGAAATTTAAAAAAAACACCCGATATAACCTCTTAGAAAAACTGTGTTGCTGAGTTGCATACTTATTTAAAGATCGAAATCACCACCTGAAAATTGGTTTTTCCTTATCGAAAATTAAGAGATAACAAAAAAATCGTAATAGCAAGCAACACATTTCGGTTTTCGCGCTATACAAGAGTAGGTACAGATAAGGAAAATGAAAAAATTTCGTAATATTTTTTCCACAATTTTTTTTTTACTTAAATAATTTTTTCTGTCATAAGCGAAAAACAAAAAAGCATTTTTTCCGTTTTTTGGATTGCATTTTTACAGGAACTCATGTTCTAATTGCAAAAATAAAAATACTGCTGTAAAGTAAATTGATGGCATTTTCAAATGGGATGGTTTTTGATAATCGTTGCCAATGAAAATTGTAAAAGTCAAGTGCACCTTCACTTTCGGGTTGAAGATACGTAAACGAAAATAGCTACATTACATATTTCTCTTGCAAATTAATTTGACCTATCGGGCTGGTTTTCGACAGATTGCAGATAAAGGTGGCCCAGCTTGTATCATGTGTCGACCCAGTTCATTTTAGAACGCTACGCTCGTGTTTTAATCTTGTCCCTCGGGAAATTAGAAAAGCCCAATTTACACAGAAACTCCTTGCATACAAAATTTTATTGTTTGAAACGACGTCCCTGAAGCTTCCATATCTTTTAAAAATGGTTTTGCATTTGCTTTTGACAGTTTTGACAAATTTTTCAAGATCTGTCAGAAATGTAACGTTGAATGTGTTGTCCAGGGCAACGGTTCGTTATCTGCTAATTTTGCTTCAGGGCAGTTAAGAGGCAGTTTACAAAGGATAAAAATGAGAATTTATGACAGTTGAAAACAATAAAAGAATTATGTTGTTGCTATATTCCACTTTAATTCCCAAAAGAATCGTACTACATATTATCTATTCACTTTGATTGTGACCGCAAGGAAAAAAATAGTAGGCGCTGTTTAGCTGTGTGCTGCATACGTTTTACACTAAATATTTGTGTGGTGTGAACATGATGTGAAAATGTCAGAATTGTCAAAACTTGACAATGGTAGTAAAGCAATGATTTCAATGTATTTATCAAAATTAATAATGGAAATCAATATTTGAAGTAGGAGAAACTAAAAACGTCTCTCTGATTCTGTGATCACATCTGTTTGAAAAGTGAGGTTATATCCAGGTACAGATCATTCAATGTCGAAACTTCAAAATCACCTCGTGCAATTCTCAATATAAATGAAGAACGAAGGAAATAGTCATTTGGCAGTAAGACAAACGCGAAAAATGTCTGGGGATTACTAAACGTAATCAGACCTTTCAATTAATTGCATTGATTAATACAAATATTTTCAGATAAAAACTAATCAGATAGAAAGAAACATGAAGTTTAGAAAAATGTTTTATAGGAGATGAAAAGGCAGAAGGCATCAAACTACAGAACTTACTAGCCAAAATGTACAACAAAAAAGCACAAATAGAGTTAACTTTATTGGTGATGTTCGTCTTTGTGAGTTGTTTTCCGTTGGCTTGAATAGAATGTATCAAAACAAGTCAATATTAACCGTCTGGTCTCAACTTTGAGAAGACGACGTGTGGCATTTCCTTTTTGAATTCTGAAATTTCGCACCAACACTCAATTTTATAGATATGCGCACAAAGTCTACGTTGGTCTAGTTCGAAAAACGTTTGCGCAAGTCGTTCTGTCGTTCTCCGTTCTGTCTTCTGTGAGCGTGACGTTTCCGCCAAAATGGCGCCTCCGAGAGTTGCCAACTGCGACTGGATTTAGTGTTAAGTATCTAAAATTCCCTATCAATAACCCAGCAACTGAAAAGTTACTAGGGACTGGTCATAATCAAAATGAATAGATATTAGTAAGATTGGATTAATTTTAATAAATTTCGTTTTTTAAGTTTTAATTTACATCTTATTGATTTTATGGTTTATCACAATGATATTTATTTTTTGATGACTTTTTTTCAGTTTTTTCAGTATTTTTGCCAGTGTGATTTGTTGGTTAGTCAATAAACTGTTGGATCATTGTTGGTAAGCTTTTACAGAGGTTGACTCAACCGTAAACACATTTTTGTGATTAACAAAAAATCGTGTTAATTCGAAAACAGCAACCATTCAAAAGGATTTACAACATAACGCAGTAATAAAAGTCGTTAAGAGCACAGCCCCTGTAACAGGTGAATAATATAACGTAGATGTCATAAATATTCCAGTTATACACAGGAACACAGGCATGTCTGGTGATGATTATTTCAAAAATTACAAGTTATTTTGTATATTTATGTATTTTATATTTTAACTTTCAAATGTTTTATTTATTACTTATAATACCTACAATACATTACGTAATTTTTTAACTTTAAATTTTAAACTTTATTAAAAAAATTTAACGTAGAAAAAAATTCCTTTTACAATATGTAATTTGAAAGTGATATTAGATATAGAATTTTGTGATAGTGTAAAAAACCAATTTACTTGCGTATAATACCTTCCCAACCTTTTCTTTGCCCTCGACAGATCAATTCGAAAATTGCAGTTCGCAACTTCACTGTATTTTATAGTCCCATCATCTGGAATGTTGCTGCCACATTGCTTAATGTATGTACCTATTTGTAATAAAAATTATGGTGCAAATAATTTAATCATATTTCTAGAAATAAAAAAATAATAATATAGACGTTAACTGTGAGGCGTAAAACGTTTTTGTAAAATGTTAAGTGAGAATTATTACTTTGATACCCTAATTAACATAATAAATTGGAAATAAAATGTGTGTAACTGCATTTGAATTAGTAAAATAAGTGTCATTTAAGATGCTTTACTTACGTACAGTAAGTATAAAAATTTAACATGACAGTTATAATAGCTGGCAGATCGCCCCATTAGATAATCCATTGATCGAGCTATCGAGCATAAAATTATATTTATGGAAGTCGGAAGCTGTTGGGAATTTAGATTAATTAACTGATCTTCTCAGAACTGTTGGATACAACTTGAGGTTTATTATTTGTTTTGTGGCTATTAACACTGATACTGATTTATTAGAGAAATAAAAAAAAAGGAAAGAGTTTTGAAAATGTTGATTTTATTAAAGTTACAATGCCAACAGAGGTCCCAAATATTTCAGTCGTACAATTAAGTAATAGACATTTACGATATAAGCATTGTAGTGGATAACTCATCGCGGGTCGTAATATGCAGTTACGATACAAATATCGCACAACAGTTTATCTAAGACTATCTATTATTATCGTAAGAAAGAATCAGTAAATGAGCAAAAATGGTTCTACACAAATGAAGTGATCGGGTGAAGACACTTTTTATATTTCTCGCGCCTCTGTAACCACTGCGAAAAAGGAGACGATATACGCGATACAGATCAAGTATTTTCTCAAACATTATAATACAAACGAAATCACGACAAAAATACAAACATTTTACGTTGCATGGTAATGTCTTGCACGCACAAAGGCGGTAAAGTGTCACCTTCCCACACCAGTGCGCGAAGTAATAGGTATTTTAATGAAAGCTATAAAATTTAACACGATATATTGATAGTAGATAAAACTAGATTTATTCCCCGCATAATTTATCCTAATTAATTTTTGATTTTTAGTCACTATTACAAGTTAAACAAAGTTAGGGTATAAATGTAAGAAATTAAAATAGAAGCATTTACCTGGCGGAGCTATGTAATGTGACATTAAGCTTTATTTAGATCTTTATAATTACTTGGCTTTGTAATACTCAACTTATTTCTGAATGCAAAACACCAAACACGAGAAAAGTTTCACAAGCTGTTGTATACTACTTTTTATTATTCCCTTTTGGGCTGTTAAAAGATTGTGTAATTTATTCTTAAAATAGATATTTGAATGTTGTTCCTGTTGCTGAAACGACATAATTTTAAAACATAATGTTACAATCAAAAATTTTAGCTTTGGCTTTACCATCAGAGTGATAATTAATTTGAGAATCCCTTTCCAGTACAAGCCTGCGATAAAATAAAAAGCATTGGCACTAAATTTCGCGATTTCGCTTTACAATGTGCTAGTAAAGTAGAAAAATCGGAGTGTTATCGATGCCAAAGAAATAAATCACGAGCGACTCGAACATCGTACAATCTCTAAGTGCCGTCGGTGCATCCGTGCATGTTTTTGCATTTTCAGGAGATGACGTTAGCGCCGGTCACAGGAAGTTCCTGTGACGTCATATATCCCATTGTCGCATAAATCACAAGTTCCGGATCCGTGCACAGTCTGCCGGATCACTCACTCCATTGTTATTGCTTGCTTGTTGCAAATTTGTTTCGAATCGGCGCTCTATCTCCCAATAGATTTATTGTCGATTTCATAGTGGCATGAGCCATGAAGGGATTAGGTCGCTTAGGTCGTATTTTACACGATATTATTAATTACTGTCGCGATTACATTCCCAAGGGGACTCTTCATTCGGTTAATCGCGGCGCAATAAAGAGCTAAACCGAAGAGTCGTAAAAACATGCCTACAAGCCTTAAATGTGCGACAACATTTTCACACCAGCTATTAATTGTTGTGATATAAAGACTTCCTCTCAGGAAGAGATTTGGATGTTTATAAATTTCTGACGATAAATGATTCTGTTTGTTTGCGGAAAGCAGTTGAAGATGACCGAAATGACCGAACCTTTTTAATACAAAATCATATTTTAACAGTTAAGAACACAAGATTCTTCTACCAGCAAAAACTCGTAAAGTAAGGTAAGATTTAATGGACACAACACACATTTTTTTCATGGACATAATTAAATTCACATCTATTTTAAATTGAAATATTTGAAGACTTTGTGTTTTGAGGAAAAATGCAATGCGATGTTGAATTTTTAATTTTAGCAATTCCACTAAAGTAGGTAGTTGAAATCGATTTAGAGAATGCCAACGTAAATATAACAAATAATGAATTTTCAAAAGGACAATCGACACAGCTCATCCAAGCAAGAACCATGATAGAAAATACTCGTATATTTAAATCGACTTGTAATCAGGAATCATTGTCCGAGTTCAGATTGGAACTACGTATTTCAGTTCTATTGTTTGTTTTCACTCTTATTTAAAGTAATTTTCAAACATAAATGTCATTGGAGAGCATGTTTGAGATAAACACAAATCGAGTAAGTAATAAAGAATAATAAATATGTAATAAGTAACATAATGTTTACTAAAACTTACGAAAAAATAAAGCTTGTTTGTCTAAAATTTGAAGCAAATTTAGTGGGAACGTCAAAAACAACTTCAACTTGTGAAATATGTGAATATGTATTTTAGAGGGAACAATTTATTAAATTATCCTACTTATAGTCTAGACATGACATATTTTATTTTCAAAAATAAAAAAGCAGAAAAGGTGATTACAATCTTCAACACCTAAATCCGTAACATAGCAACAAACAACATGGTCACAAAAAAATGATTAAAAATCTATTCATTTTTGAAAATGGGCCAAATTGCAAAGAATGTGTAATGTGATTTATGTCGTTTTTGGATCATTTCCGAATGTAGATTATACACTGTGACAACACTCAACGAGAAAAAGAATCAATCACTGCACTGCAAAGGAATGGTGCTAGCTACCTACGAGAAATTGCTGTGAACTGAAGGCCTTAAAAATTAGCCGCTCAATCCGCAGTTATGCTATAGTTCATTTTTTCTTTAAAATAATTGTCAAAGTGTTGTCATGTTGGTATGAGCGACTAGTTATTTGATGGTTATAAAGGCCCATTCACAATGCCGTTAACGTTACGTTGATGTTAAAACATTAATGTTAACGTTAGATCTAGAAATTCAAAATGACATCTATTTCAGTGTAGACCTTTCACAATGGCGTTATAATGAAAGTTAATACAGAGTTTTCGCGTTACGTTCTGTTAAAATAACCGGTACGCTATTCGCGAAAAATTACCGTAATAGATTATTGTAATAATGAATCGGTTACGCTATTGCCTAGCAACATCGGCGTTAGCGTACACGGTTATCTGAAAAACGTAACGCGAAAACTTTCTATTGTTACATGATATTGTTAGCGTTAACGTTAGACCGAGAAATGTTCTGGATTCTTAACGTTACATTCTAACATTAGCCAACGGAAATAATTTAAAAAAAATACTAAAATACATGTAATTAGATCTAACGTTAACATTAACGTTTTAACATGGACGTAACGTTAACGTCATTGTGAAAGGGCTGTTAGGTTGGCGAAATTAAATTTCAATTATCTCAGCCATTTTGATGTAAAAGTGGTTGCACTACTGAATATGTTCAGTTGTATTTTTAAGTGTCATTATCGTCTTTATTTCTCGTCTTTTGGTATAAAATTTGCTTACACCTGAAACTTTTCTTCTGACTTTTGAAAATTATTGGGATAACCTCAAACCTGATCTAGGGAGATTTTACGATACAGATGTTCCGAAATGAAAGGTTTTAGGGTGGTACAGCCTGGTCTTTAAGGGAATTTTGCCTTTGACAATTGTTAAAAAAAAGGACTTTATTTATTTACCACAGTGTCGGTTAAAGACCAGAGTCATTCGAGAGAACCACGAGACTTTGTGCCTTCTCCATCAAGACTGTTGTCTCTTTAGTCCAGTAAACTGGGAATCCTGTCGAAGAAAATCTGAACAAAAAGTTTTTTTTGACTTTGTAGATTAAAGGGTGGAAATCAGGGTGCCTGATTTTCTCAGTCAAATTAGATCTACCAGCAATGTTAATTAGATAATAACGACTTCCTTGCTGATTTTTGAATAAATTTGGTCATATACAAAATTTCAAGAGGACTAATACTTTTCATGCACCTAAACAATTTAAATGTCGCCACACAGGTCAAATTACCTGTTGTTAAACTGATTTTTGTTTGTTTTGTAGAGAATAAAATTATCTTCCAAATGGTGGCAGAAAAATGAGAGAGATGGTCCAATAAAAATTGCTAAACTCCGTACACTGATAGATTGCACGTTTTTTTGACAGAAGACAGACACAGAGACAAGTGTGGCGAGAAATAATCTGCAAGGCTACAACGGTTTTCTAAATAACGTGAAACAATTGAGATGGAGAGTTTAGTATTTTTCGTTGCGTTATGTTTTGGAACTAGAATTCGATACATTTGTTATTCTAAAACGCAGAAATTCACGACAACGGATATTTAGCGTAAACCACTGGTCATAGCAACTAACGTTTTTACCTAGGCATTATAATAATTATAAGCTTACTGTTAAAAAGTTAAATGAGAAATTTAATAACCAAATATTTGAATATCATTGGAAAAGTACAATTTCAAAGATAAATATAATATATATTTTTTTTAAATTCTTAAAAATGGAAATCAACAATCAGAAACTCAGTGAATAGCTAAATAGGTTATGCTCTTTATTAAATTATTAGTTAATTTTCGGGGGGGATCAGTTCTCATTCTTTAAGTAATGCAACTTCCAACTTATCTGAAGTGCATATTAAGCAAATTAAACTACTTAATAATTCATTAATTGATGTTGCAATTGACTCCCATTTTCTCTATCGGATTGCTATTTGGTTAAATTATTCTCTCCATACTATGCTCTTGAAAAAGAAGATTATTGCTATTCTGTTACGACGCGCATTATCATCAACAAAAATAAATCATTACGAAATCTTGGGTAAATGGGATTACAACGGACAAAAGACACCTTTGGCATTCATTGTTTCCCTTTTCAAATAAATATCCGATCATTTACAATGGCCCCATCCCAGACTTCTATACTTCCTCCCCACGAAAACTCGTCCCTCAGAATGGTGTAGTTGAAATTTTGACTGAGCAGCAAATAAACATGTTTTCCATTCTTTCATGTCCCAATTTAGGTGATCTTGTGTCCAAGTGCTGCAAATAGCACGATGGTTTCGATTTAATGATATACCCTTAGCACGCCTTTTGCCTCTAAAATTGCATTCATGAAGTCTTCGTGCAACAGTGTATGAGGAAATAACAACGCCGGTTGCAGCTCGTAAGCCATTATTAATTTGAGTAACATTGTGTGTCAAATTTCATCTAGCTACAGTCTTATAAATATATTAAGCCTGTGCTATGCTTGGAGAACCTCCTCTGTTTCGAAATGACACTATAAGTAAACTAAATTTCTGGAGTGCCCGGTTTATGATGCTGGGTGGAACATTAACAAATGTTGCGATTGCTCTGTAAGGGGAGCAATTCTGACTCGTACTTCGAGTGGTGTTTAAATGATCTTCAACAATGCTAAATCCGTTTTTGAAAAAAAATTTTTTCTTAATAGAAATATTTGTGTTATTCATTTTTTAAAGAAAAAGGTAGTATCGAAAGTTCCAATTGACAAACAAATTATCTAGAAAGAACGACATAAAAATACCAAACCCTAGAAATTTGGAATGTAATTCATATACAATGTAGGTGTTGCTTTTGATCGCCAAAATATGTATAATATGTATTTGAAATATTCAAAAAGGGTGCTAAAACCTCACATCACATTTAACAATGTCTTGAACTAAGTATAACATAGTTCAATTTTATAATATTATCACATATTATATCCCAAGTGCAAAATTTTTTATCGGAAAATTTTTTACTAATGATAATGAACGAAAACATCCATAAATGAGGTCGACTTCGTCTCGTGCTCTTATTTGATAATAATTGGTCTTCTGACCGAATAATTTATGGATTTTTGAGTTCATTAGCAAAAAATTTGCCGATATTAAAATTTTGCACGAGGGGTATACGGCTGATTATTTCCTGGATAGAATGAAAACAAACGCATTATTTCCAATCCTTTTTATCCAAAATAATTTATTAAAAAAAAAATCAGGTACCGACATTTTTTATCCGATTATTGCACAGTGTGCATTTTAGAGAAATTTTATCGGGTTATTTTTTTTGTTTTCTCGTTTTGATTGGTCAATATTTGTCACGCAATTGGTTGCTAGACATGAAGGAAATAATCACCGAAAGAGCAGAAGTACCCAAAATTTTGACCTGACAATGCCAATGTTTATTCTGAAAATTGGAAAAAGCACCTTGTGGTACTTACTTTTCGGAAAATGAAGGTCAATAAGATTTGCGAACAAAAAATTCTTATAAAAGCATTAAAGCAGCCTTATACCAAATATACAGGGTCATTCTCATTATAAATGATTCACCCGTCGCAGTAGGCGTTGGTGGCGTAGTTGTTGAATGTGCCGCAAGCCTCATAACATGAGTGAGACTAGTATCGCCGATAGGTGGCGATACTGGTGGTAGTGGAAATCTGTCTACTAGTTTATCAAACGTTGCAAGGCTGGCGGCACATCCAAAATTTTTGTGGGTTTTTAACGCCAATTGTGATGAGGATGACCCTGTACTATTGTCTTAGGTAACTACGTTGAGACATCGAAGAAAAAAGAATGTTCTTAGTTTGTGTCTTCAATCCATCCATCCTCGTCTTCTAGAATATCTCAAATAAAGATGTCTAAATATTATTTCATGGTTTCTTGTCGTTATTGAATTCTTTTTACTAAACAAAACTTGAAACGGGCAATTATGATTTGGCGGTTGCAGATGATGTGTATGTAAATGCTACGTGACGAATCAAAGGAACACTAATTCATTTAACAAAAACAACATTGGCGGTAATGCACTGTTTTGGTGTAAAAAAAGGATAAGGAAGCATTGTTTCATTTTCATTCCCTTCTTTGGGAAAGCAAGTTGCTGTAACCAACAACACTGGAAAGGATGCAGGTTGCCAGGATGGGTCTGGTTAGGATGGTTAGGAATTCGGAAGGATGGTGGTATGTACTGAGGCGTAGAGATCTGATAAGCGCTTTTCGCACATATCACGGTGTAATGGTGAAAACCTCCGAAAAAACCATCTCAGTCAGGCAAATCTAGGATTCGAACCCGGTACCTCCCGAATGCTTAGACATAGTACAAGGTGACCAACAAGAAAACAAATTAACAGTGCTAAACTTCGTCCAACGAGAGATTGGGAGTTTTTAAATTGTATTAAATTAACGCAACACTACAAAATGCACTAGAATACATTAATTAGAGCACAATTTCAGGGCAAAAATGTTACTGCTTGAAGGATATATATATTTCAAATTTTAGTGCGCTAGGTATTACTTTCTCTACGTAAAATTTTGTGATTTTTATGTCAACCAATCTCTCAAGATTGGTTGACATAATTACCTAGCGTAAATTATTTATTTATTTACCTTCAAGCAGTAACTTTTTTGCTCTGAAATTATGCTGTAATTAATGTATTCTAGTGCATTTTGTAGTGTTGGGTTACAAGTCTACAATTTAATATCGCCCAATCTCTTGCTGGACGGAGTATACCTCATCTTTTGCTTTTGTTTTATCCAAACGTCTGTCTTAGCTTGATCATACACGTATGTATTCTTGATTTACATGTTTTATTGGTTGCCTACCTCTCGAAAAATCTATTATTAATTGATTACTAATAAAATAATGAATCTTCAATGGTAAAACCCATTTTACCACTTATTCTTGGATAATTGTTGCTTAAAATTATAGGAAACGTTCATAAACTTTGCCGAAACCGAAAACTTTTTTCAAGGTTAACGACAACACCGTGGCTTTAAAATTAACGTTTCTTTGACAGTTCACCGCAAAATCTGCTTGCCAGTGGCGTCGCGTTTGGAAATAAAGCTAGTAAATTACCCATTCTTACTAATGTAAATGTTACCCTTGTTTATTTAATAAATTTTATCCATTATCAGATATAATAATAAAGTTCATGAGGCATGATTACTAATTATAATAAATAATATTATAATAAAGTAGCTTTTCAGACCACACAATGTCTACGCCCATGCATTGAACGCTTATTTACATAAAATTCCCTTACTTTGTATCTTGGTGCACTAGCAGGGTTTATTAGCTTGCATTCCGGTAGTGCATTCTAAGAAACGTTCTAAGTGAGTTCTTTTGGGTTTCGAAAATTAACTACAGATTCTGTATGATTATTTTTCCTGAAGTTCTTTTTATTGTATTGTATTGATAATTCACTTGTAAATATCTATCAAAATAAATTTCTATTTAAATATACAGGGATATTCACGAAAGGGGTACTTCTGATTTTTTTTGCCTTAAACCATTATACATTTTGCAACAATCTCTTGATTTCAAATTTTAAAAATAATTATAACTGAATTCACGATGGCTCTTACTCTAGTGTCTTTGACATTAAAGCAAAAAATCTGAAAAAAGACTGCATGATCCTCATGTCGAAAGAATGCTGTCGCCGCTGCGGATGTTTACAAGCCGATGGCAGACACCTTTTACATTAACTTAATTTGTTAATTTATCTGTTGAATTTTGATTAAATACAAGTTTATCTGTCAACCTGACATTTCTGACAAATCTATCTAACTTACTTTGATTTCTAATTTAATAGTTATTAAGGTATCAAGGATGTTATAAGGCTGATAACGCGCGAGGTCGGCAGAGTGAAACCCGAGGGCCTCCGGCCCCAGGGAAGTACGCCGACCGAGGGCGTATCATTATAACACCCGTGGTGCCTTCAAAACTTAATGTCCGACTAGTTTCGTGTGTTTTTGGATTGACAATGATTTGATTAATAATAAATTATGTTGATAAGCACTGCACTATTACTTGATAGTATTATCCGTAATAGTGTATGTACTCCGGCAAAATTGCCGTGCCGCCGGGTGGAGGTGGGATACGAAAATAATAATAAAATAGGTATAAACCTATCAGTCAAAATTTGGTCGTAACTAAACAACGAAGACCTTATAACACCCTAGAGCCTGTTATTTGAAGATAATGCCCTAGGGGATTATTTCTCTAATAACGTATCAGAAAAATGTGTCATTAACATTATCGTTCAATAACAACACAGTAGGACATTAAAGAAATAGCGTATTTGATTTAGTATTGGGTGATTCCAAACTATTGTGGATAAGTATGGCAACTGTGTACGAAAATGTATGTAGCAACTGTGTGGGTGGGGTAGCGTTGACATTTGTATGACATCTCATAAGCGTGCATTTGATTTTTTTTATATCATTGCACGTTTTTAAAAAAGAAATAATGATTCAAATAAATTCTCTTTACTAACATACTAATAAAGTTATATCTAACAAAAGATACAACGCAATATTTTCTTGAATTAAGACTAATAACAATAATAATAAGTACTTGTTGTTTAATCATTAAGTCAAATTCACGAATCGAACAGAAATAACGCAAAATCTGTTGAACACCAAGCAATTATGTTCATTTAGGTGCATAGCGCAACTTGACACCAATATCAGTAACTAATATTGTTAATTGATATCGATTCTAGGTCACCAGCCAGCCTATAGGTAATTTTCCTGCTCGGAAATTGGCTTACTTTAGATAGTATCAAATGTATTTTTCCAATTTACGTAATTTTTGATAAATATTATATACACTACATATTTATAATTTAATACAATCAGTGTCATCTTTTTAGTTTTTAGTAATGAAACTATCTAGTTATGTCTTATTTCCTCTATGGTTTAATTTAAGGACATACATTAATTGATCAAAGAATTAACACATGAAACAACTTGTTGAAATAAATCATAAGCTGTCTGTAGGTACATTGTTAATTTTCCGGTGTATCTATACCTAAACGATTTTCTTCCAAAGGAACTCAAAATATACATAGAATGAATGACGTTATGTAGTTTTCATAAAATTAAATTGCACCACTACAAATTTTAGATATGTAAATATTAAAATTATTATTGAACAATTTGCAAATGTTTAAACAAATTACTCTGCGAAAAGCTACTTGCAGGATAAAAAAAAAAACAATCCCGCCAACATATTTAACACATAATTAGAAGAATATAAAGTTGTAGCGGGGTAAATTATTGTCTGAAACAATTTTAAAAAGAAAATGAAAATAAATAGCTGACGTAATTCAGATGTAATGATTGTCTTGTTCGATAGTTTAACTACTATTGTTCCGTGATAATAATGATTACAAAAGAATTTAAAGAACTTTCTGTCTCATTGTAGCAATGATTCAAGCAACTTCATGGTCCCGCTGGCTTGTAAACTAAAGAAGTCTGTAACGACGACACGGTGGGTGAAGATGGATGCGGCGATCCCTCGTGGGGTTCTGATTCATTGCCGAACTAGAGACCTTGCTATCGTTTAACGAATGTGAAGGGTTCATTCACAAGGTTTTCAACTAAACCGAGGCGACCTTATCGAACATTAATATAGTCTTCTTTTTAAACATGTAATGTATATAAATTAAAAGATATTTCCGAAATTTATGACTTTTCTTTTTCTTATTTTATCATCGGTACTGGCCGTAATATGCCATAAATTATGTTGGTTTGTTGGAGCGATGATAAGCTTATACACATTTTTCCTTCTTTACGGACGCAACTCTTCATCGGTCTCATAAGAACACTATTTTTACATTTGAAATATTCGCTTATATGACCGCTGCCGTGAAATATTTGAAAAGTTAATTTCTTCGCACATTTCCATTGGAAGTTATAAAAGATAAAGTAGTTTCCGTATTTGGCATTGTGAAATATTTTCCGAGCTATAAAATTTTCAACAAAGCCATTTTCTCTAATATGGTCTTATCGCCACTTGAAGCAGTCAGATACAGATAGTGTTTTATTTATTTTCGCTGAAATACCGAAAGCTTCCCGATTCTAAACGATAACGTAAATAGACATAAAAACACCGACATGTTATTTACTGCAATCGCGATTATTGATAATTTATTTGCATCTTGCGTGAACGCTGGCATTTTTATTTTACATTTGAATATGTGTTTGGATTCTTTAACGACGTCATTATATCAAAAGAACAAGACAATCGAGGAGATATATTTGAAAATAAAATAAAATTGTCTTCTTTTGACATTAAGCGCTAAAAATATTAATAGGGCCTGAGAATATGCTACATATACTAACGGCCCTCAAAAAAACATAAAATATTCTATAATAAATAGTTATTTAGGAAATGAGTGCGCATGAGCGCATTATTTGAGGCACGAGCGACAAAGGAGCGAGTGCTTCATTTGCGCGAATGTGCCGAATACGTCTTCCCGTATCGAAGCCCGTACAACATTTTTTGAAACCAACATTATGTCTGATTTGTCGTATACCCTTTGTGAATAGGATGGCGCTTGTCCATGCGTTTGGCAAAGTGTCAATCGAATTAATAGAGTTTATTATTATCAAGTCACATTATTTTCAGAATGCTCAAAAAGGCGAATGCTTTTTGGATGATTTTGAAGCACTAGTGCTTCAAAATGGCCTGCGACCGCATAGTAGTGCGCAAACATTGATTTCGCGTACTACTATGCGGCCGTGAAATGTCATTTTGAAGGTAGCGAGTTCAAAAAAAGTTTGTTTCTTATTTAATATTATCATTAGACATAACAACAACGCACTCTTGTATTGTTTGACACTTAGAGTAATTAAACTTTACAAAACGATAACTAAATATTTCCTACGTCCTATTTATTTACCACCACATGATATATCAAAGACAATAGAATGAATTAAATTGGACTCTATTGAAAAATAGTATAAAATCCATTTCTACTTTATTACAATATGCTTTTTAAAATTCGTTAAACGTTTTGTAGTCGGCTAAAACGACACATGAAACATACAAAATTATTGATGCATTTGAGGTAAACTCAATTTTTTGAAATGTTTACATAATACTTCAATGTTGGGAACGTTCTAAATTTGTTTCTGATTGAAAGCAGTAAAAACAGTGCTTGGGTGTATTGACATTAAAACTGTAATCGTGGTCGAACTTTAAATAAAAAACATTACGGCAGTATGCTATACAACCAAAAAATAAAGTACATTTTTTACGGCTGTGTTTACCAAATAGTTAAAAAAGAAAACGACTCTAGGACTTTTTAATATAAAAAACATAAAGTTGTGCTTGAAGGGACGTAGCTAATTTTACAGCAAGATTCTTCGAAATTTGTTGATAAATATTTATAATTATTCTTGAATAATTTACTATCCCACCTCCACCCGGCGGCACGGCAATTTTGCCGGAGTACATACACTATTACGGATAATACTACTTACGGATAATAATAATAATTATTATTATTTATTCTGCGATAAAAGGATTGTTTATTTAAAAACACATAATTTATTTACATTTTTTAAATTTGCAAATCACACAGCGATCTTGGTGTCATTATGAATACATGATAACAATGTAATGTTACAGGATCAAAAATGCTTGTTTGTCTTTGTTATCATCGGAACGAATGCGAGGGATTTCATTTTGATCCCATCCGTTTTTTACATTATTGTGTTACAATAAATTAACACAAAAAATTTTAATTACGTAAATACTCCTTCTAAGTCATTAATAAACATGAATAAATGAAAAAGTATTTGGAGGTTTCCAAACTATTACAGATATTGTTTTAAACTTAACTGAAGATTGCTATTTTAGCTACAAGGGACATAAACATTTCTAAAACAAGGGTGACAACGTTCTATGTTATTTGAATGAATAAACAAGTTAAAGGGTGGGCACATAACTTTGAGACCGGTATAAATTTTATGTCAAGGAGATGGGTCTAATGTTATAACATTCTAACTTTATAGCTAGGTCACCTTATATTCATTATAGCAGTTCCAATCATTTTGCTAATTATAAATTTAAATTTTTTAAAAGGGAATAAAGCTTTCCACTTGCTGTTACAATAGTTTCATCGTCGAGACAATCTTTTGTACGTAGTACGGCAAGTTATTTTTTTCTTCTTCATTCATGAATAATATTATCAGCCATTTTGCATAACCATCAAAATCTGTTTTTTGCTTAAAAAACTGATGAGAAATAGTCCGAACTTTTTAATACTTAAATAATTTTGTTATTTTAATTTTAATTATTTGTTTATTTTTTTTTATTATAATACATTGTACTGCGCTTAAATGGCTTCCATCAAAATCGCTTATTTGTGAACCATCTCGAAATAACATTTCTGAGTTTTCACGTGTAATCTGCTCGCGGTGGTATGTCCGCGCTAAAGCAATTTCTGCACCACCTGGTGCGATGTGAATTTAAATTAAAGAAGGAATTATTGAAATTTAACCGCTCCACACAAAGCTCCAGGAACGAGGTTTAACGGCATACAAGTATTGGATGTTTGGTTCTTATCCGCATTGAAAGTAACAATTTAAGTTAATTGCCGTTTCATTCCGGCGTAATTCCCGAATTACAAATCCCGCTGAAATAAAGTACTACCGAAACATACATTCATAGTGGTAATTGTTAGAGGTAATTGAATTCTATCGTTAGAGTAGTATCGAGAGAGGTGCCCCGGAACTGCAGCATATCCAGGTAATTACGCTACAGCGTGTTTAACAAATCATAAAACTGAGCCCGGAATTCGTACCCAGCCTTGTTTCTCTACCGAGCCGTTCTGCATTTATCGCCTACTTGAATTTGTTTAACCCTTTCTATACAAATACAACTACATTTTGTATTCCTGTTATTTTGCTGGGTTGTTGAATTTTGCATCCGACTACCTGGACAACTTGTTTATAATTACGAGTTTATTCACCATTAGCAACAAAATACAACTTGGAATACACAGCGAAACTTATTAATTACCTACCGTCTTATTCAAACAACGTTCGCATCTAAGCCAGTAATGTACAATTAGTAATTTGTTTCTTTGAAATATTATAATTTTAACATAAAATTAGACCTTAAAAGTGAAGGCGGATTTTATGAGAGCGGAAGTATGAAATGCACATGTCACAAATAGCAAATAGAAGTAGATTTAGTGTTTAAACTATGTATTAAAGGAAAATTCTTTAATAGACTTTAAAACAATAAAACAATAGTCGGTATTGAATTATATGTTAAAAAAAATATATGAGTTTAATTCCGTGCAGCTCATACCACTTATTGTCTTCTTTCAGAAATCTGCGAATTTGCTTTTATAAAACAGGCAGATAGATAAATTTATGTTTTATTCTATCTGCAACACTGTGAGGACTGTGTTATAACACAATTTTTTGAAACATCTTTAATACAAAATACGAATAATCCCGGAGGAGCTAAATAAATCGATGAGGATTTTTCTCAGTTTAAAATGAAAAACAGCGTTATAAATAAATAAAACTTGAAACATCTTTTCTAGGCACCTTTAATGAAAAAGGTAATTTTACGTACTTACTCCCAAGCGGACGAAAAGTAACTATTTTTCGGATGCACTTTTTCGTACGCACTTTTTTAGACTGACGTGACGCCATCTGTTGGTCTGCTTAGTAAGTTAACAACGAAACCGACAAAACCGAGTAAATCGACTGAAAACAAATGACTATTTGCAAATTAAATTTAACCAAAACCAAAGTATTTTATTTGCCCGAGAAAGTGTTCTATCGTTTATTTCTGGTGCTTATTTGGTGCATAATAAAAAATTAACGTTCATATAATCGATAGCAACAGCGTAAGTAATGAAGAAATGTCTAATACGCCGCCGGACATCGCAGATGATAATGGCAATAATTGTCCTGTCACCATAAATTATGTAAATAAGTAATTGTATTGCAAAAAGTAAACTTCTTGTTTTGTTGGCGCGCAGATAAAAAATTTTATTTATAAAAAAATTGTTAATATGTATTAAAGAATGTATCTGATTGAAAAAAGTAGATACAAAATAAATTTGTAATTTTTCCAATGATGTCATTTGCTTTGTAGTTCGTGCGGTCGCCTTAAAAATTTAATGTGCACCTCTGCCAAAAAGTGCCTTTTTTTCCTCGCCTGTTTTCAAGCCTCGATTGTGCCTCGACTAGAAAACCCAGACTCGAACGAAAAAGATGCACTTTTTGGCACACAAAGAACTAATCCCGGTTCTCCATAAATTTAACACAATGGGCTGTTGACAGTATGTAACGGGTGACTATTAAAATTTTCACTTGGAGTTGGCTTTGAACGAGTTTTTATTTTTTCTGTTACTTTAGACACACAAGAACGAACGACAAATGTCAGTCAGTACAATTGAAAACATTTATTGAAATGTCAAACTTGTCAGTGTCTAAGGTGCAACGGAAAACAAAGAATGATCCATAGCCCACCCTAAGTGAAAATTTTAATAGTCACCCGTTACATATTATGAATTAAAATTGTATGCTTTTTGTTAGGTTAATACCCAATTTTTCGTTATTAACACAAATGCGAAAATTTTTTTCATCTTCACATGTCCAACAGAAATAATTATTCACAAGAAGTCTAAAATGTATTAAAAGAGAGTATCACTTCAAACATACTCATATTATGCTGAGACAGAATATTCTACGTTCTCAAGTTCCAAAGTTAACAGAAGCACACATCTAGTCATAAGTACATTTGCTGTTTATTGATTTAAAATATTTATTTATTTAAATTTATCTTAACAAGAAAAAATTAACAGTTATTGCAACAAACAAAAATTTCATCCCCGATTAATTTTGTAAAAGCTGTATGCATATTATCTAATGGAACAAAATAATTCAATAATAAAATCCCTAAAATAATTTTATATATTTTATTATTTTACCATTGTTAAATTTGTAAAACGTTGTAATTATAGATGTAATTATAATGGGTATTCATTTAATATTCTGGTAGCGTCACCTATGGAAACCTTTTATTTTGAAAAACAGATGTCGCAGCGTTAAAATATGACATAACCTCACTATAAAATAACAGCATGACACGAATTATGATAAAAAAGTAACAAAGTTACAATTCACGCACAAATTAAATTGAGATGCTGGAAATGTCTACCTTCTCCTTGTCGTAACAATTTGTGGCACGTTCCTACTTTCCTACACAAGGTTCACTCTGTTGCGTTGCGATAACTGACGTATTGAAGTGTGGGGAGCATTTTGCATTATTTCTCTTGCAGTTTCATTAACTGCAGCACTGCGTTTTAGCGGCCGACCCCTGTGATTTTTCTTCGGTAAACGCCTCCAGTTTCCCGAAACAACTTTACACACCGGCTCAGGTTGTCTTAGAAGGTTTTCCGGTCAACAATAACATTCGGAGATTCGGCGATAAACTCTTCTAAGCAGTTTTGTACGGAATAGATCCATGAACCATTCACTTTCAAACCATTGCGAAAATAACTTTCAATCAAAAACCTTTTCTGCTCTAACGTGAACACCAGCAAACAGTAAACGTAAACCTCTCTGAAGGCAAATGTCAAAATATGACAGTTCTATTCTAATTTTACTAATCGGAAGCTCAAATGACGACATGCCTTAACAAAAACAAAATATATCCATAGGTAATGCTACCAGAATATTAAATGAACACCCGATAGAATACAAATACAATTCTTTTTTTTGCAATCGTACTGTAATGAACACTTTACTTTAATAATTTTCCACCTGGAAAGTTCCATTTTACCGGACTAGTCCGCTGAGTGTGTTTTTACCGGACTAGTCCTGTAGAACAAAAAATTGAACTTGTAGTTTTAGATTCATTTATGATATACATTAAGTGTACAATTATATGCCGTTATAAATGAACATTTAGGTATTACATGGTAGTAAAATTTAATAAACAAGTAATAATTAAATGTACATATAGATATAAATCATAAACAATGCACTTCTTCAAGTGGAGTTACATAAGGCAGAGTGCCTAACATACTTGCAGCATTTCCACGTTGAATTGCCAATGAGATTCTTTGGTAGAAGAAAAATTTTGCTCTAGAATCTCCGGATTCAATCATAAGTTTTGCACCAATGAAATCGATAAATGTTTTACATTCCAAACTCCATGGACCTAATGTTTCGAAAGCTAATGCTTTAAAAATATAATTTGCAGACTTTAAATTTTTATATTTGTCATGTTTTCGTTTACTTGCTTCTTCGGCAGCTGATCCTGCAATTATGGAAGTTTTTCTTATGTAAGAATCAGCTCAAGTGTCAACACATGTTACATCCCATATTAGGCGTTGACCGTTACTCCATGGAATGAGTGTAGCACCATCAGGTCTTTTACCATCGTCTCTCAAGAGGGCACATGGTTCAAGAGAGGAGGAAATGTGGATTACATTATTTTCAACATTAATAATTACATGAGTCGCTTTTTCTAGGATCTAGGTGAACGTGTTTCCCGCTTCCGGACGTAGTAGTATTCTGTATTTTTTTCGCGATGTTATTTTTATTCTGAATGGAATTTTCTATGTATCCCTCCGCCACTGATGTAGACTTCCACCCTCCGTGTCTTTTTATGTTAGATAAATTGGCACCAGCATCTGCTAAAAATGTTCTGGAACTACGCCGAAAGCAATGACCAGTGAATTCTTCCGGATTTTGTAATTTTAGTTATCTGTTTCACTTTTTTCCTGTTACACCATGCTTCAAATTCCCGGAAAACTTTTTCATACCTTTCCCGCGACACAGAAGGTAGCAAATTGTCACAATACGCTCTAGCGGCGTCGTTAATGTTATTTTCACAGTCAAAATTACTATCATCACTCATTTTCAATCCGAAATTCACGAAAAATTGCAAACACGAACGTTGTTTTTACAAATTGAAAAATGTTTGTTGACTGGTTGCTAAGGTAACACACGGGCAATATTATTACTTCAAAGCCACCGCAGTTTTAAAACGATACATTCTTTAGATAAAAGTGAAAAATTCACGATTGCAAAAAAAAATGTTGTATGCACCACGTCCGGAAAGTTAGATTTTACTGGATGAGTAAGTAAATACCAGGACGAGTCGTAGACGAGTCCTGGTAGCTTACGAGCTTTATGTTACACATTTATTGGTAATTATGAAGTCCATAATATTCGAATAACTCAGCTTTCTTAGTTAGTTATAAGACGTTAGTTACTCATATTAATACATTAATTACGCGCTCATAATACGTTAGATACAATGATACGATAAAGCTTGAAATATAACTCGAATATTATGGGATTTAAATAACGCTCGGACTTTGTGCAGGTGACGCGGCTAATTGCCTCGTCACCTGGCAACGTCCTCGCATATTATAAATTCCATAATCTTCTCGTTATATTAGTAGATAGCTATAATAATCTGGAATATGTTTATGTTGTTAAACTGCATGCACCACTTTTTGTTCATATGAAATACTTAATAAAATTTTACAGGACCAACCTTCTGTTGGAGTTTTACGCAGTAAACAGTATAGATTACAGTTATTTGATGCAATAAAATTTTAGCTGAAAAGGTTTGACATTATTATGTACATGCTGTTCGTCCGATTTAGGATACCTGATAAGAATAAATTAAATCTAGGCTTTGTCAAAAGTGACAAAAATACATACATACTCAAGAACCATCTCACACTTTTTTCTTAAAGTCACCGTTACCTTGTAAATGATTTCAACTAAAATATACTTTTTTCGTTGTTCATAGGTTTCGGCCATTTTTATGGAGATTGAATTTAATATTTGGTTTGTTTAAACAAAACTAAATTGTACTAAGTCAACATTAATTAAAATCTAAACGCCTAAGGATATTGTTAAGTTTCAAAATGCCGTGTCTTGATAAACGTAGTCAATTATTTTGAATCGTTCAGGTGGGAAAATCTTGCCATTTTTACCCTCTGAGTAATATGTAGACATAAGACAAATTCTTGAATGTTATCCTGCAGACAGAAAGATATGCCTATAAAGAAGAAAACGATGCAAAGGCAGTGAGTTGTTTATATCAAACATTTTTACAATGTAACTTTAATTTTTAATTTATATTTTAATAAATTATTCATCAAATTGTATGTTAGTATTTTACTTAATATAGAAGTTTGAACAACGCACGTAAAATATTAGTGAAGATACATTATTTAGCGGAGATGTATTACTTATTAGGTGTAAATACTTCTTATTGATGCGTCTTTATCCGGAAAATTTTAATAGTGTGGCGATATTTCTTTTGTAGGTAGCTTTGTTATCTAGACAAAGTAATGAATGCGGCATAATAAATGAACAAAACAAGTGCCATTAAAAATGTTTCCTTCTTGAGAAGACGTTCGCACAGAAGCGCAAGGTCTGCAAATTTCATGTACTTTCTTTCGGTCCGTGATATAACACGTACTTTATTGTGTTTACGTCTCTTTGTACTTAAGGCAGCAAATTTTGGTTAGTTCATTTTTTATTGTCTGAAAATCCCTTTGGGAATAAATTTATGTAGTAAAGTAGATAAATGCCCCGGAAGATTTGGACTTCTTCTCGCGATTTTTCTTTCGTTTGTACTAATCCCGGCGCCTCGCAATACAGTTTCGACATTCTATCTTTTCATATCATTTCTTATCTACGGCAATGCGACACCAGACTGAGGTATGGGTATTGCATTCCTCCATTGTTTCTTTTCTTTTTTTTTAATAACTGTAAAATTGCGTTTCGGGACTTTATGAAGTCAGGCAAAGAATGCGGGCAATTTTTCTGTCGGAATACAATCATTACAACAAAATAACAGCGATTTCGTCGAACGAGATGTGCATACCTGGGAACATATGCCGGAGCCTCATCGCCAATTTTTCGAACTTCTTGCGTCAGTGAAGCGTGACGTTATGTAAATGGAGCGTGTATTTGCATAGTCGTTTCGAAGTTTTATTTCGATGCTTTGAAAAGTCCCATTTTATTAAGGTTACGAAAGTGTTAATGCACCAAAATGGACCGAATCCGTTTTAAAACCGTGCTAATCAGCATTTTATATTGACAGCTCGACACCTAATAAAAATCGACGAACGCTCTTGGGCAATTGTCAGGTGTAATTATCGAAAATTACCTAAACGAAAAACGTTCGTATAGTTGATTATCTTTTTGAACAATTCCGCGTGATATGATAGATCGTGGAAGCGGGGAACTACGAGTTAAGTTTTCCCTTTGGAGCATTAAATACCGTCGGTGAAAGCTTCGAAGAGGGTTTTCTGGAAACTTTCAACTTTGAAGCGGAGACGGCAGACCTCAGAATGGCTTAAATCGTGTATACAAAACAATAAATTCAATAGATGTTCAAGCAAAGTACCGGTCACATATTCACTGTCCTTTGTTATTTAGGAATTTCCACTCGAGTTGTTGTCACCGGATTCGGCAAACTTTTCTAGTCAAGAAGTTTTTTTTTTTACTATTCCCAAATATGTTTCATATACGGCTTTATGGAGACGAGATTCCTCTCCATCTTTCCGAGACACTTATATTCGTCCATTTCATTTACTAAAAAATGGATCGCCCGTCTCTTTATTAGCTTTCTTCTCGGCATTTGCGGAGCTTTCTTTCCTTTCTTTCGAAGTGTTACTTTTTATTTCACCGCTGAGGAAACGCTCATTAAAAGCTTTTATGTCAACTTCACAAAGACCATACTTTCGGACGGAAAATACTGTTTTAAATTCATTAGGAAGAATGTTTATACAAACTGGGAGGCGCCGTTAGTGATTCAAGAAAAAACTTACTTACCCCTCACAACGAGATGTACTGGCAGACTGGTGAGAGCATCTTGTGTATGAAAGTCGCTGGCGGTCACTTGACATTCCCAGTTGCCGTCGTCAAATTCCAGTTGAGCTGCTCTGACCCATATGGAGCAATCGCCGTTCTCTTGGCTTCCCGAAGCCCATTCGTATTTATGCGGATACATGCCCATAGGCTGCAAAATAATTTACGAAACTGAACAAATTCAAATTCTGCATCTGGGACTGGGACAAACATATATATACAGGGTGTTTCTGTAATACGTGTGTTAATTTTAACCAGTGGAAGAACGCGCCAAATCATGGAACTTTTCTCTACAACATTTTTACGAAAAAGCAATACAAATTGATTTAAAATTTGGAATAAATTAACCATCAAAGTGTATACCCGCCTATGGGTAAGGGCGAAAATTTTCTGTTGTGATAGAAACAGAGCTTTGTTACAAAGTTCCATTGTTATAGAAAAAAATAAATAATCAAAATTTAGATTCTCATGGTTACAAAAAATAGAAACTAGTTAATCACACAAAACGACTCGTTTGGTAAAAATTGTGGGGCAAAAAATCTTGGAATACTTTTACGAATTTTCCAAATTTTATAGAGAAAAGTTTCATAAATTGGCGAGTTCCTTCACTGGTTAAAATTAACACATGTATTTCAGAAACACCCTGCATACAACATTTATCTTTTTGAATTCGTTCCGAGTTAATGTTTGTTGTAATTTAGGAATAATATATTTAGCATTTTCATTCATTTATAATGAGCGATACTGTTTTATTCGTGAGGTGGAGTCATCTCGTTCGTTCGCTTTGTCTGGATACTGGACAGGAGCAGGAATTACAATGGTTATTAAAATAAACAACGCCAAAAATCCACTGTCAAATTAAAAGTTAAATATAATGGCAGTGTTAGTAAATCGGTCACGTTCTGAACACGTACTATTTGGGAATAAATTCCGAAACCAATAACTTGCAATCACGTAAAAGGGAAAAGAATAAATACGGTTATTACATATTGGCAAGAGATTGCTTTTATCCAAAGCATCCCTTTTAAATTATTTATTACTCCTGATACCAGCAATATTGGTAAATTTTATCCCTAAAGCAAATATAATGATACGCCAGTCACAACGGTAAAAAATACAATTCTGTAAAATAATTTTCTGAAAGAAATGTAATGTTTCCTTGAGATGAGTTTGATAGCTTCAAAAAAGAATGTTGATTGTGTCAGATTTAAGAGACTTATAATATAATTTTTCACTACATATATTTATGTATTCACACATGTATATTTCACAACGTTACTAGCACTAAGAAAATATTAAAAGAGAAATTTGAAATTAAATGCGTGTTTCCAAAGAAAAATAAAGTATAGTTTAACAAATTGAGATTTCATAATTATGTACATACATACTAGCAAAATTAATTCTAAAAAAGACTGTCCAATTTTTTTTTTATTGTCGAAGATAAGATCTTACTATGAAATAAATAGCTTAAACTAGAATAGTTATTTATGTTAGAGTACAGTAGGGGTATTTTACAGCGCGAAAACTAGGTTTCAGGGACGAAGCGAAGCCGAGTGCATAATTAATTTGAGAGGTGTAAAATACCTACCGTACGACAGTTGTATGAGAATTTTTGGCTGACCAAATGTTTTATTTTGCACTTTTGCAGATTTTTATGAAACAACAACTCTTTGACATATAGAGCTGCCAACCCGGTAAGTTGTATTTTCCCTATTATGATTATGATTATTTATTAGTCAATAAAAATTTAAAAAAACATTTATCGGAAAAATAATACATGTAAATGTGTTTTATTACACTAAATTAAAGTAACGTATGAACACTTTAATTTTGAAGGATGTAACTGTAAAAAGAGTAAATTAACCGTGCGTCCTACCGCACTCCCACAGAAATTTACAACATCGGTCGGTAAATCGCAGCTACCTTAACATAAATTAAAAGGTAAAGGTGTGTTTTACAGTTAGGGAATCCGAAAAAAATTTGGCATGCTGCTTATCTCAAAAAAAAAAAAAAATTCAAACGGTATTCTTGTTACCTTTAATTTTTTTGGAGTGATGGAACAATAGAAAGCCGTGTAAAAGGCCAGCAAAAAATATTAAAGGTCGCCGACACATTGGTGATCCAGTGGAAACCCAAAAATTGATCAAAAATAGAGAAAAATCCTAAAGTTAGATTCATTTTCTTACTTGTACATTGAATTTCTTTAAATATTTGGACATGTATCGATCACTTCTTTTTGTAAATAGAATGGAATTGGATTTCTTAAAAATTCTTGGATTCTTGGACAGGTCAATCGTATTTTTTGAAACTTCATCTCTTCAGTTCATCGTTTATTATTTTCACACTATGACGTCATCGTCAGGATTTTTTTAATGACACTACATGTTTTCTTCATCGTATTGTCGATTTCGGCTACCGTTGGGAGAGCAACTGTTGAGAGATTGCACGTAATACTTGCGTCTAAAATGAGTTAGTTTTACGTGATTTTACGGTTTTTGTGATAGCTTTCTTAAGGTTACAGAAAATTTTAGCTTATTAGAGGCAACAGCAGAAAGCAGATATGTTGTGGAAGCGAAAAAGTGTTGTGTACAAAGCTGTTAATGTTATGTGGTGTTACTAGAGTGGTGAAACAAGGTATTGAACCAGGTTATATAAATGTTTTGTTATGAGTGGCAATCATCCACAATTTTTTATAAATCAATAAATCATTTCAAAATATAACCTCAAAATATTGGGTGATTCAAAATGGTTGTGGATAAGTATGGCAACTATGTACGAAAATGTATGTGACAACTCTGTAGGTAGGATAGAGTTGACATTTCTTTGACAGTCGCAATTTTGAAAATTGTGTGCAATGGTATACAAAAAATCAAATGCACGCATATCAAATGTCATACAAATGTCAACTCTACCACACAGTTGGCACATAAATTTTCGTACATACTCGTAGTTGCCATATTTATCAACAACCATTTTGAATCACCCAATACTATTTAACTTACAAATGTAGTCTTCTCTGTTAAAGTGTTTTCCACAGACCCTCATATAATTAGATGAAGGTTTTCCCATTAATGAAGCACTTTCCCATGCTTTCCTTCTCTTTAGTCGGTCTTTAGAACCAAAAACATTTTCGATGAAAATATATTTTGGTTTTACGCCACAACGTGGAAATAAATGGAAACATATTTCTGGTTTGTTTTTTCGGCAAGTGCTACAGCCAAAAAAACACAACAACTTGTTTTATCGATCTTATTTTTAGTCATTTAATCATTACAAACCACTTGAATAGCGACCGACTTGAGTATGCCTTATAATTAGTTCATATAATTCACACCAGATGTTTCACTGTTAACTGGAATCTAAGGTTGGTAGAGCTCGTGCCAACTGTCATGATCGATGACCTTGACAAAAGTTGCGCGCAGGCGGAGCCCAATTTTGATAAGTGAAACGTAAAAACATCGGTCGTTTGGTTAGAATTTTCAGGGTGGCGGCAAATTTGCATTTTACACTGTCCAACGGTTTGGATTAGAGTGCCTCACATTATCTAGGGGCCTGTCGCCAAATATCAATCAACATAAATTAGCTCACAAATCTGTAAAGTGTGACAAAATGGTACTGATGTTTTTAATTCGAATAGTACAGCCGCTTCGGTACGCATTTTGGTTTCTGCGTCATCGATCATGAGAGTTGGCACGAGCTTTATAACTGGTATTTTGTATAGTAGGTTGACTCGTTGCCATTTGACTACATAGTTTGAATTTTTCCCCCGCAAAAGTTACTCGTGACGTCATAATGCACTAAACTTTTACGACAGAGTCTGTCGATCACGCATTAGGTGTTCCCTCACTAGAATAAAACCCAAAAACCACCCAATAAACCCCTTGGGTTATATTCGAACACTCAAAATTTCTGGATTAATTTACGTCACGAGTTACTTTTTCTGAATAATAATTTAATTAGACCTTTGGTTTTTCTGTAATAGTGGTTCATCATTTATTGTCCCTAGTTATGAGTAGTAAATAAGACAAGAAAATTCAATTAATCTCATTTCATCTACGAATCTAAAGCATTTATCGTGCTTTGATGTCTTTAGAAAAAAATACTGTGACACTTTTTCATCATTGGGAAAATGATTGCCACGAATGAGTTCTTTTAATTTAGATCTTGGGGGCGGAAAGGTTGTTCGCTCCAGTATTTCGAAACCAGAATAATGGAGGGTAGCCATAGAAGTGCAGCTTTTGTACACCATAGCATTGTTCAGAAACAGCAACATCGTTTCAATTTTTTTCTTTCTTCCTTGATAGCATGGCTTAGATACACTTTGACGCTTTCATTAGTTACTGTTCAAAAAATAAAATAATCGCGTTGTGTTATTACGGTTAACGTTAGCCAAACTTGCCTGAAAAGCTCGTTCACGATCTCGCGGTAAAAAGACCATGGCGTAACCATATCAATGTTTTTTTTTTTTTTGTTTCAAAACTTCTGGGATATGTATTCAAAAGAATCTGTACTAAGTTGACAACTTCGGAATGATTTCTTAAACGCTTGATATAAATATGTAGTTTCGCGTAATAATTCAGTCATATCCATATACATTTCTTGCGATCCTTTTTTAGAAAAATTTTATTATTGTTGCAGATCTCGAATGTATCCATTTAAAAAAAGGCTAACTTCACTAAACAATTAATAACAATTAATTTTTGAACGTAAAAAGAGATAGCTTTATATATAGCCAGGATACAGGCGGTTGGGTTCAGAACTTAGAGTTGAGGTGAGTACCTCGGAAGATGCACCTCATGAAGTTCTACAATTGCAATTGCAAAAATTAAAATTTAAACCCCTAAAAATAATAATCTCAGAGTGTCTTCATGTTAAGTGCGACATACTATAGATTACAAAATTTAAATAGTCTAATCCGATACTGTGCGAATTATTTGAAAGAATTTAAAAGAAGCGTTTTGGTGTACAAAATGTATTAACAGTAAAATACGAATGTCTTGCTAGGGCCGGACTTTTATTGGTTAGGTGTGAGTCCTGTGTCTCATTGTCAGAAGGTCTGTACCAGAAAACTTAATATATTTATATACTACTTATCATGGAAAATGCAACACCCAGAAATAGTGAATATTTTTTGATGAAACTTGGTACAGTAATTAGGTGTTCACTAAAGATAAAATGATGATAATTTGAAAGAAATACCTAAAGAAATACCTGAAGAAAATACCCATATCTTTTGGATTATTCTTATCGGAACATGCATTTCTTTTTATTGTTGAGGATCAGTTATCATCAATAACTTCCGTATATCGCAGCATTTAAAGTGTGTTAATGCTATACTATGCCTCCAGTACGAAGACGAGCCCATTATCAGCACGTAACTCAATTTGAAAGAGGCCGCATTATTGGAATGCGAGAAGCAGGTCTTTCCTATAGGGCAATCGCTCATCGTGTGGGACGAAATGTGGCTACTGTGTTACGGTGTTGTCATGCCTGGTTTGAAGAAGGAAGACATCAGCGAGTAAGGGGTACTGGACCAAGAAGGAGGACTACAGATCGACAAGATCGCCATCTTAGATTTTTGGCCCTTAGAGATCGATTTTCGACAACTCGAGAGGTAGCAAATGCTTGGTACCGCGCAGTAGAAAGGCCAATTGCAATGTCATCGATTTATAGGCGAATAAGATCATTTGGGATACGATCCTACCGTCCACATTTAGTGTTGCCTTTAACTCCAAATCATCGACGCCAGCGTTTGGCCTGGTGTAATGAGAGAATTGCTTGGGATGAACAGTGGAATTCCGTCATCTTCAGTGACGAATCCCGGTTTTGTCTTGGCATGCACGACGGTCGGCGGAGGGTGAGGAGACTTCGTGGCGAAAGACGCAATTTTGCTTTTTCTATTGAAAGGCCCGTAGCAAGAACTGTTGGTGTAATGGTCTGGGGAGCAATTTGTTTTGGAAGCAGGTCTCGTCTAGTCTTTATACAGGGAAACCTGACAGCAATTCGCTATGTCCAGGAGGTTTTGCGTCCTGTTGTGGTACCTTACTTTCGAAGAGTAAATAATGCTCTATTTCAACAAGATAACGCGCGGCCGCATATTGCCAACGTTAGTAGAGACTTCCTAGATGACTCTCAGGTGGATTTACTTCCATGGCCTCCGAGATCTCCTGATCTATCCCCAATCGAGCACGTGTGGGATTTGATGGGTCGAAGACTGACGAATTTGCACAACCCTCCGTTGACTTTGGCTGCACTCAGACATGAAATTCAAGTTGCCTGGGATTCGGTTCCCCAAGACGAGATTAACCATCTGATTAGAAGTATGCCTCGGCGCGTCCGCGAGTGTAGAGGATCTCGAGGCGGTCCAACCCATTACTGAGAGAACTTTTTAACATATGGACCAATGTTACTGAAACTTTCATCATTTTATCTTTAGTTAACACCTAATTACTGTACCAAGTTTCATCAAAAAATATTCACTATTTCTGGGTGTTGCATTTTCCATGATAAGTAGTATAATTAAGACTGGGGAAGCACAAATCCTGTACTCGGCAGTTTTTGTCAAACAAGTTGATTGGAAATGCTTTGATCCAAGTAATAACTATCCGTGAAGCCATTGTTGAAAGCCGTTTCCGTTCGTATTAAACAAGCAGCTTCACATTCTGTCCGACAAATTCTCATTTTAAATCTAGCGGTCTTAAAAGCACAGGATGTAACGAAGACAGACACGCAAAAAATACGTGCAGACAGAGACGGGAAATTTTAATTAACATTAAAATGGGTAGGAATTAAAGTTATAAGACGCTATTGTTCAAACACAAAACTGTTACGGCCGATTTGGGAAGTTGCTAGGTACTTTGGTGCTTATGTTAATGTGCTTCCGATGGAGCTGTGTCTTATGTCGTCTTCCCAGCTTCTGCAGGACCCAATTTTGCCACTTAAGTGGTAACGTAAACATTGTTGGATCGGCGGGTTTTTATGCCCTTAGAAACACCAAATTGCCTTAGATTTCCTAACCGTATATTTATTTTACACTTGTTTTATACCGGGAGCTAAGAAGATAAAACATAAAGTATAGCTAAGGAAATTTTATTTCGCATTTAAAGAGTGCTTTAAATGTAGATAACCTTTTACTCTTACAAGATAGTATCGCAGCTTTCAAGTAGATGAAAGGCATCTATGGCTTATTTTCTCGATGTTTGTCACCATATAATAAATTCAGCTGACTGAATTCTGTTACACTTTTTTATTCGTAATTTAAAAGAACGACAATGGTCCACAAGACCGTTTCATCAATTTATATGGGTTAATCGAGATAAGGTGAGACGATAGGTTACATTCAACATGTTACCGTTACCATTTGTCCCACCCTTCACAGTCCACATGAATAATTCAGCCGTTGAATTTCACCAATGTAATTTTTTAAAAGCTATTATTTATTGGCAGTTTAAGTTATCCCGATTCCGTTCAGTAATTTATTTCCCCAATATTTTATACAGTGTAAACGCGGATGCCATGAAAAGCAATATTTCTTTAGTACATATTGAAATTTCCTTTAATGCTGCAATAATTCTTTTATATTTTAATCCACTTTCAGTTCCCACATTTGAAATGGTTTCCCTTTATATTCTAAAGCAATTCTCATTAACATTTAATTAATTGAAAGGAAATTGAAGTGATATTTTAGAATTCAGTCTTTTAGAACTTGTAATTACAAGTTTAATTGCTAAATAAATTTAAACCAAATATTTCTAAACATTATTTTATTATACATATTATTTTTTTCTAATTAAATGTATACACCCAGAAAAAAAAACAAAAAAGTAATGTATGAGGATTTTAGAGGTTTACCAATCGTTGTGATCATTAGGTAATTTGATAGGTTAGAAATTGGTTTGTTTCTATGGATATTGGGCCGTATGATTTTCCTTTCATTAAAGTTAAAGAACGTAGTTAAATTGTTTTGTCTCTGTCTAACATAGTGCTTGGCATATACTCTCATTTTGTCTAATCAATTATTTAGATAATGAAAGGCTTAATGAATGGAAAATCATACGGCCCATTGTTTACGACCATTAATTAATTAAATAAAAATAATATAAGAAAATTAAAATTAGCCAATTTTTTTCAAGCAAAAGACGATTTAAATTAACGCTATTTATTAGTCTTTTATTAATATCAACTACTAAGTCAAATTTGGGATATCATGTCCGGAAATCAAGATCGACCATGTGCAACCGTCAAATCGACTAGAGGAGGTGACAAACTGGTTGTCACTGGTTTTCTTTTCTGTTTGGGCAAAACACGAGACAATGTTATTCACTATTAGCATTGTGATCAGAAAAGAAAATTCAAATGCAAAGTCACAGCACAAACAGCATTGATTGATGGACACCACTTTCTCACGGGCACACCTGGATAACACACTCATGAAGCAATTGCATCGCCTGTTCGTCTTCCGAAAGCTTGCAACTAATTGAAAGAAACTACTAAAATAATAAATGACAACTCTGCTATAATTTTGCAAAATACCAATTCACAGGTACATATCTCATGATATTGCTGCAATTCTGCCAACTATTTATACATATACAGGTGTCCCAGAACTCGCGGATCGTATTACACGTTACTTAGTAACTGAAAGAAAGAACTCAGTTTTCTGGTGAAAACTGCTCGAACACTACCTATAGATCAATTTGAATAATTCATAACTAAGAAACTATTGCACCCTAATAATTTTTCTGAATGTTTTTCACCTCCATTACGACTAAGGAATATGCCCTTTACACCTGATTCGCCAGTTCTGGGACACCTGTGGTTATATTCGAATGAAGAAAAATACAATTAAAATTCGAAAGTCACAAAATAATAATAGTAAATTATACGAGTATGTTGTTAATTTAGGGCGTCTTCAGTAACTGTATGAAGTTTGGAGAAACCTTGCAGGAATTTAGCTAGGAGACATTCTTCCACAATGTGTTGGATGGTTTCTTTTTCTGCACCGCATTCACAAGAGGGGTTTTCACGAATGTTCCAATAAAACAGCATATTATTGCATTTGCCATGGCCGCTTCTTAAGCGGTTTAATTTGCACCAGATTTTCCTAGAAATTGTTTTGTAGAATCCTCAATTAAATTATTATTGAAAATATCTACAACTTTTTTTTTGGGTTTTAAATGTGACTTCAAGCAGTTAATTAATTAACATTTTATGAAAAAAATATTTTGGCTAAAATTAACAATTCAATGGTTGCTATTTTATTATCATTAGGCGTTTTGCGGTAAAATTGCTTTGGAAAGTATAATCACTTGTCAACTTTGACAAATAAATGATATCTGCTCTTTGTTCTGGCAGCAAAAATCCATGGAAATATTGTTCCACGTTCAGCCCACATTACCCTCGAAAAATAAAATTGTCCTAGATTTATATGAACATGACTGTACACTTCTTTGCAATAAAATTAAGCACAGCAAATATTTTCTAGTTTAAACGGGAAATGAGGAAATTCTTAGCAACAAAAATATGTATGTAAATCAGTCAATTTTTTAGGAATGTCAAAATGCCACGTTATTTAGACAACAATTCAAAAATGTTTTCAACTGTTTTTATCAATTACCATAGTTCGCTCTGGAATTGTGATCATTTAGACGTGGTAATTTTTTCCAACAAAAAATGTATTCGGGAACATGCTTGAGATTGACATTGTAGCATGACAAAATGCCACTATTCCATTTTGGCCCGTGTAGAAGGCCCAAGAAGTTCTACAAACGCTTGCGGTACTGTAACAGCGCAACTCGACCACCCGGAGCATCAAAAAACAAAAAAGGTATCGACGACGACGCGACGCGCCCACCTTCCGCGACATTTTTTGGGTCGCTCATTTCACAAAAAGAAAGTTCATTTCGTGCAAACTGTGTCAGCCACGGGGCGGCTGGAAGAACACGTTTTAGCCCCACAATTTTAGGCTAAAACGCCTCACGTCTTTGGATCGTCTGGCTGCGATTCATCTTTTTTGTACCTAATTTTCTTCTTCTTCTTCTTCTCAATCTCTTCACAGCTACGGATGAAGCAACGGCAATGTGGTTTCCCACTTTCACTTTCTTCACTTGCCGGGACGTTATCTTCTTCTTTTCCAACCTAAATCTTTTCTATCTGTCCCATCCTTTTTCGACCATGCGAAGAACGACGATTACCACCTGACGCAATATACGCGTGGACTTACCGACACTTTACCGTGAAACCATCTGTAATTTTCCCCGTCGGCGGAAAGCGAAAGGTAAACAAACCGGCGCGGCGCTATGATCGTTCTCTTGACAAGCCAGAGCGCATGAGTAGTACAGCGGAAGTACCGTCACTTAATGCGTCGTACGTCCGAAAATCGGAATGTCTTATTAAAAAGGGGGATAAGTGTCAATTGTTTCGCGCGACGCAGAATTGCAAGGTGCGTGGGTAGCGAAAGAACTATCGAAGCGGAAACGAAAGAGGTTGGACGGTGACCGCGGAGCGGGCCACCCGTGCCGCCCGTCGTGGTGCGAGTGAAAATTCTATTTCCGTGATCATCCCAGAGTTTTTGGCGCTACGGACCGCGAGGTACGTCGGACATTGGTCACCGGGAGGTGTATATATATACCAGGCGTGTCAGGTCCTAGAGAAGGAATATCGACTTTTGAGTTACGGACCGCGAGGCAGGTTTGTCGTTGGTCGCCGGGAGGTGTGCCAGACTGCCGTGACCGTAACCAAAAGGTAAAAATCGTATCGTATCGTCTCTAAGTGTATCACCGGATCAAATCACCGGAAGTCGCTATCGTTAGGTCGCCCCTTTTCCACCCGGAGAGGTAATGATCGTACCATTGCAATCCTCGTTACTAACGACGTTCGTTAGGGGTATTTTGGTCCAGTTTTGGTCGAGTTTAGTCCATTCCGGTGCTGATGAGTCCTGTTCATTTTTGTTGATGATACCGTACCGTTTACCGTTACCGAAGGGAACGTAGTACCGCTAGACTAAGTCCAAAAAGGCTTCCTTAGGTCGCCCCTTTTAGCGGAAAGGTAATTACCGAATCGTTCGTATTTTCGTTACTAACGCCATTCGTTAGGGGTGTTTTGGCCCATGTTGGTCGTATACTGGTCCCGCTGAAGATGTTTGGTCCTATTTTGGTCCTGTTTTGGTCCATGTTGGTCGTTTGCTGGTCCCGCTGAAGATTTTGGCCTGTTTGGTCCTGCTTCGGTCCTGTTTTGGCCGTGTTTTGGACTGTTTTGGTGCTATTGAAGCCGTTGGTCCTGTTTGGTCATGTTTTTGGATGATTTGGATATTTGGGTATTTTGGATTTTTGAACCCTTGGTCAGGTGCTACCGCTTCACGAAAGGAGCCCTCTCGTTTTTCAATGTTTTATTTGTATCTAACATACTATTGTTCTTTACAGAAAATTAATTTGAACAATAATGTTAATCGTAGACATATGAAGTATTCTTTCAGTTGTCTGTGAAGATGATTTAATTATGTTGTAAAAATTGTCAAATGGTGTTCAAAAGAATATTGTGAATTACTCGTAGATCTAATATGTTTAAAGCTTAAACTTTTTTTATAAAACTATGAAACTGGGTGTATCATTTAACATGTTAAAAATTAATCTGCTCGTTTACACTTTTATATTTAAAATTTATTCCTAACCACCATTTTGTTGAAAGTTCAGTAAAAACTCATTACCTACTACCAAAAGTGACTAACTTGATAAAACATTTTTAACAAGATATGTATGTTTGAATGAATCCATAATGGTAATAAATAAATAAACCAGAAAGTTGTTTGGAAAATGACATTTACAAATTATATTTTGATCGTACAGTTTTAACTGACATTCATATTCAGCATAACAGACCAGACATTATTATTTTAAATAAACAACAAAAGAAAGCATATCTTTTAGATATAGCTGTTCCAAATTCACACAATATAACACAGACATATAACACAAAAATTAATAAATATTTAGAACTCTCCGTTGCTATGAGAAATCTTTGGAGTTTAGAAAAAATGTCTATTTTACCACTTATAATTTCTGCAACGGGAATAGTACCGCAATCGCTTTTTAAAAATTTGAAAATTTTGGACTTAGAGAACACATTAGTGGTTGAAATTCAAAAAGGTATATTATTATACTCATGTCACATCGTGAGGAAATTCCTTAACATTGACACAGAACATAAAACACAAAAAAGTCAAAATGTGGAGGCAAGACGCCGGTAATTATGTTGATAAGCACTGCACTATTACTTGATAGTATTATCCGTAATAGTGTATGTACTCCGGCAAAATTGCCGTGCCGCCGGGTGGAGGTGGGATACGAAAAATAAATAATAAATCACAATAATGGCGTGTTACTTGCTCAGTAAAGCGGAATGTATATACCGGGTATCAATCACCAAACCTGGCCATACGCACATTACACATATTAAAATAATAAATGAGTTGCTATGAAACATAATATTGTTTCGTCAAATTTGCCCAATAATTGAGTATAATACTGCTCTGTGATCGTTCCCTTTTCCAAATTTCAAAAGTATTTCTACTTTCTATGTTACCTACATCAAAAGTTTCCTGATGGCATTGTTTGTGTGGATGATAATTATAGCTGTCAATATGACATTACACAATAATATATTCCATAGCAACTCATATATTATTTTAATATGTATGTCTTGAGGTTAGATAACTAGAAGTTGGTAAAATAAAAAAAATATAATCAGAAGCAAAATAATGATACGTTGTAGTTTTTTAGAGCAACATTTCTCTGAAATGAAATATCATTTTTTAGTTTCTTTGTTCATTTCCATTTTTACAGCGAACGTGTTTTACAAAACGTTTAACTACAAAAGGTTGAAAGCATATTTTAAAATTTATGTAATAACTCTGCCAGGTGGGCTGAAATTATATTCTATACAGCGTTCATCGGTTGAGATGAAAAGTTTTTTTAAGTTTTTAAACGGACCCATTTGACTCCAAATGTTTCAACCTTAACTAAATAGGGATCTTCATAATAAATATTGCTCGTGTTATTTTCTTTATTGTGAGAAGCAATACAACTACAGTAGTTGTTTATTATTTAAAACAGTTTCTGTGTACGTACGTATGTGCTCTGTAGATATCTTATTTATAAAACCCACTCCGATTTAGGATGATCTCTACCAAAAAAATAAAATATTCAGGCAGGCGATCCCTGAATTTAAAATTAACAATTAAGATTTAAATTACTGTAATTCGCTTTTCATATTTCCTGTCTTCTACAATATTTTACGTTAATATTTGACACAAATGGGACCATGATTTTTACAATTTGATGTAAGTTAGGTTCGAGTTTGCACAATATTTTGTGGTGATTATTTGTGATTTTTGGTTCGGCCATTAAACGTAATGATGTGAAAATTTCACGTAGTAATGGATGAAGTTGACAAGTAAGAATGCTTTCCTCGTCCATATTTGATTCAATTACTTGTTTCTAGAGCTTCGGTCAGGGTAAGAAATATATCCACAGAATGATATACGAGGCTGTCTAGAGAACTGTGACTGATTAATATTTCAAGAACCTGCTAATCACGCACTTCTCACTCAAGAGAAATAGTTCCTATTGTGTTACAATTCCGACTGTCAGGAATATTTAAAAACGTTTCAACACTCCCCTACTTGGTATATTTTCTTGATAACCATCATACCGCCTGTCACATTAGCAGCAGTTAACAATTTAATTCGCAATAAAACATAAAATACGGTTCAACACTCGTGTTTTTTCTGTCGGAGTACGCTTGAGGAGGTGTCAAAAATAAAAATGCGTTTTAAATTTGACGGTCTGAAATCGGCCGAAATAGAAACTTCTATAAATTTTTCATAAGAAAACCTCCGTTAAAACCGAAGTTTGTCGTAATATAAATGGATGCCTTCGGCATTTCACTAACAAACTACAAACAAAAGTTGTGAATTCAATTACCGAAACTTTTATTTGGAACAATTTTACGTAAAATTTATCGACAGGCCATAAATCTTCAAGAGTTTTACGAGTTCCAGAGTATTGTCGCTTTGACTAAATCGTCTTGAATTGACAATGCGTCTGCTAAAATACACGTTACGATGAAGAATACATTTCTCGGCCTCCAAATTTAAGGATATATCAACAACGTTATTTTATCCTAGCAGTCGAATTGAAAAAGCTACGAACACAAGAAAATCAACGGATGTTTTTACATTTCACCATTCTGACGTTAAAACAAAGCACTGCCTGCGAAATTTATTCATAGTTTTATAGACAGAGAGCGTTAGAGAAACATTTACTTTTACTTCGCTATTTTGGAATTCTTAAACTTTTATCAAATAGAGATAGCAGTGAGTGAATATACGATGTTAATGACTCTTTTTAATTAAAATTAAACAAACTTTAACAAACCACACTTATATAGATTTAAAAACATTGTGAGATATATTTTTTTAACTGACTCTAAGTTTTATTCTTGTTTTTCATTATTTTCAATTTCTGAAGTAAACAAAAAATCCAGAGGAAAAACATACAATATACCTACTAATAAAAGTTCTCTAGTCATATCCCTGTGTTAAATAATGTCCTCTACATAATTTTTCTATTTTTTACGATGTTAAGTTGACCCTGTGGATGTAATTAACGAACCTTCCGGATTTGATTCCAGAGCAGTAGATCATCTTTCCCAATACTTACGGATATCTGCACGACTCACGTCATACCAGGGTTTTTTTTCGGGTAAGTACTTGCACCCTGTTTATAAGAACTTTGCACATAGCTAATAGAGACCAGTGCCGTAGCACGCAGACCAATATATTCATCTCAAGCAACACGTTTTTTATTCGACAAAGTAGTGCAAAACGTTGCATTATAAATAACAAATTTTAAATGGTAATGTCGTTTCCAAAGAATCAATGTAATGAGGGTCCCCGCTTATTGATAAATATACATATTTTGAAAAACCCTCTCATTAAAATTACATTAAAAAAATCATAATGGCGAGATTATCGGTACGATTCGGTGAAGAAAAAATTTGGTACGGATTAAATTGATTATTTTACCACAGGTAGGTACACAATAACAAATTTTCATATCATTTCTTCTTGCACCGTTTTGGCTCAAAACGAATATAAGAAACGTCATGATATATTCGCTAAAATTATACACATGAATTTAGCTGTTAAATTCAATTTATTAAAGAATACACAACCACATTATAGTTATACACCAGAAAGTTGTTTGGAAAATGACAATTACAAATTATATTTTGATCGAACAGTTTTAACTGACATTCATATTAAGCACAACAGACCAGACATTATTATTTTAAATAAACAACAAAAGCAAGCATATCTTTTAATTCATTAAATTCACATAATATAACACAGACATATAACACAAAAATTAATAAATATTTAGAGCTCTCCGTTGCTATGAGAAATCTTTGGTGTTTAGAAAAAATTTCGATTTTACCACTTGTAATTTCAGCGACGGGAAAGTACCGCAATCCCTTTTTAAAAATTTAAAAATTCTGGATTTAGGTAACACATTGGTAGTTGAAATTCAAAAAGGTATATTATTATACTCATGTCATATCGTGAGGAAGTTCCTTAACATTGACACAGAACATAATATGTAAAACACAACAAAGTCAAAATGTGGAGACGAGATGCCGGTAATTATGTTGATAAGCACTGCACTATTACTTGATAGTAATATTCGTAATAGTGTATCTACTCCGGCAAAATTGTCGTGCCGACGGCTGGTGGAGGGTTAAGAATTTTTAGAATATAAAGATATAACGTTAACGTTCAGATATTACATATCATTGACCCCCTGATTGACAAGAAACGTTAAAAATCATACTTTTAGTAAGGTTTATAGAAAAATAACTATAACAAGTGACCAAAAAAAGATCCACGCGAAAGGCCGCGGCGAATTGGTCCAGTGGCAAAACGGCTGGCGGCGAAACGGCTGCGGCGAAACGTCCCATCCCCGCTTGGGGTCACAAGTATTATTTTGGTAGAACATTACACCTCATCTCAATTTTCCTCAATGTCGTTCTTGTGTTGCATGTCATAATTTAGTTAACTCGGTATAATAAACTTTGTAAGTTCTTTTTACAAATACATGATTTATTAAAATTATCCCTTTTGTATTCACAGAAATCCAGATGTTTTAAATCTTTGCTTTGTAGTTTGATTTAGGAACCACAGTATCCAATTGATTCGTTACTCATCCGTTGTTATGAATCTATTCCATTATTTTCTTTATTTCTTTTTCCCTTGAAATGTGCTGAAAAGGCAGTCACAAATCACCATCCAATTACGTTTTTGATAATCAGTTAACATTCGAGTACCCATCACGCGTTTTTATTTCCAATTCGTTGGTTTAATTACCTACATAAAGAGTTTTTTTTTTAATTTGGCGTCAAAGTAGGCGTTGGAGAGTCGATTGAGAGTGCACCACTCGTGTAAAAGCGTAACCTGTATAGTGCGTTCACAATCGACAGTTCAACGCCTACTTCGACACCAAATTTAAAAAAACACCCGTTATATTGGGTGATTCAAAATGATTGTGCATAAATATGGCAACTATGTACGAAAATGTATGTGGCAACTGTGTGGGTAGGATAGAGTTGACATTTCTTTGACAGTTCACAGTCGCGCAATTTTGAAAATTGTGAAGTCAATGTGCAATGATACATACAACGTGTAACAGAAATAAGTACATTGATTTTAACCAGTAACAGTACTCGTCATGATGAACATTTTTTTTATGTACCACTTTTTCCAAATCGGCAATTTTTGGGCATGTGTTAGGTATATCACTGAATTCAGAAAAAAAAAGTATTAAATTTGACCCCCCGTGCCATTTAAAAAAAATCAAATTAGCCCTGTATCTTCAAAACAAATGATGTTAAAAAATTGAAAAAATCTCAGATAATAGAATTTAACCACTTTTAACTGTGTGCCAAATTTCAACGACCTAAACCGTTCTGAAAATATTTAGCTGTATCCATACTTTTTAGCGACCTGTGTATACCATTCACGATTGTTTCAAATTCGGACTATTTATGAAAATCTGACATTTTAGTTGGCAATATTGTGATTTGTCATAATAAGGCCCGGTTTATTCACCTTCAAGTAACTTATTTGGACGGTAATTACCATGGATCTACCAATAGCAGATTCTAAATCATAGCAACTACTGGCTGGATAAATTTACTTGAAAGTGAATAAACCGAGCCTAAATCTATTTTAGGTTATAACTGAACCGAACATTGCTGCCAGTTTGGCACATTTTTTAAATAAGTGAACGCATTAAACGCATTAAGAATAATAATTTAAAACTTTAATTGAAATGAAACATATACATATTTGTAGCGCAGTTCTCGTTTAAGAACATTCCTAATGTATTAAAATGGGTATAGGTAGATATTTTCATATTTGATATCGGAAACAAAAGATCAGTCATTTCTCAGGAAATGTCACAAAATTGTATTGTCAGTGTCAAATTTCTCATAAACGCCGTAAAAAGGAATGTTTAGGTAAATTTAAATTTTCGCTAAATAGATTGAAAAAATAAAAACCCGTTCTTTTATTTTTGTCCGTGGTTCAAAAGGAAAAGTTATTCTCATATAATCAAACGTATTACAAATAATTTCTCTAGTTTGACCATAATAACTTTCTTATTGCCAATCTGCTGCATTTTTGTCGAAATCACGAACGTCTTTGAGAAATTTGACACTGACAATACAATTTTGTGACATTTCTGTCTTTTGTTTCCGCCATCAAATACGAAAATTGCTATAAATTATTATTATTATGAACTAAATTAATGACGGAATTGACAACAAGGCGAATATTTAAAAACGAAACGTTATATGACAGGACCTGACGGCAATCTAACAAAAAAATATCTTGGCCTGCTGCGTGTTTAAAACAATCGTGAACGGCTAATAAATTAGTCCATCTTTGGATGATGAGAATGCAGGTGTTGACAGGAGCCATACTGTCTAATTACTTTTATAATGATATGCGAATTTCGACCGTTTCGACGGATCTTATATCGTTGCAGTCTACTATACAGGGTGGAAACTTTAACTGGAATAAAATTCATAACTTGGAAATAGGCATTTTTTGTAAAAAATCCCGAAACAGGTCGATAACAGAACAAAAATAAAACAGGACTACGCCAATGCACTCGGTTTTGGGTTGCCCTTCTCCTACATCTGGCGCATATCGGTAGCCACGCCTGTGTACCTCTCGTTGAAATGCACTCTACTGGCCAGATAAATTTACTTGAAGGTGAATAAACCGGGCCTAACATGGGCCTAACTTACATAGACTCCAAATTAAGTAAGATGGAAATATTGGCGCAACCGTTGAGCGAGACAGTGTTTATTCCCACCACTTTTCGTCACACAAAAAGGTTGCCGATCAGAATTTCAAACCCCTCCCATAAAAAGTTTCACTTCAAAAAAATTAGGTTATGTCGGGTATGTTTATGCTATTACAAAAATGACCGTTTGATGGTAAACGTCAAATTCGCCTGACAACTCTGTCAAAGCTGACAACCGGAAATGTGTTTAGATTACAGTGGTACCAAAATCATTCAAATTTACATTGTTACCAACAGATTCAGTCATTCTTGATCACGTTGTATTAAACCATCCAAGGAAACTTTTTGACAACTATTTTTGATCTATCAATGACATATGTAGTTTGCGACTTGATAATGATGTATAAATGTCGCGTTTTTTTGACGGTTGTAGAAAAATATGTATACTTAATGTAAATTGGATCGACCGTGAGCACGGCCTGCTTGCTGAAGTTTGACTTATAAGTATAACTCATCAAGAATTCTCAATTGTAAATAAAATTATTTCCAAGAACTGATTAAAGGCCTTTCAAATAAACCCGACTTGTGTCAAGGGCGTAATTCTCGTTATTAAATTTTACTTCTCTAGTGTGAATTACTTCTTACTTTTAGTCTTTTTATTATTAAATTCGGTATTTGCTTTTCATTTTTTATGCTATTTACAGAAAGTAAATAAATTAATTCTTTGTTGCAACCTTCACTAAGATTTGTTTACTGTGAAGAACCATACAGTGAATCATATTTATGTTTTCTATTGTCATAACTCATAACATTTTGGACTAGTCTAGCATACTCGTATTTGCAATTTTATCAATTTTCAAAAAGAAACAAACTCTATGGAAGAATTGTTACACGTACTTCAACTCAATGTCACACGAATTAGTCTCATACAATTATTATAATTCCTTTATGAAGAACCAGTAATAAGTTTGCTGATATTTGCTAAAACAATAAAGACATTTTATGAAAGATATACGAGTATGTCTATTGAAGTAATTAGATTTATCGGTGATAAAACGGAATCTAACTGATTTTAGAAAAATAAAGAGCCGACAGCGGGAAATAAAGCAGCCTTAAATCGTATCAACTTTATATTTACAATAAAAAAATAAAATTCCCTTTATGGCATCAACTATACGAAAAAGTATAATAAATATAATTGTTCTGTAAAAATTTAATGAAGCTTTAAAAATTGTGATATGACAGTTGTAAAGAAAAACGACTGTAGTTATTCAAGTTTGAACAGAGGGTCATCTTCTGGAAAAACGGTTACGGCTCATTTTTATTTAAATTAATAGAAATCCGTGCAGTTTCGAGAATTTCAGGAGTAAAACAGAGATAAGAAACTGAATTATTTAACTTAGTTCGAAACTTTTTAACAAGAACAATAATTCCAAAATATAAAGTCTACAAAGGCCGACATTAAAAAAAGGCAAATTTGACTGAGTTGCTGATTGGTAAGTGTAATGTAATTCAGGACACTCCCGGCCTAGTTTGGTAGACGATCGAAACGGAACATGTCAGAGGGTGTATCGGATTAATCTGTTCTCGGCCAAAGCTTTTATCCTAATGCATCCTTTAAAAGATAAAGAAGTTTATGGTTCGTTCTTGGTGACCTCCACGGTTCTTGCTTATCCTTATCGACCTTCCAGGAAGACAATTAAATTAACTTAATAAACTTGGGTATGATTTTGTTCGCTTTATGAATGTTCGTCTAAACAGAACAAGGTTTTTACAATTATTATATTATTTTACAATTAATTTAACGGTATTTGCGACTAAAAGTCAGTTTTAATTTTGATATTTAATATAGCATTTAACAATTTAAAACAAATGTATTTTAATGTTAACAAATCTGATTTTATATTGACCGCACATATACAGCTTCAAATCAGATAAAAATATTTCATTGTCATTATTTAATTATTTGGAGAGGTTGTTAAGTGTTGATTTTAATTATTAAATTCACTAATCCTTTGTTGTGTTGTGTATAGTAAATTGATCATAATATTCATACATATTTTTTATTACTCAGCGCTTGCAAACGTCAATTTATTATTGTAAGTGATGTATTGTGTTTTTAAAGTCAGAAATGGAGAAACTATTATTAATTAAACTATTAATTTTTCTTTGCAAGGTAGACTGCTGCTGAATCAGAAAGAAAAATTAAGGCATGAAGGAACAAGAGTGTGGATAATGGAGGCCTCATTATCGAATAGTACGGGAGCTTGCAGTAAAAGTTAACTTAGGCACACTTTCTTGTCAAATAAATATCACTAAAAAAGAAAAAGAGGTGAATAAATGGGTTCCGCATGCACTGACGAGTGGCAACTTTAAAATCTGATATGGACTGCTTTTATGAAACAAAAATAATTTTCTGGAAAAAACCGTAAGTACATGTGATCAAAGATGGATTTTCTATGGAAAATAACCATCAGACTCTCCAAGATTCTCCCGAAATCAGAACGTTACCAAAAGAAAAAAATGATAACACTGATAACAGTGTGGTGATATACATGAGACTTTAGCACATACCTACACAATATTTCCCGATTTGTCACTCACCGATTATTATTTTGCAAATGTCTAAATTACTTCTTAAAAGAGATTTCTTTCTATTGGTAATCAGAATGCCATCGAAAACACATTTAAAGAATATATCTTTTCCAGAGCGACCGAATTTTATCAACGTAGATATAAAAGAAATTTTAGGACTTGGGTGAGCATATAGAGAAAGAAACATATTTAGTCTGGTTGTTACGTCATTACTCCGTCTCCAGCTGTCTCCAGCTAACTTGACTTAAAGTATTTAAATGACATCCTATGATTTTAATGACGGATTATGAAAGAGGATATCGCTTTTAGTATGCTTGTGTAAAAAAAGATTACGTTTTACAAATAACAACAAATAACAACAAAAAATTAAATATTTCTAATGATTACCGATTATTATTTAAACAACCGTGGATCCGGCTCTAAAACTCAATTTCTGAAATGTTTCTGCTGTTAAATAAACTAAATCAAATTGATTTTTTTATTGATAAAAATATCTAAAAAATCTCTTTGCTTTTCCTTATTACATACTAGATACTGTTGTATTTCATAACCGCATTCTTTTTTTTTTTGTTTTCTTTGGAAACTAGCAACTTACATACGGGCCTATTCTGTAAGACATTTGGTTAAAACTTAAACGTTAAAACAACGGTTAAAAATTCTTAACCCATTGCGCTATTCTCTAAGCTAAAATTTTAACCAAAAGTGGTTAAAATTTAACTCAAGTTGCTAATTTTTAGCGGGTGATCATACCATGCCGTTAAAAATTAACTTACGTCAAAACGGTCCCAAACATTGTATTATTTATAATAAACGTTTTTCTTACCCATACTCCAACAATTAGTTGAGGTTAGGTATAATTTTGTATATTGTATATGCACTTGTACGCTTCCATGCCTGACTTCATTCTTCAAAATAACCGAGCCGTTAAAATAATGCATTTTAACCTATCCGTTAATAATTTGTCTTACAGAATAGAATTTTGGTTATTTGTAGATAACATGTTGTTAAAAATTAATTTATTAGCGGATGGTTAAAATTAACAGAAAAGTTACAGAATAGGCCCGATGATCTATCAACAACGCTTATATGAATTTAGCGTGCAATTATCATTCTTTTCAATGAATACTGAATATCTAATTAGAGAAAGTACTAGTAGTCCTATAGTAGGTATGTGGTACGTAGTAATCTATTTGTTGTTTTTAAAATATCGATTTTTTGTATAAAAAATTGCAATAATTACGAACTATAGGTACAAAATCTGAAAAGAAATGCCCAATTTTCGAGATTAGTAAGTAAGTTATAAGAAGTCATAAACACTAAACAAGCGAGTATCGTATAATACATATTTTAATTTGTTCATTTTTATAATGTTTAATGTTTTGTAAAGATTGCACTTCTGTTCACTGAAAAAGCATACACTTACATTTTGCTTGTGTAAATCAAATTTACCATTACCTGATGTCACTGTCATTGTCAGTGGCACGTAATTGAAATAATTCGATTTCAGTCAGTAAAAGTGTACTTAATACCCCCTCTAATGTTACTGTTATCAACATTATTCATTATTTTCAAGGTTTATTGTTGGTTGTTTTAAGTCTGGTATAATCAAAATTCGTTTGTAAATTCTTCCCTGATAACTTAATATTGGTAAACATGGAAACAAACATCAAGTAAATTTACACAGCTAAAAAATCGCAAAAATCTCTTTCAAGACTTGTATGCTTTTTCCGTGAACAGAAGTGTACATAACTTACTCAATAACCTGTTGTTTCCCATTCGCATTTCTGTTGAATTTGACTGAGATAGGTCTAAAAATCATTGAATTTTTAAATAAAGGGTGTAGAAGACGCAGTGTGAGATTGGATGTTATCTTGCTGAAGTCAGCTAGTGGGGAAGTTGCGCACGTATCATACAAAAATGAACCATAGAATTTCATCGATATAATGTCAAGCTGTCAAACTTCCTTGAAGGATTAGCTCTCTTAAACTACATACTTGAATAATACACCTAAACATTGTTCGAGTTGTAGAGTTCTTAAAAAAGTATTCTTTTAATTGTGTGGCACCGACATGTGTTTTTTCAGAAATTAATGGAGATTATTGAATTTGTAATTAGGTACATATATACTTTTTACTGTGTTGTATTTTTTGTTATGATGCTATTGAGGTCAGTTTCTCCACTTAGGACTGTATGCATGACAGTCATAGATGAATTAAGTTTGTTAGTATTGTTGTTACACACGACCATACACTTTTATTTATAAAGCAGTGGTGAACCGAAGATAACTTAAACTAAATAGGTAAGTGTATTTCACAGGAATGTTGTGAAAAACACTAATTGTAACCCTAATGCTAATGAATCCTTAACGTAGCGTTAACAAAATTGATTTTAAAAATAACTTCGTTTAATTCTTTTCACACAAATTTGAACAATGATATAGGGGTGACATTTTACGGATTCAGGAGATCGGAAAGTTAGGCCCATCGCAATATTTTGTAATATGATAAACGACCTTCCTCTCTCTAATTTCGTAATCGTTTGGCAAATAGATTTAACAACGTGTTATGAATGCTTTTATTGCCGTTTCATCAATTTTGTTACGGTACGATGCGTCAGTGTGAGCTGTGTATGTTTGTCTGCATGTGTGTCAAAAAGCAAACCAAAGAACAAAATAAGGAGGTTAGTAATGGTGGAGGCGCCGGGACGTCGTAAAAGTGAAAACGTCGTTCGAAGGGGAAAAGCGCAGCACGACGATATCGTGGTGGGCGACCAAAGTCATTTATTAAACACTTTCCCGCCGATAACGCTTCAGTTTGTCAAGTTTATTAAAAAGCCAACAGTAAATGAAGCAATTTCAACTAGCTAATTAGCGGGCTTTGAGGGCGTTTTAGTAGATTTGTTTGAATACTGTGCTGTTACAAAATAAAAATTGCGGTGAAAACAAAAAACCTTTATTGGAACAATTAAAAAATTTAAAAACGGAATGTGTAAACAAACAAAACAAACATTTGCTGTCGGTTCATTGATTTAGAGCAAGTGGGAAGGCAATAAATTGGAGGATTCTTTGATGTTCAAATATTAAATCGTGGATTCAAATACCAAATAGGATTAATCTCGCTTGAACTTCCAAAAATTGTAAAACACAGTCGACAACTCACAAACTCCGGGTTCACTTTAAAACAAAAGATCTCCAAATTGGAACATTACTGAAAGCGATTTGTAACGTAGAAATTTCTCATATATCAGGCAGATGCGGCCATAAGGCCGACGTCCAGAACAAATTTGAAAAAAAGGATGAAGATCGACAACAAAAATATAGGTCCCTTACGTTTTCCTGACCGAGCATTCGGTATCCCACGTAAGAAAAGTAATATTTATGCGGCAAGCTGACATACGCAAAGAAATGAAAAGACGGGAATGTATGAGCTTGTCGATGTGTCTGCTATATTTCAGAAGCATCATTCAAATACGTGAAAAATAACGGCGCGCCTATTGCCGAAGCGGGATTTATTATGTTTCATGCCCTGCTGATTTATGAATTTCAAATGGTTTATACAACCTTGCAACGTAACTGGTTCTATGATTGATGAATTTGTACGTGCCGTATTCCCTTTCACACAAGAAATCTAATCCTAGATACGAGAGTGGCACATGATACTAACAACTGATCAAAGATGAAACAGATCCAGATTCGGTCTCAAAAGCCCATCGCTGTCACACCCTACGGCACATTTTAAGAACTAATGAGTTACATGCGCAAACATGTTTCTTTCTTATTTACCACAGTAAAATCGTGAGCTTTATTACAGAAGATGCCAATAACTGCAACATTGCAAAGAATGAAACTGACTAATATTTCTAGGTAACTCCTGAGTAAATTTTATGATGTACGCTGTCGTAAAAAGAAAATAAACAAACTACTAGCGAAATATATTGTAAGCAATGGTTTATCTTTCTCAAGTTTGCTTATTTTTATGACCAATTTCTTGAAGCTTCAGCTTTCCTTCCTGATTGTGAATCAACTTTGACGCGTTATTTATAAATTATTCATTCCTTAACTCTTGTTTGTGAATTTGTGAATATCACATTTTATTTAGTTATATGTTTTTATAGTTCAAGATTTTTAAGGACGAATTGTGACATCATAGAAATGAACAAAAATCTCTTGCACGTGCAGTAATCAAATTAAAGATATGTTGGGGAAATCTTGGTAGAAAAAAATAGGAAGCAGTTAATTATGAAAATTTGGTAGAAGAAAATTAAAAAGAACCCTTTCTAGGTTTGCGGAGTCTAGTCCTTAAAAAATTCTAATTTCAAATCACAGATAGTCAGTTTTAGAAATATAGTAAATTGATCTAAAATATGATTCTGATTAGGTTATGATAACCAATTTTAAATGTAACGGAAATCTTGGACAAATTGGAGCGGCAAAATGGGAAATTGCATTCCGGAAAAAGAACGATGAAGTCACGTTTGAACCAGCTTTAAGTATGCACAGATGAAGATTAGTTTATTTTTCTTACTCGTGTAGCAAATTTGAAACTTTGCAACGACTGTTATTTCATTATTTCGTTAAAATAGTCTAAGTTTTTGATGGATTATCGTTTTGAAATAGTTATTTACACTACGAGAGAGGAAGGAATTGCATGTTAGTCCACGACGCGCAGGGGAGTGGACGATGCAATTCAAGTGGAGGAAAGCGGCCTTACTCTCGAGTGCTGTATTTGGTTTTGTTCGATACCTGATTCCTTAGAAAATGAGTCTGTAACTCATATTCAAAATTTTAAATAAAATAAAAATAAAACAAACAATAGATATTTATTGCTTTCAACTGTCATAAATTCTCATTTTTCTCCTTTGTAAACTGCCTCCTAACAGCTCTAAAGCAAAAAAATAACAGATAACCAACCGTTGCCCTAGATAACACATTCAAAGTGACATTTCTTGAAAAATTTGTCAAAACTGTCAAAAGCAAATGCGAAATCATTTTTAATAGTTTTGGAAGCTTTGGGGACGTCGTTTCAAACAATAAAAGTTTGTATGCAAATACTCGTAACTATTATGCATTAAGGGAGATATGAACATGATTTTTCCCTGAGGTTGACGTGGTTATACACCGAGGGCCTTTGGCCCGAGGTATTAACTGAGGGGAAAAACATGAATATCTCCCGTGGTGCATACAATATTTTATTTTTTAGTGTCTCTACTTAAAAGTTGAAACTTTCTTTAAAATATTTTTCAGTGACAAATTCCCTCATGTAATGAAAACAGTTGATATTGACCAATAGTGTGCCGAATATCGCGAAAAAATCTAGTCGTGGTCAGAAAATGCGTCTTCCTGTGACAAAATTCTCCCTTCCGGCGAAAAATCCCGTTGACAAGGCTTTTGTTTCAAATTAATAAACGAAATGTCAGAAAATTATTTTGACGTTTTCCGAAATGGATTTAAAAATCGTTTCGGAAACGACTCCAGCAGTGATATTGACTACAGTGTGAAAACAATTTGGAACACAACAGCTAAATTGTTGCAGGAAAAGTACCATGGTGAGTACAAACTAACCTTTAATCCGCTTTGTGAAGTTCCGAATCTGATTCCAAGTTTGTTAACTGTGTATTTAATAATTGTAAAATAAATAAAGCTCTATTTTTGTTTGAATTGTTCATTCGGGAATTTGTCTAGATGAATATAACTCGACCTCCTTTTTTTTTAGGAAAATTTTGAACACATTAGACTCAAAGTTTGTTGCTTTTGGCAAAATCACTCGACCCCTTCGGGGTCTCGTGATTGTTGCCAAGCAACAAACTTTTCGTCATATGATCAAAATTTTCCGAAAAAAAAGGGAGGTCTTGTTATATTATAATTGAAAATTGCGTGAATATATGGTTACTATAGAGAGATCTGTTGCTATGTAAAATATAATATTCAAAACAAATAAAGTTTGTAAAGTCAATAAAGTGATTGTGTACACATTGTGGACATGGATGTTGAAGAATTCTATGTTCCTGATGATGTCCTGGAAGATGCAAGTGCCGCGAAGTAGCAAATGGTGTCTACGAAATTAAAATTACGATACCAGAAAGAATTGGAAATATTTACACAATGGCAAATCGAGAAACGGATCAAGGAAAAAGACTCCTTTTTGAAAACAAAATGTAGAAACTATCAGCCGAAAAAAGCTGCAACTTTTTCAAGAAACGATGTTTGCAAGTTTTTACTGGAAGCGGCGAAATCTTTTATTTTAAAAAACGGATGTCGCAGCATTAAAATATGACATAACCTCACTATAAAACAACAACAACAACAGCAACAGCACGAATTATGATAAAAAAGTAACACAATTACAATTCACGCACAAATTAATCAATTTATTAAATGAGGTACTGGAAATGTCTACCTTCTTCTTTTCGTAACAAGGTTCAGTCTGTTGCGTTGCGATAACTGACGTATTGAAGTGTGCATTATTTCTCTTGCAGTTTCAATAACTGCAGCAGTGCGCACAGCTGACCTGTGGTTCTTCTTCGGTAAACGCCTCCAGTTTCACGAAACAACTTTACACACCTGCTCAGGTTGTTTTCGAAGCTTTTCCGGTCAACAATAACATTGAGAAATTCGGCGACAAACTCTTCTAAGCAGTTTTGCCTGGAGTAGATCCATGAACCATTCACTTTCAAACCATTGGCATTGCGAAAATAACTTTCAATCGAAAACGTTTTCTGCTCTAACGTGAACACCAACAAACAATAAACCTCTTTGAATGCAAATGTCAAAATATGACAGTTCTACTCTAATTTTACTAACCGGAAGTTCAAACGACGACATGCTTAACAAAAACAAAATATTTTCATAGGTAATGCTACCAGAATATTAAATGAACACCCGATATTAATATTTAATGAAAGACGTTGCTGACTCTCTCACTATTAAGTATTATCAATCAATCGTATTATCAATATGACAACCCCTCAAAGTAAGTTTTGTTGAGGGCTGTGAAAAGAAGACGATTTTCAACGAAAATTAAAATTGTAGGAAAAAGAAGTAAGTGTTAACTGCGCTGTGGTTCGATGGAAATTACAATTAGAATTATTATTTGCTGCATGTGCTACTTTAATTTGTTAAATTTTTGAGCGGTTATGCATCACAATTAAAATTATTTTTACTAATGAATGAGTTATTTTCCGAGAGCAAAACTGTTGAGCCTTTCAAAAAGAGGAGACTGTCTGGGAAAACAGAAAAGAGTAATGTCTTAAAACGCCCTCTTTTATTATTGTTTTTATGGGAAGAGATCGTGTCCACTGATGATTATGTATAGGAGCCCGGGTCCTTCCAAACATCGGAAAAATATATGCAGCAATTTCTAGAGAAAGCCCTTTATCCCGAAATAAAGCCGCTATCTAAACTAATATATTGCTAGAATCGAAACAAAAATTATGGCGCTCGAAATAACAATCAGACAGACGCTAGTTCAATATCGAGATTGCTGTCCTCAATTAAAGCTTCAACTAGCTGAAACCTAATTTCGTTGTTCATTAATAGTTTGATCTTAGACTGGAGAGAGTTATCGACAGTTCAGCAATGCCTGCAATATTCAGTTTGTACATTATTGTAACTTGATTATAACTATCGGTTATCGTCCTGCGTGCCCTCAGGTGGACTTGCTCCGTCACTCTGACGGAAGAAAATAGAAATCCCTAGTGGTGTAATATACTGCAAGCGGTATATCATTCTGGCTGCGGTGCTTTTGTCAGTCGTATATTAATTAAAATACCTCGCAAAGAAAAATCCAAAACTTTTCCCTAAATTTCCTTCAATATTCTACAGCATAACATAGCATAAAGTAATAACGATTAGAGGAGGGTATTTTATAAAGTTTTAATTAAAAATACAAATCGACTACTCCGTCAAAATTTGATATTTTCAACAAAAACACGAAATCCGCCTCAGATAATAGAACATATTTTTAAAACCAAGTCGTGATGATTTTTTAATCAAAAACAGCGACGTCAATGAAACTATGTATGTAGAAATGGATTCCATCCTTGATGAAAACGCGGATTTCGGTGCTATACTTTTTTTTACTACGGCTCAACATTGATCAAGTAGAGTAGTTTCCACAGTGTTTTAGCACGGACAATCTCATTGTAAATTACCACCATCACGACAGCGTGTCTTACGCGAAATAGGGAGAAAAACAAGAAAAATGTGTCGTGTTTTACCTTCAAACATCATTTAATTCGATACGGTCTCAACGACCAACGACGGAAGAGGGGGCGAATCAGCCGAAGATAATTAAAATTAACATTGGCGGAATACAAATCGAGACATTTTAAACTTCACATAATTCATAATCGTAAGACAGTCCCTATTCAAACATATGTTAATAAGAGACATGCAACTTGCTTCCGCTTGTAGATTAAAGATTAATTAAATTCCTCCCGTATGCAAATGAGACACTTAACTTGGTGTAATTATTCGGCGAGTGGAATACTATCCAGTCGGATCTTATGTTCATTGGGATAAATTTACCATATGATTTAATTAATAAACGTTAACATTCGCGATGAAGCCAGCAACTACGTTTCCTTAACTGGCAAACTTACTTAGTTGTTTAACATAGAGTGGTTTTTCCGAGTATCTGCATGCAAACTAGGTAATTGTACCAAAAACGAGATTCAGACAAACCGACTGAAGACAGCTGAAGTGAAGTGAGTTTATAAATCTCTGTTAAGATTTTATACTTTGATACTTTACCTACATTAAATATACTACGAGTAGGTTTATTTCTAAATGCCAGCCGTGGAAAATCGATAAGATCCAAACAACAATTGTATTTTTACAGAGCGATACCTGTAGTACATGTTTAAATTAAACTCAGCCAATGAATTATATCTTATACAACTACCTTCTTTCTTATTATTTTTTAATTAATATTGATCACAGAATTTCCCATTTCGCAAATGCTTGATTTCACCGAAACCAATCGTTGTAAAATATAAAACAGACTCATTACATCCTGAAATTTTACATTCATTTTACTCTTCCTAATTTGATTTCAAGGCAATTTCCTTTAGTTTCTTAGTCATAAAATTAGATTTTATTTTAGTTTGGAAAGACATTTAAAGCAAAACTTTTTTTTATTATATCTATAAGTTTTCTACTTTCAGCAAACATTTTGTTGCTATTAAAATATTACGCTTCTCTTTTTTTGCAGAATATAATACTGCGTCGTGCTGGGAAACACGAAAATGCCGTTCACAAATGTTTGCGTGTTATTTAATGGAACTACTTCTGTTTGTTCAGCTTACACATAATTTCTCATCAACGCATAGACATTAATTATATTTAAGCATAATGACCTACTGCAAGCAGTGGCGAAAACACTAATATTGAAAATATTAATTTAGAGAACATACATTAGATAAAATTTATGTATGTATTTATTACTATTTCTATATATAATAATAAATAAATTATTAATGAAAAAAAAACTCCTAATTTATAGTTAAACTAAAATTTTGGAATATTTTTTAAATGGATGTCGGCAGCTAAGAAAAAAAGTTTACTCTAGAAATGAAGTTAACCGACTAAAGTTCTACTTTTAATTTAGTTTTTATAATTTGAATTTGAATAACAATTTTGATTTGAAATTGAAAAATTATGATTCCTTCTTAAATAAATAAAAAAAAACAATTAAAAATAAAACTCGTCATCCGAAAATTGAAATTCTTTACATTATTATCTCCTCTAATATTAAAAACAAAGAAGGATGTTAAAAATAATTCAATATTACCTCAAAGTAGTAACTCATGGTTACAGTTTATTCCTATGCTTTCCTTTTAACATAAGACAATAATAACATATACTAGTTTTTCTTCAAACCTTCATAAGAAATTATTTAAGACATGTTAAGAAACCAGGTACGAATTTCATAGCTAGTTTACTTTACAGCTGCTCATCAGCGGAGATAATAACTTGACGGACGCCCTTAGCGGAGATAATAACTTCACGGACGCTCCTCAGCGGAGATAATAACTTCACGGACGCTCCTCAGCGGAGATAACAACTTCACGGACGCTGGTCAGCTCGTTAGATGCCATAACAATGAAGTGACACTTTAGCATTATCAATGCAGCACTGCAATGTCATATTTTACGGACGTTTGAAGAAAAAAATATGTAGTGGCTTCCTCTAGAAATAAACATAATAATGTAAACTAGATATTTTTATTTTACTTACTTTAAATAGACATTATGCATGTTTAGGTAAAATGGTTTCAAAGGAAATTGAGAGTTCAGAACATTTAAATATCAAATAATGAAGATCTCATTTTTTTTACAATTCTCCCATCAATTCCACAACTATCATTTTATATTAACAGGAATGGCTTGAAGCAAATGGTTGATTTTACCCCTGAAGAACATTTTAAATATGACATTTTTTTTTGCAACAATATTATGAAATATAAATGGATATAGTGATCAAATAAAAATTGTTTTCTCTTAATGACAAGTAAGAGGTGTTTTTTTTTTAAATTTGGTTTTGGTTTTAAAGAGTCGATTGTGAGCGCACCCCCGGATTACAACTCTGATCAGCTGTTTAAATCTAACTTCTCTTTTTGCGTTGTTTGTGTTTTTAATTTGCAGTTTGAAGAATCTGTGTTTTTAAGACGAGTGGTTCATTCGCAATCGACTCATCAACGCCAACTTCTGCGCCAAATTAAAAAAAAAACACCTTTACCTACATATTTGATAGAGCCTTATCAACTTGTTGTATGTCTCAGTTGTCACTGCTGTCAAATTTAAACTCCAATCTGTCATTCAATGTTTTTCTGATTTTGTGTTTTATTCTTACTAAAAACAGTTTTTTTTAAACAAACTTATATCTAATATTACAAAATGGTTTACTCAACCGAACAAAGAGTATCTACGATATTCATTTATTGTAATTATGTATAATGATGTAGCAATTAGCTAAAGATACTTGACGAGATTTTTTATTTAAACGCCCTGTACAAAGTGATCAAAAAGAAAACAAATCAAAGCAGGTGTTGCAAATTATCGGTCACGTCGTAGCGGAATTCTGTGCAAATAAGCGTTCAATGCATGGGCGTAGAGCGTAGACAATTTGTGGTCTCAAACGCTACTTTATAATAAATCATACCTCATGAATTTTAGACGGTGGAATTATAATTGTGCATTTTATTATTATTATTTGACAATGGAGAAAATGAAATGTTAGTTTTAAAGCAATGGTGTTGATGTAAACCTTGAAACAACGTTTTCGATTTCGACAAAGTTTACCGACGTTTCCTGCTGTTAAATACGCGCCCTTGCGCACCCCCACCCTGTATACCTGCTCCTGAGTTTACTTAGGTTTTAGACAGGACACAAGACATCAATACGCATGAAAACTTGTAACCAGTAACATCTCCAATTTTTATCTGTAACGTCCTTTTTACATCAATATATTATTGTTGAAGTTAATTGTGTATTCACTCAACTGGTAATCGAAAAAGCTCGATTACTTCACAACACCTGCAATTGTAAATTGTAAGCAACAATTGTCCCAGAATAAGTGGTAAAATGAGTTTTACCATTGAAGATAAAGCATTGGGTGGTATTTAACTGTTTATCAAATTTACCAAATTTATTCATACAAAAAAATACTTTCGTTTCACAAAAATACTAAATGGTCACCAAAATTAAGACCATACATAATCCTAGAGCGATAACCAGATATTGACATCCTGATAGTTTCTTATATTATTTGCTACTAAAAATAACTTTTGTTGCCTAAAAATGCTATATGTTCGTTCACCAAATTGTATTCCATATTTAATTCTGAAATGATAACCAGATATTTTTATTTTTATTAGTGTCTTATATTTATATAGTAAAAAAAACTCTTTGTTTCACAAAAATACTAAATGTTTACTATATTTTATACTATATTCAATTTCAAATGGATACCCATATTTAGACTTCTTATTAGCCTCTCATACAGAGTGTCTCATAATTAAAGCATTCCGACTCCAAAGCGTTGCAGGGAGTATACTGTGAAGCAAGTACGAACTTGTTGAAAAAAGTTTTGAATAATTCTTAAGATGATATAACCCTTCTAACTTTGTTCAATACAGCAACCGCATTCCTTATCTTATAATTTTCAGATCAAAGCGTTGTTAAGATATGTACAAAAATATGCCTAGGTTGATACCAGTTCGAATTATCTGTATCCAAGATTACAAAACAATAATCTAGCCTATTTGACGTCTCTTTTTGAACAAAAATTGCAAAAATTAAATATTTTTTTACTCCGCGATAACGCTACTTTTCTAAGACAATTTTTGCATCATTATTTTCTCACGATAAATAAAAATAAACGGCAAACATTCCTAACTTCTATTTGAAGAAAATTTGATACAAACTCTACACCTTCAGTATCTTTGTAAGGAGGGATCGCCCGAATTTTATATAGTATATCAATTGTAAGAAAAATCTATCAATGTTTTATTAGGTCTCCTCTCAATAAGGACATAGAATGCAAAAGAATTTCGTAATCGAGTATCAGCCAACGTTTTTTTTTTTAAACTGCACAGCTCCACATTAGCGGAAACTCAAAAAAAAAATGTATCTACAATTATCTTGATGTTTTAAATTTGGAATGCTCTGACCAACTAATAATGATAGCAACCGTCAAACAAACGATATAACTTCTAATTTTGTAAGGTTTGATTGCGATTTTGGGCGAATTACTGGTGTTTAATAAAATAAAGAAGAAAAAACAAAAATGAGTTCCGAAAGTGATGAAGATGATCTGCCTTTGGATGTACCTATTAGAAACGGCACGAAGTGCAGTTGCTAGTTTTATCCCGGAAAAGCCTTCTCGATAATAAGAATCTGCTTAGAAGGATTTCATGAATTGGTGTGGCTCTAAGAAATTAAAGAACGTGCCTGAAAGTGTGATACTGACCTATTTGGAATATAAAGCTATGAAATTGCGAAATTGTGACCTCTTCTTTAATCAAAAATTGCTGAACGTAAAAGTCTTTTTTGTTCTAGATAGTATAGTCCTGACAAAATAAATGTGAATCCTGACTTTATTAAGTCAAATTATTTAACAACGTGTTCAAATCAAAATGTAAAGAAAACAATAATAAAGATTTATGATGGGAAACAGATGGTTATCCACCACCAAAGTTGCAGGTAGAATTTCGAAAACTCGCTGTATTTATATACGTGCCCCTTTTCGAGAACGACCTACCATAAATCTTTATTATCGTTATCATGTTGTTAAATAATTTGACTTAATAAAGTCAGGATTCACATTTATTTTGTCCGGACTATAAATTCAGTGAACAAAAAAACTTGTCACTTTGACAACCGATTTAGGTCATGTAAATGTTAATAATTTTTTTATCAGTTTTCGAAAAAGTAGTTTTTTTGAGCAAGTGCTTAATATAAATGGATAGCGTGAATATTTATACAGAGTGATCATGATCAACAAGAATCCAAATCAGAGCAAGCGTTGCAAATTATCGGTCACGTCGTAGCAAAATCATATGCACATAAGCGGTCAAAACATGGGCGTAGACAATTTATGGTCTCAAACGCTACTTAATAAAAAATGATACTTTATGAATTTTAGACGTTGGAATTATAATTGTGCATTTTATTATTATTATAAGTTCAGGGAAACAATTTATAAGATTAACAAGAGCAACATTTTACATTTGTAAGAGTAAGTAAATTATCATCTTTATTGCCAAACGCGACGCCACTGCTTCGTTGAAATGTCACATTTCAAAATTCAAGGTTGTTGTTGTTGTTGACAATTTAAGTGATTTAACCTAGAAAACAAATCTTCGATTTCGGAAAAGTTTACAGACCTTTATTGAAATAGTAAGCAATAATTATCCCAGAATAAGTTGTAAAATGGGTTTTACCATTAAAGAGAAGGCATTTTTATTAGATTATTTTCGAAAGAGGGTGAAACAAGAAAATGAAGACTGGCCTTACTTTGTACCCCCTTACACCAAAGAATTTCAAGCCAGATGTCCGAACGTGATGGTATTGGTTATCAACAAGTTTATCAATGTCTTAAAATTATAGTGCCTAATTTTAGCAAATGATAACCCATCATTAAGAAGAAGTCAGGTCAGTCCTTAGTTCAAATTTTAGAAATAGTACAAAATGTTCAACAAATTATCAAGGAACATCCCTCAACTTCGTTTAAGCAACAAGTTAATTTGTGTTATGGCACTTATCAGAAATTTTTTAAGACGGATATTAATTTGTTTCCCTTTGTGTCTTGCAAGAAATAAAACCCACACATTAGACATTACCCTAAACAAATTGACAGCTTCAAAAGGGTTTTTGAAATTATGAGAGGCGAGTTTGATTCTGTCTGGACCACAATGGAGAACATTTTGAGCAGTTTTTGTGAAAACTTATTTTTTGACCTTGGAGTAATTTAAATATTTTTCTCCCTACCGGTTAGAAATGTAGGCTGTGGATACCTCATTTGGGGTGAGAAAATTCAACTTTCTCGCTAAGGTAAGAAAGTTAATCATGAAATGTTTATGGTAAAACTGTACCAAAATACAAATGTCAAAAGTGTCAAAAGTGAAATAAGTTATTGATAAATGAAAGCCAATTCAATGAAGTAAGTTGGTAGGTCAATCATATAATCTGGAAAATAAACAGATAAGCTAGGTAGGTAGATTACTTTACCCTGTTTATATCAAATTTTCGAACAAACCTCAAATCTTCAAATGTGATGACAAGTTAATTAAACAAATAACACAGCCTACTATTCAATTCTCAAAATTTTCGTTTTAATCACGAATATAACCATCTTTTTTGACTTTTTTCAACAAAGTTGTGCCGGTAGGGAAAAAAATTGTATTCAAACCTTGTTAAGAAAGTGTCCTTGCAGACCTTAGGCACTTAGAAACCTCGTCTACGACTCGGTTTATAATCTTTGCCTGCGGTCTGCAAGAAACCACTTTCTTACCTTGGTTTGAAATATACTATTAAACACTGCTAGAAAAGATACGAGTAAGTTCTCAATTACCCAAAAATTAGAGAATAATAACTTTTACACTTTTCTTACAGAAAACAACAAAACAAAGAATTGTGAAAAATAATTATTTTTAAAATTTTGTAACTCAAGATTGTGCCTTATGAAGGAATTTTGTGTAACTGTGTGTTTTTTCCTTAATAAATAATAATTAATTATAACTTGCTTTTAAATCTATTATTCATGAATTACAAAAAATTTATAAAGGCAATTAATGATAGATTTTTGAGAGGTAGGCAACCAACAAAACGAGTGCACAGCAAGTAAATAAAAGCGGCTGATCCATGATAGAAATACGTTTCGATAAAACAAAAGATGAGGTAGCACTCTTGATTTGGTTTCTTGTTGATCACTTTGTATTTGCAGTGAAGGCGCGTAACGTGAGCGTCCCACATTTGGTGAACATTTAGTAAAATCGGTAAACATATAGCATTTAGAATGCAAGCAACAGTAAAACAATACGAAAAATTGCTATTTTGGTGACACTGTTCTCATTTTCCAAAGTATCATCATTTGATGTCGACTAAGAATTTTTGATGTTAATTTAATTTTTTGGAGGACAGCGCTAGGGGTGTATAATTTAATTTGGTGAACATTATATTAATACCCTAAAGCATTTATTAATACTTAATTAATTGATAATAGATAAAACGATTGTGTATAGCAAGTAGATATAAATATGTGTACGATTAAGTTAAGACAGACGTTTCGATAAAACAAAAATGAGGTAGCACTCTTTATTTATTTTCTTGTTGATCAATTGATCACTCTATAGGTACCACAGAAATGTGTTGAAATAGTTATATTTTTAAGATTTATGTCCATGTAAAAGTGGTTTTCTTGAATTTTATGAATTTAGTACTTATCAAATAATTACAGAACATAAAAATTGTAGGTGATTGATTTTTCAGTACTTTAAGAAATGTAAAAATATTTATAGATACTGAATTATAAATACTTTTAGTGTGAATTAATTAAATAAATACGAGTTTGGAGTTACCTAAAAACAACGGTAAAGTATGTTAATACATTAAGTGTAAGATAGTACACTATTTGTAAATAATGTTGGGAATGTATTTATGCTTGAGAATAAACATTATTCCCCCAAATAGTGTAAATGCTATTCAGCGACACATCCGAACGTTAAAACGTGAAAGCATAGCTATCTGAGAAGATCAATTTACATCAAAGTAATTCCAGGGGATGATGTAAAATTTATCACCTCAGATGAAGCCGACAACACGTATTGAGGTCACGTCGCGTTCCGCGAAATTAATTGTTTGTTAATAAAATTTAGCTTAATTAAGAGACTTATTAGCAGATTCTTTCATAGCGAAAACTTAACAGCGCGTTCAGAAAATAATTGAAGGATAATTGCTTAATCTGCCGGTAACACTCGGTTCTTTTTTGTAGATACGATATGTGTCCGAGAGCAGAATTGATGTTGGATCGAGAAGAGGGTTACTTGAAAGAAACCACTTTACTGCAGATTTTAGGGCTAGCTATAATCCAGAACATTTAGTTTTAGTGGAAGGGCAGCGTTATTAATACCAGCAACCAATGCGGGAAATTGGCGGTCGTGTCGTGTCACAAGAACGGAATACTCGAACACGCCAAAATATTTTATCTAACCAACGCGTTTCGTTTCAGGATAGTTTCGGACCCACCGACGGGCGACGTCTCAAAAAAGAAAAATAAAGAGCACCACGTCAGGATTAGCTTAAGTATAAGCGTCACAACGTAGTTCACAAAATTGATCATCTCTTCTGTCAGAACTAATTTCAGCTGGCACGAGTGCAATGTCGTGTTCGAGTTCTTGATGAACTTTATTTCGTCTCCTGGAAATTCTCGTTTTAAAGAAAACAGAAAACCGCAAAAATATAAATGATTTAAGGCGCAAACCCCATTCTGACTGCGAACTACAATTTTTCCATTCCTCGATCACAATTTTACGATCAGGTTTCACGAGACTATCAACGAAATTGACGGGAAAAATGTACACTCGTCAAAAAAGACCCGGAGAGACGGAAACGTCCCTTCTCATATCAGATATTGTCCGACCGCTTCAATGATCGTATGTTCGTTGGCTTGGCTCTAAGGCGCTGCCTCTATTAAGGGCCATTGTTGTTCTTGGAGATCTTCTTTACTTGAATAATTTTCTAAGTAAGCTTACGTCAAAATTCTTTCTCTTAATTTGTGCCCAATGGCCCACATAATTTTGTATATTGTGCAGGCAATAAATTTTATCAAGGAGAGGATCATTTGTTTGGTTTTCTGTATCCGAGAACTGTCGACAACTAAGTGACTTGAATAAATCGATGACCCAAGTTTTAAATTAAGTTAGGTGGTCGGATGCAAAGCAAAAAATATATTTTCTTGTTCTGCTTTTAGTTTTCTTGCCGTCGCCGAATTATCGACCAAACCAAAATCAAGCGCCAGTCGTGTCAGGTGTAGTTTTTATATTTTCTTCTAATATTTTCAACATAAACTTGATCTTGCGATGTGTCATAACATGGTCCACATAAGAAGCACGTCATCCAATATTCATGGTTCGACGTTGTTTGTCTACAATATTAGTATGAGATTTTATAACGTCACTGAAAGTTTTTCTCTGAAGACATGTAGAGATTGCGGTTATGCTATCAAAAATTATGGAAATGCTACTTTGGGGCGGTTATTATTATTACTTATGAAAATAAGCGAATATAAGGGTCATATTTTTATATGGAACACACATTCAAGTCTAATCTATAAAAAATTTCTCTTGCGATTTAATATTTAGTATCACCAAAAATTTCCATTGACACGGGTACAGACAAACTTTACGAAAATATTTTTTAGGCCACCTTAATGAAAATGGTAATTTTACGTTCTCAAAAGCGGACGAAAAGTATTTCTTCTTCGGACGCTGAACCGTGGTGCCATCTGTTGATCTGTTTGGTAAGTAACAACGAAACCGAAAAAACCAATAATTGTCTTGTCACCACAAATTATGTAAATAAATATGTATGTAATTGTATTGCAAAGTATGTAGTAAATTTCTCGTTTTGTTGGCAAGCTGATAAAAAAATACTATAACGAAAATTGTTAATATGTATTAATAAATTTATCAATTTGAAAAAGGTAGATACAAAATAAATGTGCAAATTTTCCAATGATGTCTTTTGCTTTGTAATTTGTGAGGTTGACAAAAAAATTTCATGTGCACTTCTGCCAAAAACTACCTTTTCTTCTCGCCTGTTTTTAAGCCTCGGCTGTGCCTCGGCCAGAAAACTCAGACTAGCACGAAAAAGATGCACTTTTTGGCCTTGATACACAAATAACTATTGCAATTTTTAAATTATGATTCATGATGAATTGATGAAACACTTTATTTAATTAGTAGGTGCAATTGACGACTTAGAATAAAATTATCGAAAGTTTATGCATCTAGGTGCACAAATGACTTAAAACAGACATTTGATTTTCAATTGTTGTTCACGTTAAGTGATAGATAACTGATAATTCCTACTTCCATATTATTGACAAGAAGATTTAGTTAAAATTCTTTACACTAAAGATTACTCTGTTTGAAACGAGAAATTAATAACTAATAACTAATAGTTAAACTAGTATCAGAAAACGGCATTTTACTATTTTATAAAGCACTTCAGTTTGTTGTTTTCACGAGTTGCAACCACCACATTTAATGCATTAGGTTGGGAATATTTAGTTTAATGTTCCAAAAATGTCATTTCAATTCTTCCTCCTCACTAACGAATATTTAGTGACATATTCCAAACCTTAAATTATTTATTACATCCAATTTTCACTTAACAATAACTACTGATAAAAATAAAAATATGGATCGGTGCAACAAACTAGGTTAAATATTACAACCTTTACAAAAATATAAGTGGGTCGTATACAACTTTTTATGTTTTATATACAGAAGCTGATGGTCTATTTTTCTGGACAGCAAAAATTGTTTATTTTTCCTTCATAAAATAAACTGTTTATCGAAGTACAGAGGAAGAAAGGTATCGATTAAGGCCTCGAGTTGAGCAAGAATGAGAGAATCTTTAGTGTATGAAATGTATTAAAAAAGGATATACTGATAAGGTCCGTTAAAAGAACGTTCTGAGAAAATAGTTTTAAACACTTTTCACCATCCACCCTTATCAGAAATTTAGATTAATCTGTTGCAGTCTTTATTCTTACAAAAAACCCTTGATAACTGCAATTATTATGTAAATTTAGCTTATTTAAAAATCTTCGTCACAAAGCTTTTGAACTCTTTGCTCGGAATTTTTACATCTCGTAATGACGTGGACTTAGTAAAAGATTTTTTTAGCCATCGAGTAATCCCACTACTAGATGCATGGCTTTAACACAAAAAATTTACATTTTGTAGAGAAACATGCCTGCATTTTTAAAATCCTATATTTTATTTAATACATTTAAAACATCGAAAACGCATTTACGATTTAAAATGTACAAGCTAAACGATTTAAAATGTACAAGCTAATATCGTGTGTTCCACAAAAAACTCACTCGCAGCAAGCCATGACAAAAGTGAAGTATGTCTTAGTACCAGATGTGAAATGAACTACTAAAGTAAATTTATAGGTTATCTGTCATTCACAATATGACGAAAATTTGTAAGTAACAAATGAACTACTTCCAATGATCCTAAAATCGACATGACCAGTCTATCTATCTCTATAGTCATGGCTTACTGCGAGTGAGTTTTTATTGGAACACACGATAGCTTTATTTAATAATAATTTTGTAATTTTGTTTTAAAAAGTTACATCGAAAAATAATTCGGAATTAAAAGTAGACTGCGTAAGTTATAAGAATTAAAGTTTTGCTGCGTTGACAACTTCTTGGCAAAAAATATCTGCCTGAGAGAGCAATCACGCGATCAATCTCGAGATTGAAAATGACAGTGACTACGTCGAACTCTAGTTTTAACAAAAATGTGATGAAGTCCTCCCTAATAATTAATTATTTTCAGTGGAAAAAATCCGGCGAACCTTCCACACTGGTCGATTCTAATTAAGTTTAATTTAAAATCGAAAATGTTTACCTTGTTATCTTTTTGCCAGGAACACGATCCGCGTTTGTTGAACACTTTGCATACAAGGAGAGCATCCTGGCCGGGATTGACTTCGGTGTATGAGGGTTGCTGTTCAAACCTTTGTACGCCACCCGCTCCTGCAATAAACCCAAGACGGTTAAAATATGCGAAACAACAACAATGGAGTAACATACAGCAACTACACTCTCACTATGCTCCTGCAGTAAGCTTCTGCATACAAATGACAGGAGATTTAGCTTGACGCCACATTTCAGCGCTGGTTCCACCCTTATTAACACATATTTAATTTATTGCAGGCAACACCCCGGCTTTACGAATGGCCCGTGCGTCATTTCAGAAGTTAATTAGCTAGCACACAACAAAGCGAAAAACGAGAAGAAAGAGGTGAATTGGTAATTACAAAAACTATGAGACGGATTTGAATAACAGAATGCTATCAGTGGGATCGCGTGATGTCCGTTCATTCCTAAGGGTAGTCCGCAATTTATTTGCGCCACGTATATCCACGCAAATCAAGATTTTCACCTGAAAGATGCCGACAAATATTTGCGTGTTAATTTCGAACTGATGGAATTAGGAATTATGTGGCTGCCAGCGAAATTTGAGATATTTATTGAAAATAATGGTTCGAATTGAATACCTTTAAATAATTGAGTCGATGGAATGTGTTTGTAAATGTAAATTTGTGGTAAAATAATAATGATTTTCCGCACTACATATCCTACATACTCGTACAAGCGCTCCGGGGTGGATAATTTCAGCCTGGTAAAAAACAGATCTAATGTAATCATGCTACCAAATATAACATACATTTTTTACGTTAGTTGTAAAAAAATTATATTTCGTTGCTGTGTATTTTGCTATCTCATCAAAAATATGATATTCCATTATGGCCTTTAATATGAGGAAAACAATATGTCAATATAATTATTAGTGTTTTAGACAAAATGATTAATTTGACCTCTAATTTGATATTTATTTAAAATCACTTATTACAATAAAATTATGTATAGGTACCTACTTAAAATCGATTATCAATGTATCACAAATAATAATTTAATAAAACAACTTCTGCAACATGAATAGAATTACAGAGACGAAATATTACAATATCAAATTAATATTATTAAATTATGATAATGTTTCAATTTCAAATTGTTAATTGTGTTATAGGAATCGTAACGCCGAGCATTATGGTACTACATAGTCGTAAAAATTATCAGACGAAGCGTTAACCAATAACATGACGTGATGTACCACAATGATTGATTTACGATCCGAATTGCATACAAAATTTTATCTGCTAGCATAAATTAACGAAAAAATTAGAAATTAATTGTTTGAAGCTAAAAACTCAGGTCTGTTTTTGTGGCTCTCCCTTTAGTAACGAACAATGTACATATCTATTTATAGACAACAAAAGTTCGAAGCTTTATTTTCTGTTATTTACGAGTAGTTTTCAATTGTCTAGGTTTGCAATGTAGTTTTACCGGAAATGTGCGATTCGGGAGTAAATTTGCCTTCTGAAGATATATCGAAACATGTGATTTATTCACTTTTGCCGGAAAAATGACTGCATGAGTTTCATCATGGATTCATGATAATTCAGTTCGATAAATTACGTAATTTTCTTATTCTAATTGAAGCTCCTACTGTTGTCACTATGACACGCTAGCAGATAAATAATTTTCACAGTAGTTCATTACTGGCCTTGGTGTAGGAACATGAATTTCAGAAAATTACATTTGGTGTAATGATGTCGAAGTGCTTTGACGTCTTTACCTAAAAAAAATAATTTTCGTCATCAGTGCTTTATTTTCCAAAAAATAAGCACCACGAAGGCATTATTTAAATTTTCGAAAACAACGGAGAATCATCGGGGACTTGATCTGGTCAATATATGTTAATGTACTATCAGTCAGTTGTGTAAAAATAAATTTAAATGATATCTAGGCAAAAAATACTAAGTAAGTACATAATTTATCGTGAGAACTACAGAGTTATTCACGTAAGATGACGAGAGCCTGACCAAGTAACAATGCAACCCAAAATACAATTTATAAAGGCTATCTCGATCCCTGTTACATTATGTATCTTAATACAGATACCTTTTAACGTCAGCCTAATGAATGTCAGGTTCAGAGAGAAAAATGCCTCTGTCAACAAAGTATTTTTTAAAAAGAATAATAAGCAATTAAAATCACAAAAGTAATGGGTAAGTAGAATCATATCGGTTCTGCCATCGTTCGAAAAGATTTTCAATGACAGATATACCTTTCAAACTAATAGAATACCAACTTGGATTCCTGATTTAATTTTTAAATACCAAAACATAATGAATGCTTTGTAAAATGTATTTTGGGTTGCATTTTTACCTTGTCAGGGTCATCATCTTACATGAATAATGGGGTATATCGTCATATCAATTATTCTTGTGTTTTTGATTTTTCTCACCTGCATTCATATTATTTCCTGAGGCCACAAAACCTGTTACAGCGGTATTTAGGCATTAAAACACAAAAAACTTCACAGAACATTTTATACAAGCATAAAAGTAAAAAGAGCACGAGTCAAATTTCACGTATGTTACTCTCAATAAATGACAAATGACATTCATTGGCAACATTTTTCATTTGTCATGAACTGTTTTTAGCTCAAGCACAATAAACAACCTACGTTAATCAGTAAACAGAAAATTACAAATCTTACAATATGGCGTACAAACGGTGCACTACGGTGTAGAAGAGATTACCGTAAACGTCAGAAAAATGTTAAAAAAATTCTATTGGACTTATTTGTTGATTTGGCGGTCTTTGAAGGTGGTACTTAACAGGTCAATTATTTTGAAATATATGTATGAAATTGTCATGACATCTACCTCTAATCGTACATATTATCACAAAGTACAAGATCACTCACTACCAATATTTAATCCTGCATAATAGAGAATTTAGAAGCTTTGGAAATCGAAAAAATATTTTAAATCCACTACGGTAACATTGCAAGGTAACTGATGATGTACGAATATATCTTTGTTTACATTGTATTACCGTTAATAATAATAATAAAAATAATTGATTTTTTTGTCGGAAACATTTTTTTCATGTACATTTAAACATCCTCGATAAGGTATTAAGTAGTAGTAAGTATTATACGGCTATTTTGGGACACCTGTAAGTATAATTATTATTGTATTTAACATTTTGGGTTTGCATAGTCGCTCTTGACATGTAATAATACGATTTATTTACGATATTTCTTGTTTTTTTCTTCAGCTCATATGTAAGCAACAAACAAAAAAATATATTCTTAAAAATTTGTTTCACAGTCTAGGACTGATTTACAAATCCATGAGGGGCATGATGACCAACTCAATAGACAGGGACCAATGGCTAACGTGACTTCCGAATCACGAGATAGAATATAGCCTTTTTTTTTAATTTCGCCCTGGGTCAGAATCGAACAAGCGACCCTCGCGTCGCTGAGCCGAAACGGACTGCCTTAGGCTAGATTCTGCCTAAAAATTTGTTACACAGTCTAGGACTGGTTTACAAATCTATGAGGGGCATGATGATCAACTCAATAGACCGGGACGAATGGCTTAACGTGACTTCCGAATCACGAGATAGGATATTATTGTCATTGGATACAACTGCACTTAATTGTTTTTGTAGTTAGATGTAGAGTATTAGACTTAATTTGTTATCAAATTAGTGGAGAACGATCGAGAAAAATATTTATTGAAATGGTTTATACTTAAATAAACTAAAATCTGTTGTTTAATAAACTCGTATCCCACCTCCACCCGGCGGCACGGCAATTTTGCCGGAGTACATACACTATTACGGATAATACTATCAAGTAATAGTGCAGTGCTTATCAACATAATTACCGGCGTCTAGCCTCCGCATTTTGACTTTTTTGTGTTTTGTGTTCTGTGTCAATGTTAAGGAATTTCCTCACGATGTGACATGAGTATAATAATATACCTTTTTGAATTTCAACTACCAATGTGTTATCTAAATCCATAATTTTTAAATTTTTAAAAAGAGATTTCGGTACTAGGTATTCCCGTTGCTGAAATTACAAGTGGTAAAATCGAAATTTTTTCTAAACACCAAAGATTTCTCATAGCAACGGAGAGCTCTAAATATTTATTAATTTTTGTGTTATATGTCTGTATTATATTATGTGAATTTGGAACAGCTATATCTAAAAGATATGCTTGCTTTTGTTGTTTATTTAAAATTATAATGTCTGGTCTGTTATGCTTAATATGAATGTCAGTTAAAATTGTTCTATCAAAATATAACTTGTAACTGTCATTTTCCAAACAACTTTCAGGTGTATAACTATAATGTGGTTGTTTATTCTTTAATAAATTGAATTTAACAGCTAAATTCATGTGTATAATTTTAGCGAATATATCCTGACGTTTTTTATATTCGCTCTGAGCCAAAACGGTGCAAGAAGAAATGATGTGTTCAATTGTTTCCCCTTCAGTTCCGCAAATCCTACATTTATCAATTATCGATTGTAAACCGCATATGTGTTTTTTATAATTTCTTGTATTTATAACACGATCTTGTATTGCAAATATAAAACCCTCCGTCTCAGGGTGAATATTTGATTTCTTAAGCCATGCATGAGAGGCCTGAATATTAACTTCTGGTTGTTCCAGTTCTTTAAAGTATCTCCCATGTAAAGACTTCTGTTTTATATTTGCTATAGTGTCAGGTATATTTGGCTTAACAATATCTGAAATTATATTATCACTTAAATTTAAAGGTGTATAGCCTTTATCGGCTTAAACCAAAGCATTAAAAAAGGTGTTATCACGAGCTCTATTGAGGAAATAATTTTTTAGTGAAGCAATTTGATTATGTAGCAGTATTTCTAGATTTGAAAAACCCCTACCACCGTTTTCGCGTGGTAAATTAAATCTTTCAATAGCAGATTTAGGATGGTGTTTACTAAATTTGGTAAAAGGATTGACCATTTAGCTAAATAAAACATTAGTATCTGCACAAAATGCCACAGAATCAATAATAGCATGATCGTCAGAAAATTCATTAAAATAATATGTATATAGGTACGAGTAAAATAATAAATAAGCTGCCGTTGAGCGTTTATGCAGACAATAACCATTTGCCCAAAAACTCTTCGTTTTTTCACAATTTCATTTAACCAAGCGAAAGACGTTTATGTCAAAATTTAGGAAACTGCACAGCTAACTATGTTCTATGTTTTGCAAATCAAAACGCAATATTCACGTTAACTTTGCAAATGTATTTTGTATTTTCAATTCCATCGGGCTCATTATCACTCGTGAAATACCCTGTTTAGTCGTTCAAAAACTCTAACGTTATACTGCAGGACATATCGTTAAAAGGTTAACTAGCTAATAAACGTATGTTTAATTTTTGTAAACCCGCTCTCCATTTTTAAGACGGTGCCGGTGGAGGTATCAGGTAGTCTCTGTTGGTATCAAATAATAATTCTCTTATTGTTGAAGTTAAAGTCTACGATGATGTTAGACTTCTTAGACGACTATATTTATACAGTGGATGTTAAAAAGTCGATACGTTACGAGTGACGAATGTGACAAAAAACCCTAGCCCTGACAGTGGTCGGTTACAAAAAAATTAATTAACTTTTTCGGTGTCATCCTTTTAAGATAGAAGATTGAAATTCCTTTGAAGTCCATTTCGTCAACGAAATCTGAAAATGGTACAGTTTGCTAGAAATTACAACCCATTGGTTATTTTGTTACATTTGATTTAAAAAACGTTTTCATTTGTTACCTGAGATACTGAGGAATGAAAAATAGTGAACTTTAGTAGAAACTAACACTGTAATGCTATTATCCTGTAACTTTAGGAATCACTCTAAAATACTTCTTTGATTATTAATGTCTTGACGATTGGATCTTCTAACATACTGGTTTGTTATGATTGACATGATTAGCTTGTAAAGATTTAAATTCCTATATTTTGATATTCTACAAACTTGAGAAGGGTCAAACAAATTTCAGTAATAGGCTAGTGGTTGTCTTTAATTATCGTGTACGTGTATAATTACAGGAACTGCTTTTATTTCATGTACGAGTACTATAATATTGTTCGCACTCAAAATGAATGGGACTACTAACTTTCACATAAATTTCACATAATGACTCTTTGAAAAGGAAATATTCTGTTCGTGAACGTAACAATCATAGGTTGCACACATTAGTTTTTGATTGTTGAGGTTCAAGCAGCCTTCATTGGTGTTTCTGTGAAGGAACGACGATACCTGTAATGCAACAGTATTGTTTGTTTTGGGAAATCACACTTTACCGCATACGATCACAACGGAAGCAACGACTTCATCGACTTAAAAGACCAAGTAACTATTGTCTAATTGTCTCTAGTACTGTAATACCCACCATGTTGTTCTGAATCAAGTGTAATCAAAAATATATTTAAACTTATAACCTATTCACGTGCGAGTATATATTTAAGTTCCAGCACTTCTTGACTGACGTTGGTTAAACAATAAATATCCCAATTATCCTATATAATAACTGAAGAAGATACAGATGGCGCAACTGAAACGCCAGTTTAATATTGCTAAATTGATGCATTTGCTTTGAAAAAATTTAAAATTACTGTAATGCCGTGAAGAGAAAGAAATTTGCTTTGCCAATTGCCTTAATAGGTTAACTTTTTATTTTCGCCTAGATCAATATTCAACGTGTTGTCACATGTATTTTCCACATACATTGAGATGTTGGTGTGCGGCTGGAGTATAGTTAGTTGCTAAATGTTGTTTCCATAACATATCCACTGTTGCGTCAGATACATATTTCTTTGTTGTTTTAAGAATTTTATGCTCTAAATGATTGACAAACATCACTTTAAAAATCGCTTCTTTAAAAATCGCCAATAAGATAAACTGCATGTTGCTTTCTTACTTTAACACTTTAATTTTTTTTTTAACATATTTTATTCTCTAGATATTAAAAAATGCATTGGTTAACCTCTACGGTGAAAGTGTCTGTGTTACACCTGCCTGTTAATAAATTTATAGTTAAACTTGTTTCACCCATCAGAGTTCTGGTTAAATTTTACCTTTAACGCGGGCTATGTAATATGCATGTAATTTCTGTGCGTAACTTGATTAATCGTACGCGCACCCTACACATACTATACATATTTTAGATAGCTCGACATAATAGCCAAGAACCGTAGTTTTACCTATAAAAATAATTTCAACCTTGTAAAAAAACCAAGAGGTCACTTGTAACACGCTCAAAGGTCGATTACCGCCCAAACTAAATATAGGCACTTCAAGTATGTATGTATGTATGATAAATATCAAATATTATTACATATTTCTTTCATAAAGATCGATATACTGTTATTTCAAGGTTGCCTTGTAAAAAAAGGCTTGAGTTTTTGTTGGTTGGTAGTTTACGGTTGCAGAAATTCTGGTACCTTACCTCATAAATCAAAAGAATTATTATTTTGCATCCAATATTGAAAACATTACTAATATTTGTTTTTTAGAAAGACGTTGTGGTAAATAATAATATTTTTGTTTGGTTTTGGTTTCGCTGTAACTTTTTAATCTAATACTTATGGAGTTAATAAGACACATTGAGTGCCTCAAAAAAAAATATCCACTCGGATTATCTTCAAAACCACAGTCTTAGGTCTCTTTGAATTTGAATTTGTCACTATTGTGTGTCCACATAATAGTGACAAATTCAGCAACTTCGTCCTCCTGCAAATCAATATCGGAAACAGGGGTCAAGCCATATGTCGCTTGCTTTTAATGATACATTTTAAAGCAATTTAAATTCAATCATTCCTTTTACAAGAAATTAATGTAACCCTAGGACGGTGCAGTAAAATTGTCATTGTAGCCTATGCACAAAAAAACGTGTGTCCTAATTTATTTCTTTATTCGCCTATTGATACTCAGCATTCGAGTGGGGTTGCTTCCATAATTACCCTCGCATTATTCGTCATCTCCACTTTTCTTTTATTGAGTCTTCCGCTACCGGTTTTTCTTTCAAAATTTTCATTTTCTCCAAATAATTCAACAGTTTTCTTTACAATCTGGTAAACGTTGTCTATGACTAAGTAATGACTAAGCTACGAGTATATAATCCCATTCTAAGAAGTTTCCAAGTATGTTCTTTGGTCAATCACTCTAAAGATCGAGCAGACCACAACATATTGAATAAGTCTTCTTGAGAAAGACATATTTTATGACATTATTCTGATGAAACAGCACCATTCATGCAGGTATTTGTAGGCAGGTCGAGAAAAAAGTTCAAGTGACGTCAAAACAGGGCCAAGTTTCATCTCTCGAATATATTAGTTCTCACGATTCCAAATCAGCCTTATTCAATAAGAAAATCCTCCTTACATGTTAACTTGTAATTTACTTCAGGAACCTAAACATCGTACCTACCTAATTTTATCGCCAAGTAAAAATAAATGTTGTTAATAAAATAATATGATTTAAAATGTAATAAAATACAAAGGCGGAGTTCTCGATGTCTCAAACGAAATGCTAATAGCCTAGCTCGAACAAATTCTATTATGTATCTACTAAAGAATCTTTTGCATTTATTGTATAAGATACAAGCGACGATAAAGCATATTTTATCATTTCCATTGTCGTAATTTAGAGCTCAGTGCAATAGCATGAATTACGATTTTGTCAGATGAATATCTAACAACCATCAAGTCGGCCGTAAAATCGTAGTAGCAGCAACAGATCGCACATTGGCATAGATAATTTCAGTCCGAGAGGACAATTTTTCTTATCTGGTTAGCTCTGTTATTACAGCAAATTTCTAACGCCTTAAATCTCTTGTGCGTTCAGATTAAACTATATTTTCCAGGAGTCCCATTTCTATATCAGCGACGCGGCCGCTGGATGTATTCTCAACATTAGCATAGCATTTTATACAAAGTGCTCCGTGGTTTGAATATTAATATAAATTCACGGTACAGTCTACATATAAATCATCTGAAGATGTATGTGAGCCGAGAATTTCACTAATGCCACTGTTTACATTCACCATAATCTATTTTATATCACCGCGTCAACGCATGCGGGAGTCTCCGAACGTTTTAAAGTTCTTTACATAATTTAATCCATATTCGCAGCCACTGTCGGTTTTTACACAAAAATTTCTTGTTTAATGAGGGTTCACGGTAGATGCTGGACCCTCGTACTTTATGTAATATCAACATGGGTAATGAGCTCAACGAATCATAAAGAACGCAATGAATTTCGATAGTCGATTCGGGTTTACCGACAAACCGGTCAAATTCTGTAATGTAAATGAGCCTAAAGGTACGAGTTAGGGCTTAAGAGCACTTTCTAGTAAATCTGTGTATACGAGTTTTTTCCATAATACTAATGTTACGCTGATAATAATAATTCATGTCGAATAAAAAAAAATTTAAATCCTTTTTTCTACGACTGTGCTATATACCTATATACAGGGTGAATTTGCATCGCAATATCTAAACCATAGTATCTTCAATAAGTGAATAAACCGAAAACGTGGTTAAACATTTTGAATTCATAAAGTCCAATTTAACTTAATTCCATCCCGAACGAGACGTTTCTGAATGTTCTAATAAATCGAAACATGAATATCGGCAAAAACGATTTAAAAACAGAGAGTGACAAAAGTGCTATGAATAAAATAGCCGAAAGACACAGCCGCAAAAACGTATTAGACTAAGAGTGAAAACCAAGTGAAAGGAAAAGTCAAAGCAAAAATCATAACTAAACAGTACCTACCGTACTTACAATTAGAAACATTGTTCAAAAATACACGTCTGTGCCCTTCGATGTAGATTGTCCCAAACCCTTGAGGCATCGTCCCGGATTTGTGCTGCTGAATATGTGTGTTAAAAACTCCGTTCACAAAACTATTCGCAAAAAATCAGGTTGATCGACGCACTTTTGAATCGTCCACTCACAATACTCTTGCCGGCGAATGAAATGTTTTCCAAATTTTTAACCACTTTCTGAATTTTTTATATGTATTTATATTTTTTTCCATTTATCCACGTGAACTTCTACTTTCTACTTCTTTAAAGCTCAGAGGACCTAAGTTGTCTGCACGATGAATAATTCCAGTCCAAGAGCTCTTATAGAATCACATCGCATCCACATGATAGTTTCCAAGTTTACACTTTTTCAATTCGTGTAGATTATGCAAATAGAATATATTATAAAGCACAAATGCACTTCCTGGCAGCCAAAAAATTCGTCTTCCAGTTTATTTTACCTGGTTAACCTAGCTTGTTTATGTTTATCAGTCTGAATATAGTCAGTATAATATCACTGCTGAAGGGTTTATTTTCTAGATCTAGCTGTAATAGATGCATTTATACAAATAACCAAACAGTAGCTAATCTTTTCCTACTTAGGATTTGTTATCTTCAACAGTAATTAATGATTCTTATCCTTAAGACCTCTTTTGCGGAAATATACAGAGTGATCAACAAGAATCCAAATCAGAGCAAGCGTTGCAAATTATCGGTCACGTCGTAGCAAAATCATATGCACATAAGCGGTCAAAACATGGGCGTAGACAATTTATGGTCTCAAACGCTACTTAATAAAAATGATACTTTATGAATTTTAGACGTTGAAATTATAATTGTGCATTTTATTATTATTATAAGATAAGGGAAACAATTTATAAGATTAACAAGAGCAACATTTTACATTTGTAAGAGTAAGTAAATTATCATCTTTATTGCCAAACGCGACGCTACTGGTACGGAGATGCTTCGTTGAAATGTCACATTTCAAAATTCAAGGTTGTTGTTGTTGACAATTTAAGTGATTTAACCTAGAAAACAAATCTTCGATTTCGGCAAAGTTTACAGACGTTTATTGAAGTTGTAAGCAATAATTATCCCAGAATAAGTTGTAAAATGGGTTTTACCATTAAAGAGAAGGCATTTTTATTAGATTATTTTCGAAAGAGGGTGAAACAAGAAAAAGAAGACTGGCCTTACTTTGTACCCCCTTACACTGAAGAATTTTAAGCCAGATGTCCGAACCTGATGGTATTGGTTATCAACAAGTTTATCAATGTCTTAAAATTATAGTGCCTAATTTTAGCAAATCATAACCCATCATTAAGAAGAAGTCAGGTCAGTCCTTAGTTCAAATTTTAGAAATGGTGCAAAATGTTCAACAAATTATCAAGGAACATCCCTCAACTTCCATAAGGCGTTTAAGACAACAAGTTAAATTGTGTTATGGCACTTATCAGAAATTTTTTAAGAAGGATATTAATTTGTTTCCCTTTGTGTGTTGCAAGAAATAAAACCCACACATTACCCTAAACAAATTGACAGCTTCATAAGGGTTTTTGAAATTATGAGAGGCGAGTTTGATTCTGTCTGGACCACAATGGAGAACATTTTGAGCAGTTTTTGTGAAAACTAATTTTTTGACCTTGGAGTAATTTAAATGTTTTAAACACTGCTAGAAAAGATACGAGTAAGTTCTCAATTACCCAAAAATTAGAGAATAATAACTTTTACACTTTTCTTACAGAAAACAACAAAACAAAGAATTGTGAAAAATAATTATTTTTAAAATTTTGTAACTCAGGATTGTGCCTTATGAAGGAATTTTGTGTAACTGTGTGTTTTTTCCTTAATCAATAATAAATAATAATTAATTATAACTTGCTTTTAAATCTATTATTCATGAATTACAAAAAATTTATAAAGGCAATTAATGATAGATTTTTGGGAGGTAGGCAACCAACAAAACGAGTGTCCACAGCAAGTAAATAAAAGGGGCTGATCCATGATAGAAATACGTTTCGATAAAACAAAAGATGAGGTAGCACTCTTGATTTGGTTTCTTGTTGATCACTCTGTAGTTAGAACAGTAGTAGTAGATAATGCAACTCCATCTACATCTATTCGAAGGCTTACTACGTTTCATAAGACTAATAAAGAAATAAGTTAAGACATACGCTTTTTTTTCATAGCCTGCTTTCGCTATTTTGTTTATCGCAATCTATTATAACCAATATATGAAATATTCGGTGGGCAGATAGAATTTCTCGATTGTATCCGGTGTTTATTTAAATTGATCCTCAAAGTAGGCGTCGAAGAGTCGATTGTGAATGCACTACGGATTACAGATCACGAATCAGTTGTTGAAATCTAACCTCACTTATTGCGTTGTTTGTGTTTTTACTCTGAAGACTGACGAGTGGTGCGTTCACAATCGATTCTTCAACGCCAACTTTGAGGATAAATTTAAATCAACACCCGATATGTGATAATATACACATATGTTTGGACATGGCATGATAATTAACTTCAATTTTGTGTAAACATACGTTTAAATTGATTATTAAACAAAACAAACTGGAATATTAAAACTGTCAGTATAATTGATGATGCTTATCTGCAAATTTGAAGTTTATATAAATGTTAACGATATTACATTATAATAGTGCTGTTAACAAACACAGTTTTGCAAATTTTTCCTCTATGAAAATGTTCTAATCACCTGTATATCGTACCTTACGTGAAACACTCTGAAATCGTACTCATTTTTTGATAATATTGGAATATGGATGTGAAATTTGGGTAGGATTTTTTTGCGATTAAAAATTTGCTTGACAATTATTGTTCAGTGAGATTTGCAATTTTCGAAAGTAATTAATTCTAATTCATTTTGCAATCCTACGCAAAATAGTCAGGTTTTGGTAGGATCTTGTGGAGAGTTGCAGCTTTTCAGTGTAGAGAAAATTTTAGACGATAAATTTGGTTAAATAGTGCCTGCCCGAAGGATAAATTGGGATTTTTTTCTAATTTCATTTGAAAGATGCAATGGTACCGTGGCTTCAAATAAATTCGGAATTAGAGTAGGCTGTATTATATATATTTAACGGTTGGTTAATAGACGTTTAAACACGTGTACTGTGCTGTCCAAGGTCACTGCTGTCCCTTTAAAAATTGCATGTTACCAACTTCATAATAAAATCACAGCCTACTTTAATTTCGTATCGTAAAAAATAAATTTTCAACTTCAAGGAAACATTTTTCTAGGGTTGCCTCGGAAGGAATTTTCTTATATGTATAACTTATACAGTGAGTTTTTTTTAAGACTGGCCATAGGGTTTTACATGCTAATTTTTCAACCCCCTGTTAACTTTTATTTGTGAAAATTACAAAGCCTAGCGCTGTTTTTAGATTAAACAATAATATTATGTAGTCATTTACTTCATTTTGTGACACCTAAATGGTTGTAATAGACAATTTACAAACAAAATGTTATTTGTAAAAAATAATCTGAACATTACTTTTTTTGCTATCTTATTCCTTGCTTCCGGTTATTAAACTGAAATTGTTTCAATACATTTTTTATATCTCATAATTTTACCACAAAATTGTGTTGGATATTTTAATGAGGACAGAAGTTAACAGGGGGTTGGAAAATTAGCATGTAAAACCCTAGGCCAGTCTTAAAAAAAAAACTGTATAGGAATTTGTGACATTATTTCTGGTACACTCACCTGAGTGTTTATTATTATTTAGTGCTAAATTTATTTATATTTATTTTATTTGTTCCAACGATCATATAATTTATAAATAGTACTGCATTATTGAACATGTATTTTAAAATCTAAACACAGTTATCTTCACCTGTTTCACGCAATTTAGAAATACAAACTTCTAAGTTACTAAAAAACCCATGTACAAAACAAACATTAGGAATAATTCTTATAGATTAAAAAGATTAAAACCTTTCTCTGATCAAAAAACGTCTTGCCTTTCAATTGATAATTTTTTTTAAAGCAATTTTTTGGTGGAAATTTAAATTGTAAATCATTTTATTAAAGGTTTACACATGAGATACAACGCATGCATTAATACGGGATGTTCAAAACAGGACTATAAAATGTACAACAATAATTCAGTTTTAATTTTTGAAGAGCAATCGATGTCATAAATTATTTTGCATTGGATTAAAATAAATACAGTGAAATTAATTTACATACTAATACTAAACTAATGCAGTAATTAATATCATATGCACTACTATGGGCAGATTATTCGAAAATATGTACTGAAGGGTATTTAATTTCCATTTGACAAATGAAAATAATCACGTATAGTGATTGAGAAATTCCCGACAATTTTGTGTTGATGATCACAAGTGTCTGTTGTTGTAAAAATTCCCGACTGTGTAGCAGACACGAGTGAGTCACTAACAAAATTATCTGGAATTTCTCAATCACGGGGGCAATTCGATATGAGTCTTTACCGAATGAGGGCTGTAACTTAAATTTAGGCCAAATTAAAATTATAATCAAGATAACAATGTATATTGTTAATGATAATGTGTTTTTTTCAAATAAATGCTATAAAATCTCTGACTTAACTGACATGTTAAAAAATATCAAAAAATTATCGAAAATTTGTTGCCGTGAAAAATGATCCTATAATTCCAATTTGATTGGTCCAATTTTAAACAATAGAACACTTTCATTGGGCAAATTTTTATGAGGTAAATACTTTTTATTATCAGTGTGTGAAAAAATGTCTATTGTATTAAGAAGTACATAAAATGCGTTCATCATTTTTCATCAGTTACAAGAAATTTGCTATAAACGGAGGTTTAGGTGAGCTTCAAAACATCGTCAATACGTTTGTATGGCTATTTGACGGTATTTTCTCCTTATTAGTTTCATGTTGTAAAATGAGCCAGAAGGTCAATAACAAAGTCACTGTGAAATTCTCGAATGCATGTTAGTTATGCTTTGGTCATATTTTTTGTACATGTTATGAATACGTTGTGACTGGCGACGTAAAGGCAGATGTGGCAAACTGTGCAAAAAGAAACGAATATTCTCTCCTGTAAAAACTGTTCGAAGGTTTTTTATTGACAGTTCATATTATACATGTACAAACTTTGTACTCCCCTACTTTACGTACATTTAATTTATTAATAATCCATTTTGTGAGCAAGGATGTTCGCGTAAAGCTCGTTAAAGCTTTTGACGAAATATTTGAGTGTGTAAACATCATAAACCTAGGTAAGATAATGTTTGCAATCTTGAGCTATGTCAAGCATGTAAAACAATTTGTGTACACACAAGATGCAAGTAAAAACAAAAATAAATATATTCGGTATTTATTTAAGGGATTATGGATTTGAAATTAGAGAGGAAGACGAGAACTTGTGAAACGTATTTCCTCAGATTTGAGCGTTTAGTACATTTTTGGAAAAATAAAACTTGGTATTTTAATTGAATTGAATTGAATTGAATTGAATTGAATTGAAGAGATTTTGTCACCTTGAAATAACACTCATATAGTAAAAAAATTAACGTAAGTTTATAAATTTCCAATTTATATAATAATTTAATGATAAACACAATCTTTTTAAATGTTTATGTAATTATGTTATTAATATAAGCTCGAATATCTTTTCCATTGGTTTAATTTTGCTTGAAAAATATTGTATAAAGAGGGGCTTTTATATTATAATAATGTTAAAGCTTTTAACGTATTTTTTAAAGTAACTGAACATCAAATTTTATTTTTAAATTATCGGGTTCAGCCTCAGTTGTGTTTTAGAGTCTTAAGAAACAAGCAACGAAGGGATTAAACTTTTCGAACTTTAAATTTATATAGATACGCCTCGTAGATATAACCTTCCAACATTTTCAGTGAAACAAGACCAATTTTCATTGAACAATTTTTATTTTAACATATTATTAATAGTTTAGAATTTTAATAATTTTAATTTACATATACAGGGTGATTTACGAAAAATAATGAGCCCGACGGAATAGAAAATGCAACCCACAATACATTGCAACAAAAAGCCGGACATCGAAGCGGTAAATGTCCGGGTTTTTCTTCTGATGAATTGCGGGTTGCATTTTCTATTCCGTCGGGCTCATTATTCCTCGTAAATCACCTTGTATATATTTTATTTTTAACAATATATTAATAATCAATTATTCATTAAATAACATAATTACATAACATGCTTGTTTTATAATACAAAAATTTCCGATAATATTGCGGAATCTGGAAAAGTGCCCCGAATGCTTGCAGCGTTTCCACGTTGAATGGTAAGGGAAATCCTCTCGAAAAGGAATTATTATTATTCATTAACATATTGATAGAATATTAAATAAGTGCACGTTTTAAATCTAGTTCCTAGTTAATAGTTTATTATTGTACGAGTGTGGAATGTGGCACATTAGCCACGATCCCTACAGAACAACTGGCTAATAACCTTGAGTGACTAATATGCATTCCACACGAGTGCGATAAAACATTTTATTAACACCTATCTTAAATCTATTTAAATTAATTTCATTTTCTTGTGAATTTTTTAACACTGCGAAGTTGTTTGATATGCTATTAATAAAATTTAGGATTAGAAAAATTCATTTCCAACTTAAACATACAAACACAAATAAAACATATAATTTCATATAAATAATATTATTAATTCAAATAATTAATTTAGTTGAATATGTTATTAAGCGTTTTGCGTAACCTTTTTTTAATTAATAATTCTTTCTCCGTGACATTCCTTCTATTAGATATTAGATTTGAATATAGAAAACAATTAAATGTTTCTTAGTATCAGAAAGCAATGCGTGATATTGTAGTGTTTATAAAAATAGAGACACTTGCAAAGCTTTGTGGAGGATAGGTTTTAATTTTTAGAAAATCAAGCTTGTGATTGGTGTTGTTTGAAGAGAAATTGGTAAGGAATGGTCGGAATTTAGAAGAGGAAGGTTATTGCGGACTAGAATGACTGGTGAGATGTCAGGAAGAAGGAAGAGTGTGTCCCTTCCTCAGCCACAAGACGGCCCAGACGGCCAGTGATGCATTACTGTGGCTGCCGACGAGTAATTAAACTCGCCAACGGTCCGTTAGGATATGATTTTAAAAGCATACGTCTCCATTTTTATTTGGCTGTACCATATTAACTTAGAACTTTACCTAGTTGGATGGAAGCCGCATTTGAAACGTTAAATTAAATCCACGTGAAGAACATGCATAAGTGTCTAAATGTTTAAGTTGACGACTGATAGAAACACTTCTTTCTTATTTGGAGCATACAATGTTAATTATATTGTGGATAAAAAAATATAGAGAGTATATAAGAATTTATTACAGTACCTACATGAGGTTCAGCGACGAGATGGAGGTGTTGTAATACCCAATAACAATAACTTATTCCAGTGTGATATTAAAACAGACGTGTGAGAACATAGTAAATTCCATTCTAGTCAAACATAAAGAAAGAATATCGCAGCCATAAACGATTCCTACCAAATTGTTCTATAAATAATGAAATTCATGCGTATTTTTTGCTCTGTGAGGTTATGAGAAAATAGAGAGAATGATAGGCGCAACCGATTGGAAGAGAGCATCACAGAACAGATGTCAATGGAGTAAGATTGTTAAGAAGAGTTATAAAAACGTTATAACAGACAGGATTGTGGAAGTCCATGTAATAAATTTAATCACCAATAGAACTATTTAAAATAAACATTTTTTACATATTCATCTTTTTTTAATCGATTTTTTTTTACATTTTTCTAACCCCTAATTCGACACCCATGGGATAATCATCAATTGAAACGAAAGAGTGTGTGAAAATCTTTTTGCAAATACGTAGTTTTTTGCACTAGGCTAGAGATTTATCAATACCCCCTCGTATTACAGGGTTTTTAACGGGTCGGTAATATACTTTTCCCAAGTCATCTTGATGTCCCGGTAAACGCCTACAATTTTTATGGAATCAATATTACCATTCAACAAAACATGATAATACGAATTTTAAAGAAAAGAAGTCCTATCTCTAGCGATAATCGAGAAAAGACACAATATCAATCATTTTTGCTGTGTAGAAACCTGTCTGATTTCGTAGTAATATCTGAGGACGGGCTTCTGGGATTGGTGAAACTGAAACCTTTATAACTCGGTTATGTAAACTACAGGAAAATTTATTTTAGTCATCTTGGAGTCTCTTTTACTGTAGGCACATGCCTGTTTTCTATGGAGAAACAGTTCTGGGACAGGCTGTATATTGCCAAGTGCAACCTTACATCTGTAATACCATTTATTATTATTTCTGATGTAATATCACTTCTCACGAGGTATGTGGAACACCCATTGAACTGGCAAATTAGAATTGCGCATTACAATTAACAAATTGAAATCTATCCTTTAATAGTTTGATGCAGCATGAAATCCGTAAATGTCTAGTTACCAACCAAAAGTTGATAAGAAATCCAGTCAAATGATTTGGTTAAAGTTCTGAAAATTTGTTAACACCATGGTTGTAGAATGCTTACTAGGAAATCCATTTTGATTCGGATTAACCAGGCTGTGACTTAAAAAATATTTGTTTTTCTAAAAGTCATTTTAAAATTTACACCAAAAACATTTTTTTTAAATAAAATTGATATGTAGGAGGTACTCTTAAAATTTATATTATCGCGCAATATTTGCAGATCTTGGTTGAACCATGTAATCTGAAGAGTTAATTTTTTAATATTTAGATGGAAAATTCCATTGAATACCACCAATAACCTAAAGTGCACATAAACCAAAATGACTTATTGATCTGTTAAATACGTCAATGTAAAGTTTATTTTGTTTATTAATCCACAAACTCATGTAAATATGAAACTGGTCAGGTAAATTCAAAATAAAAGAATATTTTCGTAATAAAAGTAATAAATATGTTGTCCAAGCAAGTTTCTCCTCTAGTCGTTTAAAATACCATTTGACATCTAATGAAGAGCAACTGACAAGAGAACATTAATGACACTTTGTAAATTTTACTGCAAAAATTCACATCGAACTCTTCAATGAGAACTATGAAACACACATATTCCACTTATCTAAAAAATGTTCAAATCAGCAAGTGCCGATCGATGGATAAATAAAATACCTTGTAAAATAAAACCTGCAGGCTCACCATGAATTTCTCTTAATATTCACACAAAATAACTGATTTGCAGTATTCTGCCAAGAAATTATAAACATAAATACTTCTAGGACCATGTTGTCTGATGTTTCTACAGAAAAATAAACATATTCTTATAGTTTAATAATTTCACACTCAAATAAATTAATGTTCAAGTAAACATAAAATCTCTATTGGTTGAGCACTTAAAATGATTCTTTTTTTTGCCAAGGAATGGGATGTCTAAATGAAACATATTTAAATTTGTCACTTGGTTAAAGTCATTAATCTTAAAATATTCAATTCTTAAATTGTAGTTTATATTAAGTATCATATACCTAAATGTATTCTCGGCTTCTTAATGAAAATTTCTTGTTGGAAAATTAAATCTTCTAACAATAATACCTGCTGGCCAGAAGAAGCTTGTCTTCATAATAAAGTACTAGATGCGAAGGCAACACCTAAGCAAAATTGAATGTTTCCTCGAGAAAGTAATTTTGCAACCGTTATTTTATGAGACTCTGGAAGATTTCTTGCTACACCAGTTCTAATTTGGTCACATTCAGTATTTGTCATCCTATTTCCTACGTATATCTTTCCACTTTGGCGGCGAAAGTAAGTTAAGTCCTGTGTCTCAACCACAGCAATACCCGTGATATAATGAAATTAATATTCTTCTTCAATTATTTAACTAGAAAAGTGTTTGAAATCGCCGAATAATAAAAGAATATGAACGAAAAATATGTCAGAGTTGTCCAGCTTCTTGATTAGCTAAAGAATAATTCATAATTTTATAAACAATTTGATGATTTTTATTGTAAAAATCTAATTCAGTTTTTATATTCGAAAATTAAATTTACTTTGTTTCTCAATTACTAAATTCAAAGGATAATGAGCTTATTATTCACCATTATGATGAAGCTTTAGCAGTCTGGGATGTAGAAAATGAGAACGAAAGACCAACAATTCCACAATTTCAGAAAAATTGGGATAATATTAACATCAAACGAATAATTGCCAATGACTTAATTTTTAATTCACCTAGAGACTTGGCTCATTTTAAAGCTTTGCAATGCAGAGAATCAGGATCTTGGTTACATACAATACCTTCTCCTAATATAGGTACTCTTTTTTTCCAGACACACTGAAATTAATTATATTATCAACCGGTCTTTGACTTCTATTCATGTTAATTCAACTTTAGAACCAAAGGGACTGTCTCGGGATGATGGAAAACGCCCAGATGGGATGACTTTAGTACCATGGTCAACCTTTAGTTTGGGACGTTACTATTGTAGATACACTTGCAGACAGTTACGTTTTGAAAACTTCTGAGTTTCAGTTTTTGCCGCTGAAACGGCTTGCAAACGCAAACATAGTAAATATAGTTCAATTATTTCGTCAAATTACATATTTTCTAAGGTATAATAAGAAATTCCAATACCCACCTTCTAGTTTCAGTACAAAGAATTGTACAGGGTCATTATAAATGACTGTCCCATCGCAGTTGGCGTTGAAAACCCACACAAATTTTGGATGTGCCGCCAAACTCGCAACGTTAGACAAACTAGTAGACAGATTTCCACTACCGCCGGTAGCGCCACATTCAACTACGTCACCAACGCCTACTGCGATGGGACAATCATTTATATCGACCCTGTAGAAATGTTAAAATTATTGAATAAACAACAACTTCCTCGAGGCTAACTAATTTTTCATGATGATTTGATGATCCACTGAGCTGGAAAGTGTCATAAGTTGTAGAGAGGTTGGAAGAGCTTAATTACGAGTACTTACTCTGAATTTATGTAGTTCAATCACCAATGATTTTGCGCCTTTCGATGACTATTATGTGTAACTAAAATTTAAAGCCTATGTTCACTCTACCCTCATTCAACATTTTAATTAAAGCTTAAAAATAAATGACTTTTATACTTCAAACAGGCTTTAAAATTAATAATAGTGTTGGCCCCGTGTTCAATCCTTTTTTTACTGCTTTGAAGGACTGAACTGATTATTCGACTGCATTTTTCATTTAATTTTAATATTCACCAATAAATTGGACTTCGAACTCTTCACCTCATACACTGTTGAGGTCAGGGTTTGAATGCTACAAAATTCTTTACAATATGAGAAAATTAGTGACTGTTATACAGTTCCTCGTGTATTCCTTTTCGGTATTTTCTTAATCCACAAGAAATTAAAAGGATATAAGTACCTACATCAGCTGTACCTAGTTTTATTTTATGCAAACAAGTACTTGTACAATACTTCAATTACAATTTTACCAAAATATTCTATAAATTTTTATTTTAAAATAATAGATCCCACATTGCGTATGAAAATGACGTTCATTGTGTTGAAAACGATATATCAAAGCCGTATAAAATTTATTCGATTCATATCTTGATTGAAATTGATATTATCTAAATAGGATTTGATTATTCACACAGATAATAGACTTAATTAAATTTAGCATTATATGAAACTATGGCCTGCCCTTCACTTTAAGCTTTAGCAGAAAACTAATTAAACATGATATCCAGAGCCAGTAAAGTTTTCTTGCACTTTGAAATTTTGTTGACAACTTTTGCGTTATCGTACTCACATCAGAAAATGCAAGCTGTTAGATTAGATATTGTCATTTTGTTATTATTTAAAACCATTATTCTTGTCAGAAGTACGTTTGTTTAAAACAACCGTTTTCTTTAGTAATTAGATTAATGTAACACAATTATATGTTTTGTGTGAGTGTATTCCTATTAAGTAATAGATTCATTGCATATGTGCTAAGTGTTAAGTAATGATTTTCATTACCCACGGCCGTAAGTACTGGGTCATTACTCCACGGATTGTGACCAATGGCAAAATATCATCGCCTACACACGTTTCCTTTTTTACTAAAAAATAATAAGAAATTAATTCTGATAGTAAAAATAATAAAAGTCATGCTTCTACCTGTATCATATAAAAAATGTAATGGTTATTACCCACTACAGCTCGTACCATAGACTTCATCGTCATGGGTAATAGCCATCGTTACATGCTCGTTGAATGATATACTATTAAACACCCCAAAACCATAAAAGCTCTTGCTATCATTCAATATTAATTATTTAAATGGGATTTTTCAGTGCAACTGATGCATGTCCTAAGGATGCAAAGTATTGCTGATGCTTTTGTGGGAGAGGTATTTGTGAACCAACTAATGAAAAGAAGAAAGTTACCCGATGCTACGAGATGCTATCTTCTTTAATTAACGTTAATAAATACTGTTCGACATTATGTTCAATAACTCAGTGTCAACATTCATAACCTTTTATAAGTATTTGCATTAATAATTACCGTTTATTATAATTGTCATGTGCGTTTTATTTACCAGTATGTTTATTTTGCTTGACGTACAGATGAATTATGTTTACTAAGTATTTAATTTAGATATCTGAATTTATGTATCTTAACAAGGACTGTAGCTCCTCTGTCATTAATGGAATACTCTGGTATGTACGTATAACGTGGAAAAAGGGGATGAAGTCTTAATTTAATTATCTCAAATATCAAACCAAATGTTAAGTAAAATAATAACTTGGCTAAACAATTCTAGGAGTGGATGTTCGAGGTGAGTGGCTCGTTAGACCTCATCCTTGCTTCCCGAATGTTAACCAAGCACGCTTTCGAGGTAATTCATTGTGTAAGACGCATGTGTAGGTGGTAATTTCGAATCGCAACTACGGTAGTGGCAGTATTTCAGAGATTTCGGTGTACGTGTGTGAAGCTGAAGGTGAGAGACGTGGAATCCATCATTGTGACGTATATTACACCTGTAGTACCCCATCTCTGCTTTAGGCGAGATGGTGCCTTTATTCCGGCTTCTCTCCTCAAGAACATTTGTCTTGTCTCCGACTGACTGTAAGAGTCACAGTCACCGTCACCCTCGGTGTTGTGGATGCCGTCTCTGGAGCTCCTTACATTACTGAACCGAATACAGATTTCGGTCAGAGCTCTAATCAATAACGGCCTTTTTCGCGGCATACATTAGCCGTGTAATGTCGGCAATACATCACAGCCAATGTCAATTATAACAGCTGATAACATAATACCAGCATGTCAACTAGTTTATTTTTTACATTATCATCGTGGAATACTCGCTTGACACGAACAATATTCGACATGTAAGTTTTAACGTAATTATGCTTAATAATATATTCTAGTGGTGCCTGTGGGACGATTGTCTATGTTGTTGCTGTGATGTTATGTTTAACTAGATTAACGAAGATAAACATATTTCGTGATTGTGTATTGCGGCCCCTGTATAGAGAGGGTTGGTTCAAATGAAACATAACATTTCAAAACTACATTTCATTAAAAGCTATAGTCTAGCTAACGCGTTTTGCTCACACGAATAATAGAAATTACAAAATGTATGTACATTATTTCATAAAAAAAATTCATTTGCTTTACCGCAGACTTCAAAATTTTCTACAACAAAAAAAAAACCTGCAAAACATATTAATACTTATTAACATTATAAAAGAAGGCATTTGTTGGCAAGTTTGCGTAAAAGAAATAATGAGTTAGAAAGGAAAGTTTTTGAGATATTTAACTTTGAATTTAACTGTCACTGGGTTTACCATAGACAACCTTGTTTGTTGAGGGTTTGGTAAAAATTCATGCTTGAGTTTTCTAAGCTCTCTTCAGCAATGCTCTGAGTGTGATTGAAGCCACATGTTTTCAGAAATTTAGTTTTCCTTAGCCACACCTAATCTTCTTTCTTTATTGATCATATTGTATATTTTTAATAAAGGTAACAATGTTCTGCTGTTTGTTGTGCTGTTTGTAAATTGAAACTGAACTAGCAGTGCTTGAATCACAAGTCTGACAAACAAGCGAACACTGGAGTGGATTAATTGTGAATGAAAAAGTCAATTCTCATTCTGACAAAAGTTTCGAGTTTGTTATTGTCGGTAAGAACATGCTGATTTTGTACTTATTACAAAACACAAAATGGCCAAAGAGAAGTCTTTGTTATGTGGAAAGTACAAATTACTCTGTTTACGAAAAAGTTGCTTTGGAAACGTTTAGAGACTAGTGATTTCGACTTTCAATGCGCTCAAAAGCTTTTCCATCTCTTAATCATTCAAATAATGTTGCTTCTTCGGCTAAATTACCGGGTAATAAAAATTACTCAGTGGAAACTTCTAGACAGTGAACATTCTTAACAAAGGACACCCATTTAGCAAAAATATTCTAACCTCGATGCTAACGATGTCGAATTCACTAACACATAAATAGTTTGCCCATGTTGAATAGTTAATAACAACTCGCCTATAATTAACACAATAACGTGAGATAGACTCGGTTTCATTCAACCCTGATGAATGCTGTAGTATAATGAGGTGGTCTTGGTTTAAAACAGTAATTTAGTAAACAAATTTCTGAATTTTAAAAGACGAAGAATCATTTTATTGGTGATATCCTAGACCTAGAGTAATTACATTAGACCGATATTTGACGTAAATTTTGCCAAAAAGTTCTTATACCAGTAGTGATTTATTCCCTTCCCCAGCATGGAGACACGTTTCTCAATTTACAACAGCCGAAATGTTGTTGATAGGGTTTTAGGCACATATTCACCAAAAGAACGAGTATTGAAAGCTATCTCCTTACCAGTAGCTCACATCATGAATTTCAAACTGGTACGCCCTCCGCCGTCTTTGGAGACTTATTTACGATCATCCCTACGCCCGCCCGTCAACTTCGGGTTTATTTTCCTTAGCCCGTCGAGTCCTGGTTGTTCGCCGCAACAACAAGAACCGGAGTCTGCCAACCTCCACTACCATGTTAACTGCCAGAAAAACCGTGGAATGATCGCTGGGGTGTGAAAGAGGGCAGCGGCCATTTATATTTAAGTTACAACCGGATGCGTAAAACACTGGCGCTGTCGTGAATACTTCTTGAAGAGGATTTATAGGCGCCTGCTTTAGAATTGTATTATCGTGGAGAAAATGCGGGCTTGAAATATTTGAGGTTGCCAGACGTTCAGATTCGGTATAAATCACATAATGGCGTATTTTAGTTTTTTGCAATAAATACCTTGATTTACAGTTTCAACGAAGTATCGTGTCGGAAACATTAAGGGAAAATTCTTCCAGGTTTTCCAAGAGTGAAATATAGAATCAAAAATAGTTACACAATCAGAAAAAAAAATTGAGTGGGTAATAATATGACCCCAGGATTTAGTTTAATGCCTGCTTCTAATGAACTTTCTTAGGCAATAAGATAAAAAGTGGGTAATTTGCAAGGTAACGTTGATATCTTCTAGTTTTATTGTGTAATTTGTTGTCAAGGAATTGAAAATAGCGGATGTTCCAGAATAAATATTTACGATCAAAAGCGGCTGTCAAAAACAAAAAACATCAAAAACGTATGGCGCAGCTTTGCATTATTATTAGTATTACACATAATTGCAAACTAAAATTTACATAACCTAATTTTGAGCTTGCGAATTCCAGTGCTATTGGACTGTGCCTACGGAACAGCGGCACGGTCAAATGTTAGTGACTCACTCTTATAGGAACCTTGCTCAAACCAAAATCTTTTGCGATCTCGCTAAAATTGTTGAAACACATGCAAAGCTCCATTCGTTAGTTCATGTTGGATTACCCAAGTTAAGCCATAAGCTGTCAGATGTATTGTTTTCGACAGCCACTATTGAACACGTTTTTTAAACGTATTGTACAATGACAATAATTACAGACACTTGACGATCATATCATGTCATCAACATACATAATATACTGGTCAACAGCAGAAATGTTTCGTGGAAGCAATTAGCAAATTTAGCTAATTATTATGAATTTATGACTAATTAATTCATCTGTCACTTAATCAACCAATGAAACAAACTTAATTTTAGTGATTTCTATGGTTACAAAAGAATTACAGCGGATTTGGACTAGTAATATCATCGGCTACTCCATTCTCCTGTCATTTGTAAAAAATAGACCAATAAAAACACAATTTTACACATTTGTTACCATGGTTTCAAAGAATTCGTCCGAATATTCCACTCGTGGAAATCGTATCGGAGATATTCCACTAGTGATCCCAGCGAATATTTTTAACAAATGAATGCAGCCTTGAATGAATTTATGGAATTGCTTCCAAACAGACTCACGTGTGTTTTTTGTTTTTGTATTTCTGTGTTAATTTCTTCTTCCGATTTGCTGTCACATCCAAAGAGTTGGTTCATGGAATAGTCCTCCGAATACAACTCGTAGTCCAAATTATGTAGACTATTTTTCAAACTGGTTTCACTCATTCAATTCTGCTTGCGAATCTCACTCGTGCTAACGCACTCGCGGATTCATTCCCAAGCACAATTAACATTCGTGACTAGTTTGAAAAATAATCAACATAATTTGGACTACTCGTGGTATTATACAATGAATTTTTTTAAGACGCCATAGGATTTTACATGCTAATTTTTCAACCCCCTGTTAACTTTTATTTTTGTGAAAATTACAAAACCTAGCGCTGTTTTTAGATTAAACAACAGTATTACCTAGTCTTTTACTTCATTTTATAATACCTAAATGGTTGTAATAGGCATTTACGAATAAAATGTTATTTGCAAAAAATAGTCTGAACATTACTTTAATAACGATAGATTCATTATTTATGTTATAACAAGATTCTTTACTTCAATAAAAATTAAATGAAATGTTCAAAATGACCTCCAGAGGCAGTTAAGCAATCACACAATCAATTACATATCAAAATTACAAAAGTCAGGTGAAATTTTAGCCTACTGAAAATTTAAAATTGGAGCAAACGGAATTCAAAAAATGTCTTTTTGCTGACTTATTCCTTGCTTCGGGTTATTAAATTGAAATTTAACTTTACTACAAAACTGGGTTGAATATTTTCATGAGGACAAAAGTTAACAGGGGGTTGAAAAATTAGAATGTAAAACCCTATGGCAGGTAGTAAAGAAAAACTCACTGTATATGAATATTGTACTAGTCATTGAAGTGAATATTCTAAACAAATGAAAATCTTTATTTAAACTTTTTTTGCAGGTAAAAATGAACACAGAAATATTATTTTCTAACACATTGAAACGTACAATTTGAGAAACTCAAAAAAAATGAGAAATTTGATTCATTAAATAGTCCTCCAAATACGATTCGTAGTCAATGTTATGCAGATCATTTTTGCGGTGGTATTACTTATGTCAACGGCGCCTTCGAATTCCACTCGTGCTGCGCACTCGTCAAATTCATATCCCAGTGCCGTTGACATTTCCAATACCACCTTAAAATAATCGGCATAACATTGACCACTCATCGTATTACAACTGAATATAATGGCAAAAAATAATTATTAGCTGTAGTTTTGAAGATACAGGTTTTGCGACACTAGATTTTTTATTACATTAGACAAGACAATCTTTGAATAAAAAATGTCATTTATTTGAACAGAGAACAATTCTGTTACCTCATCACAATTGTGACTTAAACATTTTTGTCGACGCCATGTAGTGGTGCCAAACGAAATGAGCTGTGTTTGTTCTAATTTAAGGAAATTCTTGGATATAAATGTTTAAACTAGAGCTATTTTTTTTTCTTTCTAAAATCGTGGCAGGTAAAACAACTTAAAAAAATTACTTTCCACACCAGTGTACGCTCAGGTATGTTTGGAATTGTAAGATATCTCTAACAGATTGTTATTGGTATTCCATTAAATAAAATTCACAGGCGTCTATTTTTTAATACGATTACATATTTATGTCATAGAAACTTGATGGAATTTATCCCCAGATTGATATCAGCCAGTTAGATTTGCAAATTTGTCGTGACTTATTATTATTACTAGCAGAAAGCCGTGAAGTACGTTGTGCAAAATTCGCTTATGGCTTGTTACATAACAAGATTGATTGTGTGTCTTTACTATCAAAATTGCCAATCCATGTGTCACGTATGTCACCCGGCTTTCCAGTTACTTTTCACTTACCAACGGCGAAAACAAACATTTTATGACGTTTTCCGATACGTGTCATGTGGAAAGCTGCAGCTGGGTTTTATGAAGACATTTTGTTAATAATATGCGTCTACTTTAGAATTCCAGTTTTATTTCTTCTCTCTCCCTTACTTACAAAGTTAAGTTAATTTATTACTGGGTTGAAATAATTTTGTTTTGTGAAGCGAATACAGTACCAAAGTGGCATGTTGAAACAGTAAACATCAAATGATTATTTTTAAAAAATTCGATTTAACATTGATCAAAACTAAATATGTAACAGTGAACAGACCTGATGACAAGGGAATAATAATACATTAGTGTGAAAATAATTCAACAAGAATTTGGCATTATACTATCTTGGAATAGTAGAACAGGTGTGCAAAATATATGTACCTACGTAGCTCACCTAAGCCAAAATTAATTAATTTAATTATGTACGTAAGCTATGGTTTCTTACTTATCAATTTTGTTAACTAATTCATTACTCAAATTTACTATAGTGCTCTTTTCTAGAATACAGAGACTAGGGTCATACTGTAGTTTCAATTTGGTTGTAGGTCGTAAAATTTTATTGGATATTATGAGCGATTAACGGGCACAATGGTTGGGTTTGAAAAGGTTGGGAAGCGGCGCGTGCCGTTTGCCGTACAATGCAAATATACCAAATGTACAATACAACCCTGCTTAAAATATTACCTGCTAGTGGTAAACTAGGATTTATAAGCCCCGCAAGATCTTTAACTTAAAGTACCATAAAATTTTACGACCTACAACCAAATTGAAATTACAATACTCACTCTCACAGCACAATCTTATAGCCAGTCCAAATGGTACTGAAGAGTTACTTGGCATTTTATGTTCACTTAGTTTTCTACTAGTAACAGTCTGTATACTCTTCAGTATTGTTGATAACCGACCAAAGAAATTATCGATTATTAGTAGAATGTACGATCACAGATACAACAAGAATGAAAAGTTCTCGACGTTATTATCCATTCTCTTGGGAACAATGTTCTAATACTACCAATGAAATTTCCGTATCTTGATTACGATTACTTATTTAAGTTTTTATCGATTAAAGGTCCATTATCCAGAACGAGGAATTTCAAAATTACTAGGATATTATATTGAGGAAAAAAGAAATGTAAATAATTTCTCTATGTGAGGTGTAGCACTATAAAATATTGACCACTGATGTCTGACACGATACAACGTCATTATTGCTGGAGAACAGGAAAAATCTTGTAAATAAGTTAAACCTGACATATTTATGCAGCCAACAACAGCCTACAGGTGTTCCCAAAAAAGAAGACGAGTCCATAGCTCCCTTATTTATCGCAGAATTTTAATTATCTATACACCAAATTAAATGGTTGTGAATAGACTACAAGATGGCCCACTAAATTCACGTATAGCCCTAAGGGTTGTTTCAAGCCTAAACTGTTAAAAGATTTTTTTTCAAAATATTTTTTTTCATGTCAATGTCACTCAGTTAGCATTATTTTAATAATTTACTACAAAAGAGAAAAGGGGTTTTAGGTACGTTGATTGATTTTCTGTTCAGCAGAAAAACACCATTTTCGAATTTAAAAGAAGTGTCAATCAATATGATCCCATTCCCATAAATAATGTGTTAAGTAAATACCTCCATGAAGCTAGTTTTTAATGTAAAACAACAAAAATGTACTTATTTAGTAGGAACTTGAGCTATCCCCTATCAACTATTGAAGCGTTGTAAAAGAAAAATAAGCCGATAAAGTAAATTTAAGCATATATCGTAGGTATTACTAATTTAATTTAATCTAACAAATTAAGAAATATAATGTATTAATAAATTAGAAGAAATCTGTCGACCTTTTTCATGATTTGGGTCCTTTTCTTTACGCTACCTTTAGATACCTGTTTAAGGCCACCTCTTAGAGACTATCGGGGATGTAGGGATTCTTGGGGTGCCTAATAGAACCTACGGTTAATTTAAGATTTTAAACACTAAAGTTTTTAAAGAATATTCTTTAATACGAAGAGGTTTTAAGAAAGTCCCTCACACATATACATACAATAATAATTTTAACCAAGCGACTAAAAGCGAATAACATATTACATTACATTCATGGAATGACATGTATTTTTCACTACCAAAAAAAAAAGAAGAAATTTGAGTCGTAACCTTCAAAGAGTGTTCAGATATTTTACAGTGCATTAATGTGACACAACGACGATTTCTACAGCTTAGAGAAAAAGAAATGGAAATACGAGTACGAGTGTAACCATTCTTCGTCACCGTAAAAAGCGAAGGTCGTTTTGTCAATTACAAAGGTAATGCATTCAATATTCTGACATTCTAAAGGAAATAAATTCACTTGGAAAGAAGCAACTCCATCATGGCCGACTATAACTATTGCAACCTGTTGGAGTAACTGACGAAGAAAATAGAAATATAAAGAAAAATATTTGTATGACAAGAGCGAAAAGTGTATTAATTTCCTTTCGCGGAGAGGCAATGACAGGTTACTCCAAAGGTACTCCCATTTATATGACTTTTTTACTACCTTTTTTCTTAAATCCTTAACTTTCTCAAAATAAGAACATCACAGTAAGCACACTAGCTTCTCCCTGTATTGGGTTCTGTAAATAGTTTATTTTATCCTAGCCGATGCTGAGGATATGGTTTTCCAAGATATCCTCGTAGAAGCTAAAGCGTCATAATTGGATGCATTACCAAAAAATTGAAGAGAAAACTTTTCAGAAATAATAATAATAATATGTTAGTGTCATACGGGTGGGGTAAATCCCAGCTGCAGAGGCAGGGTTCAAAAGCAAAAGATCAACATTAATTTGCCCCATAGACAACCCTTCAGAAGCAAGTAAGACGATTCTACATTTATCAAAAACTGAAGGTGCCATATTTTTGACAAGAATAATTTCAAATTGTCATGTATTTTGACAATAATACTTGATTTACATTTGAAGTGTCAAATAGTGCCAACCAATGTATTTTGGGCGCGATAGTACAGAAAATTACAATAAAAAAACATTTGATCACAATTTTGTGTTTCATTATACGCAGGTCAAAAAACTTCCCAATAGTTATCGTACATAGGCTGAAGGGGGCTGTTGCCGAAGATCGATTGGCAGTGAAGGGAAGAAACGAATAATGTGATATAATAATAAAGGACTTAATTTTCATCTAAAATTCTTGATTAAATTATTGTAAGACATTTCACCGCTAATGAATCAAATTTGAATAATTCCAATGGTAACACTCGTTGTTTCGCAAAGATGTAGCCTTAAACACAGTTAAAGCTGTCGTCTCGTACTTATTTAATAAAGTCTAAATTGTGAGTATTTAGCTTACAGCTCAAGTAATAGTAATTACAGGCTCATGGACATGACTTGAATTAAAATGAATTAGGTTTTAGATGCAAGCTTTGGCAGTATATAATCCACAATTAATTATTATGAAAACTATATAATACAAGTTTTATGCGTTAACTACTACTTTTGCTTGAATCCTAGCTGCAAACGCACAAAATACATTCCGTAACAAGGTTATATGGCAATAGCAATAATCAAGTAAAGTCAAAGGCAAATAAAAATATACCCGGTTTCCGCACTAAATGTTTGGATGGGTTTGTTTTCCTCTGATGTTTTTAAAAATTTCCAATATTAGGATGTGAATTTGTTCCTACGGGGACGTAACTCAGTATATTTTTTGTGTCGTTTTGAAATCCGAGCGATTCATGACCCGACAACCATAAATTTCTGGGCGGACACCAGATGCATTATATTATTGGTGTAAATTAAAAACACAATTATACATATGGCCCCTGATATAAATTAATTCGATTGTTTCACTATTAGCCATTTGTGGAATTTGTAGAGCTCGACTGAGTGAAACCAACTTTCAGGACCATTGATTGGAAGAACTCATTGCTTCCACTGGTTACCCCGGCACTGTTCAAGCTGTGCAAATTTACAGTATCTGTCTCTGCTGATATATTTCATGTTGTAAGTTTTCGCTGTTCAAATTTGCACTTATGAAGTTTAAAATCTTGATAATTATAATATTCCACATTAAAACTTGGGTAATAAAACAGGCAAATTCAAACTAGTGGCAAGATGTGAATCAAAGTAAATGAACAAATTAAAACATAAATGGAGTCAAGTAGGAGAAAGAGATGTTCCTCGACATCATATAGTGCTAATTGCAGTGGTGCTGATCTCAGTACGCATATTATACACACACATTTTATAATTTACAAATGTAAAATGATACTTCAATTACCATAAAAATGTAAAATGTAGGTATACTAAAAAAATTTTTAAAGACCTTTCTTACTTCTCACCATCTTGTTTTCTCCTTTTAGAAAATAAAATTAGTAGCTGTTATTCTACAATCTTATTCTTTACTTCTTTTGAACTATTGAAAAAACGGATTTCAAGATCTGTATAGGATCTTCAGTACCGAAAGTTTTGCAGACAAATATGTTCTTCTTCGGCAAGAGCTTCGTTTTTGGATTTGTCTTCAAAAGACTCATTTACTAGGGGAATCGTTTTGTCGCTTTTTCCATACAACTCCCTTTTTAATATTTTTACAAGAAAATAAGATAATCGTCTTCAAAATTAGACCCCCTACATTTCGGATCGCCTATGCAAATAATTAACTCACACTAATTATAACGTAGAAACGTCGTTTATGATTTTGATAAAAAACGATATCGAGATAGATAGATTACACAATTGTACGTCATGAAAAATTTGATGACAATTCACCTTCTAGTTTTGTAGATAAAAATTGCAAATGATTCAAGAATCCACCCTACGAAATAGTTTGAAAACATCCAACGAAAGAAAGGGGTCCTATAAAAACGCGGATTTGTTTTTGGAAGATTTATCCACTACAAACATGATACAAACCTTTTACTTTTGAAATAATAATTGTTTATTACTCTTCTTTTATTTTATTAAATCAATTAAAAAGCTACGTATGACTAGCATAGTCCAGTCAGTTGACAGCAGCGCTAGTTTAAATATTGCTGTACTTGACAACCATCAATTTTCTCTACTGGAGGACTTACATGATGAGGAGTATATGTCTTTGATAAAATAGTATATTTCAACCCAAGGTAAGAAAGTGCTTTCTTGCAGACCGCAGGCAAAGATTATAAACCGAGCCGTAGGCGAGGTTTGTAAGTGCCCAAGGTCACCAAGGGCACTTTCTTAACAAGGTTTGAATACTATTTTTTTCCCTACCGGCACAACTTCGTTGAAAAAAGTCAAAAAAAGATGGTTATATTCCTGATTAAAACGAAAATTTTGAGAATTGAATAGTACGCTGGGTTATTTGTTTAATTAACTTGTCATCGCATTTGAAGATTTGACGTCTGTTCGAAAATTTGATATAAACAGAAGTTGTAGTACCTACCTAGCTTATCTGTTTATTTTACAGATTATATGATTGATCTACCGACTTGCTTTATTGAATTGGCTTTCATTTATCAATAACTTATTTCACTTTTGACATTTTTGACATTTGTATTTTGGTACAGTTTTACCATAAACATTTCATGATTAACTTTCTTACCTTAGCGAGAAAGTTGAATTTTCTCACCTCAAATGAGGTATCCACAGCCTACATTTCTAACCGGTAGGGAAAAAACAATATTTAAACTAGCGCTGGCAAGAAAACCGGGATAGTCATGGCTTACACCATTTTTTTTTCGAACTCAAGATACAATATAGTTTACTAAAAATGTTTATCGCGAAGGTGGTGTACGTATTTCTCATTTCCCAGTACAAGCAATTACTTTTTTTTATCGATACTGCAGACTGTAGTAGACAATGTTATCATGATTCTAGTAACTGTCATGTACCATGAAACTTTATTTTACATTTCCATTAAAATAGAACTAGTAAATAAAAAAATGTTCCGAGGTCCTTCTGGAGGAAACAGCTACATAGCATAAAGTTTGTTTTCCCGGATGACAGCCACAGTAGTTGAATAACTACAGCAGTTGATGTAATATGCGGACAAATGTATAACCAGTAATTTTGTTACACATGAATAAAATAGAGAGATGAACACAACGAGTAATTTCAATCAATATCGACGTGTTTCGTCGGTGAAGTTGGCATTATCAGGATAATGTTTTCATGAAAATTGGTCTACTTTTGTGGGAGTGATAATTATATATTTTGGAGTGCATTGTTATATTAAAGAGCAAGCTTCGCTTGAATCAGGCACAGATGGTGACACCGTCGTTTCTATAATTAATGACGTTTCGGTGCGACAGTATCACGTCACCGGAGGCCAAGAATTGATTAATACAGCACACTGCCATCTAGTGCATGAGAGAAAGAGATTTATTTATTGTGCACATCTTAAGATATGAAACGGCTCTTCAAGCCTGTACCTCGAACATTCCATCAATTTACATCAAACGAGACCCACCTACGTGCTTGTGAACTTGCAAGTCACCTAGATAAGAGCCTCGAAATTCACGTTTTAATCGCGATTTCGATTAATAAAACGAAAAAATATTAATTAATGCAACGTTACGTCCATCAAGGTTTGCTCCTTTTCATGAAAAATTTATACCGCGTCGAATATTGTCTAAAGCGGAAATACATGAAACATGCGATATCAAAATGGGTTTTGTCTATATTAATATTCTATTAGACGCTTTATTAAAATTTTAATAATGCCCAACATATTTTACAATAAAATTATGTGCAAAAGTCGACTGATTAATTAACCAGAATAACTAACGAAGTTTTCAAACTTTAGTGCCTCTAAAAGTGGATAATCAATTACTTCAATACTAAAGTTTTATAATTAGCCATTACTTTCGTACTTAACCTAGGTGCTGATTATTCATAAAGTTATATTTCAAATTATTAATTTCGCCTTTGGAGTGGTGACCTAAAATTACGTGGACCACATGAAAAAGCATCAATTTATAGTCTATACATACAATCAGGAATATATGTCTTCTTCACACAACGAAATTTGTTAGCGCGATATGAGAAAAATAAATAATGCGTAGGAAACTAAATTATCTTCGTTTTCTTTGTCTCCCGTCTGGTACTTATTCTTTTCGATTTTTCACATGGCAGTAATACGGCATTATTTCATCCAGATCATGACATATAACTTTCATTTGTGGATCTGCGCCGTTATTGTGTTTGAAAAATTAATAAACAAGTAAACATTCATTTGACGATAATTTCAAGCGTATTATGCAAATAGGTTTTTTGAGGTGCGTAGGATGTACAACCGTATTTATAAGGTGACGCTTCGTTAAATTCAAATTAATACCAGCTCTGATTTAGTAATTAAATTAACTATCAAAATCGAACAGAATTCTATTCGTTAGGAGCCCATGTGTGCGCATATATTTGAATAAATTTAAACGATAGTTATGTGAAGTTATTTTCATGCTGACAAAGTTTTAATTTATAAAATTTAATTTTTGACTAAACCACTAAACCATAGAAAATTCTGTAAAAGCTTTCAGAGTAATTCACCGACACCTCATACCAAATCTGTATTTTCTAATTTATATAAAATGTGTTCAAAAATACCAATATTATGTAAATCGACAATTTCAGAACATTTAATTTACCTTTAAATATATAATTATGAGAATGAGATTCATAACCACGTCCAGTTGTAATCCAATCAACCAATCACGAACTAAATATTACGAGTATATCTGCTATCCTAGAGCTTTATTCAAAATATACAGAGTTGCGAAAAAGCTCCATAACTTGTTAGTCATTAAAGATATCAACTTTTCCTTTTCTCTAGATGATGGTTACGCTTCTACTGCACATTCGGAAAATATTGTGGGATATACAGGCTGATTCACGTAGCCCGTTCATTAGAAATTTTCAGATTTCCCAAAATCATATTAATATGAAAATTGGTAGTTAACTATAATCGACTACTCCAAGTTCAAACGAAATATTTTCAAAATGGCGGCACTTCCGGAAATACCGGAAATCGATGCCATCTTTGTTTTTTTAAATAGAAAGGCCCCATTTTGACTTTACATTTCGATTCTACGTTAACTTTTGAGTTTAATACGTCTTTTGGTCAATACTTATCTGTCATCGTTTTTGACCTATGTCATCTTTTTTGCAAAAAAGTGAGGTTGCAGGGCTTCATTAAAAATTTTGTAATTCCTGAACCATCAGAAGTGAATAATTTATTTTTACTTTACTAACTTGCCAAAGATTTGGCCGCTTTTTTGCGCTATCAACAACGTTTTTTTTATGTTTCATACGCCTACTGCAATTTTTTAAAATTGATAATCAAAAAATGTCGAAAACTTCATTTTTTTAAATGGTAACTACCATTTCTGATACTAGATATAAATGTAAAATTAAATTTTAAGGCCACTTTTATTAACATTATGTATGCCTATTTGCAGCCGTTTAGGCGTAATTTCAATTTTTTAATAAAATATTCTTTTTTATAAGCAATTGTTTTATTTGAATTTTTATTCAAAAATAGCATTGCGATAAATATTAGATAACAACAAAACAATAAAAAACAAGCAAATTAACAAAAAAATATTTTAATGTAAATAATTTCATTGAAAATATTTTTTTGTTAATTTGCTTATTTTTTTATTATTTCGTTGTTATCTACTGTTTATTGCATGTGATTGTTGAATAAAAATTCAAATAAAACAATTGTTTGATAAAAAAAAAGAATATTTTACACAAAAAATCGAAATTACGCCAAAACGGCTGGGAATAGGCATACACAATGTTAATAAAAGTAGGCTTAGAATTAAATTTTACATTTATATCTAGTGGCACAAATGGTGGTTGCCATTTAAAAAAATGAAATTTTTAACATTTTTTGATTAGCAATTGTGAAAAATTTCAGTAGGCGTATGATACATAAAAAAAATTTCACTAATGGCCGAAAAGATCGGCCAGGTCTTTAGGAATTCAACTAAAAAAAAATCAATTATTTATTTCCGATGGTTCAAGAGTTATAAATTTGTTAATGAAGCCCTGCAATCTCGCATTTCTGCAAAATAGATGACATAGGTCAAAAACGATGACAGATAAGTGTTGACGAAAAGACGTTCTAAACTCAAAATTTAACGTAGAATCGAAATGTGAAGTCAAAATGAGGCCTTTCCATTTAAAAAAAAAAAAATAAAGATGGCGTCGATTTCCGGTATTTCCGGAAGTGCCATCATTTTGAAAATATTTCATTTGAACTTGGAGTAGTCCATTATAGTCAACTACCAATTTTCATATTAATATGATTTGGGGAAATCAGAAAGTTTCTAATGAACGGGCTACGTGAATCAGCCTGTATACAGGGGGTCCCAATATTATAAAAACACTAAAGATATGTTTTTTTAAATGGAACCTACCCAATTTGATTTCATTTTTGAATTCTATGCTAAATTATTACTAATCAAATCTATAGAGGTCATTTTTACTTATCTGCCATCATTTTTGATCTGTGGCGCCTTTCTTACCAGAATTTTGAATTGCAGGGGTGCGTTCGCAAATTCGTACCTTCCAAATCGTTGCACATAAATGAAAATGATTGACGCTGTTTGATTCCTGAGTGTTTCTCGCACGTGTTGAGTGTTTACATATCAAATTAAAAATGTCAAAAACTCATTTTTTTCAAATGGCACCCCGTATTTATTATTGCACTGATCGAAAGCTTTTTTGACAAGCTGTTCAACGGTATAGGGTTTGTATAGTCGAATGTGAAAATCTAGGGTGCTATCTTAAAATCACTAAATTGTGGGCAACTTTCCGCTAAAGACAAGCTAATTGGGATGGAATTTCTAAACTCCAGTTTCTACAGATCTGGACTCCAAAAGACTTATATCTTACACTTTGCATTAAGGTGGACAGCAAAAAGGATCAACTAACCTTTATACGTTTTCAGTAAACAATTATTTTAACATTTAAAACTATTTGAGGTTAACACCATTTACAATTCCTCATTGATAAACGCATTTACCCCTGAATTATTCAAGTTACGCATAAATTTTTTATGCTTTTGTGTTTCATAACCTACTTGACCAGAAATTTTTTGAAACATACGGTAATTATGTACTTGACAGTCTGGAATACAAATTATTCACGTTCAATTCGGTTACTAAACATGCTGAGTAAAACGATATTGATTGTAACACAATATAGTACCCACATGATATTACAAAACTCAAAGCTAAAATATCACTTTTAGAAAAAACTAAAGTTGTGTTTTACAACAAAGTTTACATGAAAATGTCAAGTATGTTAGATTGTTTCGCGATATAAAATAAAAACGTGTTTTACGTTTATATAATGTTTTTACAGTGCTTTTAGTGGAGATCGCATGTTATGGTTCAATTTATTCAGTCTCATTTGTTGTTTGAATACTACACAAGGAATATTTATTTAAACTTTAGACAAGCTCTTAGAAATTTTTCATCTTGTTTGTTAATTAGTATACTTTTCAGCAAATTCATAAAGCAAATTATGCTTCTTGTAACTTGAATATCTGATGAATACATCGCCCTGAATTTCCATCAATTACGCCCTGTAACACATTAACTAAAAATAATTACATTACACTCTGGCTCCAAAGTCATTAATTTTCGCTAATTGAAATGAAAAAAAAAAACACTCAGATACATGCGTTTCTTTTATTCCATCATCTGTAATCAATACCGCGTTCTTCTGAGTAACATTCCGTTGACATGTCCTAATAGCTGCAGACTTTATCATTTCCAAGGGCCCTTGATGGAGACGTGATGATGAGAGTTCCCGATTAACGACCGTCAATTAGGAGTGTTTATACCCCTCTACTTACTCATTTGTAACAAAATTAAAATCGCACACCCTCGCCATATTTTACGCTCGACGAGACTTCACGTTACCTGTGCGTGTGAAGTGTGAACTATTTTGAACTTACGGTTTTTTGAGCTGCCATTCTACAACGGTTGGGCGTTACGAAGCTGGGCAATTTCTCTGAGGTTTAATCGAGCTCGTTACTTAGCTGCAGCTATCTAATGGACTACCATTAGTGACCAATGAGAGCTTTAATTTAATTTTACCTCATTTATTTTTCCCTGAACCGAGTTCAAATCACACCCATATTTATCCTAGTTAATGCGTTCTTAATTTAAATCGAGAGACTCCAAAATGTACTTTCGGTATCTGAATACTGGATCGAACCCCACGCAAACCTGACTAAGGGGCAGTTTTATTATTATGTTACTCAATAATTATAGTGCAACAAAAAAAAGACAAAGATCAGTAAAGTGGAGGAAGTAGAATACATTTCATTAAAAAATCGTTTATTATTATGTTAGTTATTACTAGAAGTTATTTTAAAAACTATTTGAATTTTCTCCATGTACTCGTATGTATTGCTTTATTCAGTTTTAATGTGTGTTGTTACGTGATGTACACAGTTTTAGCAATCTCTTACATAATTACATAAAATTCTTATCAACATTTTTCATTTACACTACATATTTCTTTTATATTTGAACAGAAAAATTGCAATTGATAGTTATTTGTAGGTATATTAGGCCGCGAAATCTTTCTTTAACGTACGAGAGAAAAATTGTTGCCGAGGCCGCTTTCGGCAGAGACAAGACAATCTCGAGGATGTTAAAGTTTAATTATTATAAAAAGTAAAAAATAATATTTTAGGTTTCTGATTACTTTTGAAGAAGATTGCTTGAATACAGTCAGCTACAAAAATAACTTATTTAAAATAAAAAATTATGATAATGGCAACAGAAGTGTTATAAGAGATAAAATCTATTTGATATTTGTGGCACATTTGTCGAATTTGGTAGACAAGATTTTAAACAACATCCTGGAAATTCGAAATGCTCCCAGCTATGTCAAACATGGCACGGGTCGTAACGGAATAAATGTCCGGACCCTTCTAATTTGATCATTCTGTCGCCGCAGGTGATATTTGTTCAAAAAGGAGTCTTCCTCCCTAGCGCTAAAACCTTTTAAGAATGTTAATTGCCGAACTAAAACACTTGCACAAAATAATAATTATAAAACAAATTACGAAGACAAAATTAAATTCTCCACGATGAGGAATTCCAAATATTTGATTAGGTAAATACACCGAGAACGGGTAAGTTTTAAGACGGGTAAATTTAGGGTTGAAGAAAATCATAATAAAACGTTGATAATGTTCCTAATCAATAATCGCATTACTTTTAAAAGCCTGCCTGCTGAGATTCAACAAGTTAATGCTTTTAAAACATCCTTAAAGGGCCATAACCGCCAAATTTATTACATATTTAATCCAGTTTTGAGATACTCAATTAGCAATAATTTCCAAAAGCAAAAGTAAATTAATTTATGCTCTCTCATCGGAGACAATCCGCATATTACGTTATTATGTATATTTATGTAATTCTAAAAAGAAGTTAACTCAGATGATTATAGTTTGCCACACGTAAACATATTTTTTACTCTACTACAAAGATGACAAAATTGTACAAGACTTTAGTTTTACACTTGATGGAAAAAGTACATTCGCTGCGTTACAAGCAATTGACAGCTTCAGTAACTTTATAAAAGACTTTCGCATTAAATGTCATATTCGCGACAGCGAATTCAATAAGCATGCTAGACCTCAAGTTGGTAATTTCCCATCCAAACATAACCTCATTGGAAAAATTTATTGGGTTTAGTAGGTACCATAATAATTTTTGGAGCAAATCGGTTTTAAACCAATATAAGTAACTTGTTTTATTTTTCAATTTAAAAATTCTCTTCCAATTTTGTCAATAGATCTGCATATACTCGTATGTATAAGAAGTTTTGTTATTTATTTAGCCCACGTCTTCATTGTGGATTAAGAAGGAAAGTGCCAATAAATATTACCCAAAAAATCTTTAATTTCCGATGAGAGTCTTCTTCAGTTTGTTAATAATTTAATATAATCAATTATTATCAGTCAAATTAGTGAGGATTTAAGTTAAGAGTCGGTGGGAAATTGTCACATTATTAAAAGTAGTTAGGTTAGTAATCTTTGGATCTTTCTACGAACTTTAAATCATTAATTATATCCCTGATTGAAAATTATTGTCTTATATGTATTATTTAATAAATAAAGTGATAAACTAATTAAAAATTGGTACAGTTTTGCTAATTTTAACTACAATAATCCGTTCAAAATTGATGAAAATACCGAAGTCAATATGGGCAGTAAATTAATGTTATTCATAATTTACATATTGGTGTAAATAATTATTATTTAACCTCTTTGATTGATCATTATTATTGTGGCTTATGGGATATGAAGCGTCCCTTTGTAGATTAGTTTATTCCCCAATGATTAATTTTCTACTTGTCTAAGCTAATTATCATTAGAGTAACAACTCTAATTATTATTTTTTCCGAAGGCTAAGATATTTTCAGGCAAAGTTCAAACGAAATCTACAATTTCATGATGTTTTTAATTTAAAATAGTCAGCAGAGCATCAAAAATTAAATATATACGACAGTTGTTAAAGCCCTGGTAATGTGGGTAGGAGAGACATGAACGCAACAAGGCATAATGAATTAAACTTGAAAAGACTTTCAAAGAAAATCCTAAGATTTTTATCCTCGTAGGGATTTCTGCAAAGAACAATGCCGAAGTATTAATGCTGTCTTGAACGACAAAAATTTGATGTCCTAAACAAAAAAAAAAGAGTGAATATATATTTTCCATATTTACATAATAAAAACTTGCAGAGACTAGTAAATGCCAAGCAAACAGCTTGAAAATAATGGATTGTAATCACTAATCACACAAAAACAAAATATTGACCCATATACGTTTATTAATGTATCAAAGATTGCGAAGACCTCGATGAATGTGGACAAGGTAGTTTCATTGCCTATCTTTTAAATGAAGTTGAAGAATATTTATGTAAAAAAAGTCTAGAATATGAAAAATGTATTACTACAGCTATTTTTCTTCAATTTATCTGTTGTTTGGAACATACATTGGATTTATGCGGCAATGTAGTTACTAGTTCTTTATAAATATTTTCCTTGATAGAGCTTTATAAATATACAGTAATGTTATGTTATATTTCCAATGATTATTACACTTGTTCATAATTTCGTAAATTAAAAACACTGAAACAATTTATTATTAGATATACAATTTTTACATTACTCTTAAAAATTGTTTCTTTATCTTCAAACTTGGATAAATAATGTGTACAGAATAAACACAAAACAACTCGAAGATCAATTGATTTCTTATTTAATAAAAGTTTGAGAGAGAAGTTATTGGATTCATTCAAACTTCAAAGTAGAAAGAAATCCATCTTTTGTTGTGGTCTTTCAACTTTGTGATTAATAAACAGTAAGCCGAGAAAGAGAAAACAAGGTTTACGTTTCATTTGAAATGTTAAAAAGGATGGATGATGTGAACACTACTCGTATTTTCAAAAAGTTTCATCTACTAGTATTCTATTCCTGAAGTACTTATTTAGAAATAATTCTATTAAACCCTCTTGATTCTTAAAAATATCAGCTAAAATAAGTCACTTTCAAAGTAATAGCTTCGTCAAAAAATACATAACGTGGAAAATAACACGTACATAAAATGCTTGCGTCTTACGAACATAAAATAAATACGTAAAAGTTATGGTTAAGTGGTTCGATAAACTTGACGGCTGTGGATTTATTAAAGCTAAGTTAGGTGAATGATACTCCTAATTATTTTTTATTTACCCACATCCTCGAACTCACCCGAAACCAATTGGAACGGTCTGTTGATAAATGCGCAAAATTAATGCTGAATTCTGGTTTACTTCGCGACAGTTTCTCGACCGCTTCTTCTGGGTTGGTAGCGATTTTAATACCTCAATTTTTAATAAATACCTTCCTTAATCTCAAAGGAAACTTTGGCGATAAAAAAGAAATTGCTTATACAAGCAAGCAGAAATTTTACTATAATGATTGTTCTGATGCTCGCCGAGCTCCTTAATTAAATTCCTAACTTTCCGACCGTTTATGTAGATATATCCATCCTATAAATTAAAAAGTACCTATCAGGAAAATCTCCGTCATATTGTAGGTACCAGAAGAAATAAACAATAAGTATTAGACTTCAACACACTATCGATAAATTTCTCTTCATCCGAAAAATGATTAGTTGTGGCGGTTAATAAAACTTAATCAAACCCATAAGGTTAATTTCTTCGTGGACATTATTAAATCAAACTTGTAACCACAAACACGTACTAAAAGGTTAAGTTTAGCTTTAACATGTGGCACAAAAGATAACTCATCCAGCAGATCTAAGTAGATTGTTTACATAGAAGCTATTGTTACTGAACTAATACAGTAAAATGTCACTTTACCACACTAGAGCAGTAAGATACGTCAATATGTCATTCAAATCAATGTCATAAAGTTTGACATTATGTATGTAATCGATACAACTAAATTTATTTATATGTTTATTCTCTGTCAACTTTTGGTTTTGATAATTTCTCTTAAATTCTTTTTGCAAATACTTGCTAACGGGTGTTCAAAACTATTAAGTTTGGACACGCTTATTGCTACTTAACCTATATAGCTTAAAAATTAAAGACGAACAGAACGTCAGCTACGTCTTAAACAGACACACTTTCAAAAATTTATATGCTCCTCGAAATGGATTAGTTTGTGAACGCAGGTTATTTCTCTAATAATAAGTATAATATTTACCAGAACTATTTAATCGTACAAGAAATAGACAAAACGTTATTTCCTCGCACAAGGAAATAAACAAAACGTCCAAAACGGTATCCACATCAGTAAAAAAAGTTTCTGAGCTAATTTTTGAACAATTAGCATTCCTTGTTACGCAGTAATTGTCGAGAGTTTAATTCTTCCAATTAGTAATTTTTAGAACATTACGTCAATAAACAGATTTACAAAAATGATCTAGAAGCGCCAACAGTGAAAAGTGACAATATTATATGTGTAGGAGACATCAAAATGATCACGAGAAAATTACATTTTGTCTGGTTAACTCGATTTTTTACAATATACTCGTACTTCGCCGACATTCAAAACATTTTCAGACTCTGAAAAACACATCCAATACAGAGTCGAACATTGAGATTATTAAATTAGGCGCAGCAAGGGAGAGCAAAAATTATTGGACCAAATTATCGACGTTGGATGATGTGGTAATCTGATTACCAGAATGTCGGTATGTTATACTTCAAAGTTGCGAAAATGTTTAAAAACTGTCGTAAACTAAATTAGTCAATTTCCTAAATTTTTCCATTTATCAAATCACGTTAAATTAGCAAAGCCGACGAAATCATTGGCACGTCAATTTTCTTAATTTGTTTTGGAGAATACCGCTTCATCGACAGAATCATAAATTGTAATCACAGATAAAAGCATCGGTGAAGGACGTTCCAGGGAATGTAATTTACATTCGTCTGGAAATTTAGTGGTGTTCTATTTTCTGCTAATGTAGCTTGTTTTTGGAAGGCACAAAAACAAAGCAGAAAAAATAATGCGCTGGGAGTATAAAATATTTGTGTGTGTGTTAGTTTAAAAACGACACTTGAGAAAAATGACAAGTTTATTCAAAAATGCACCGCAGGCGAGCGCCTCGAATTCTAAGCACGTTTTCTTGTTCCTTTAGTCCACGCGCAGACGGTCAGAATTGGGGAGAAAACCTCCGATAAAGAGAAGAGCTCAACGCCGTGGAAATTCTAAAAATGCCAACACTGCATAAAAGGACATATATCTGATTCTTATTACAGCATGCATTGACACGTACACCGTCATTTTTTAAACCCTACCCACTCTCGACACGCTCTTCGGCTACTCTAGCTCTTATATCACCGTGCCTCTTCATTATCCCGTGGTGCAAATAAACACGCTCACAAACATTTTTCTCACTTCCTTGTCAAATAAAAAATAGCTCGTTAAAAATAATGTTTTCTACGATATTTTCAAAACACAAACAAATTACCATTTTTAAAGAAGTAATCGTCAGTTGTTTGCGTGTTTTACATGTTTCCCTTAATAGTTAACACTAACTTTTTTTTAAATTCTTTTATCTCATATTATTTACATAATTGCAAATACGTACAGTTCTTAAGATTTCATTATTTTTACATATATTCAAAACTCTCCATAATGCTATGCTATCTGTGTTATGTTTTTCCACTATTTTTACCAAAATCGTGATTAACTACTCTGCATTTCATTTTTAATGAATTTTAAAATTCTATATCTTAATTAACCCTTAATAACTTGCAGATCGTAATGGCAAACAAGTGTATTGGATGTTTTTTCTTTGAACTTATTAGATAGATAGACTGATAATAAAAGAGTTTAATTTAATAAGAAATCATTATACATATTAATAAAAATCTAGGTAATTGTTCACTTTAACTACTTCTGGAATTTTCGCGTTTTTTCTGGCTAGACAGCCTCAGGGCGTCCTCCTAGATCGTTTCCAACCATTCAAACCTTGTGCAAATGAATTTTCCTTACTTTTTAGTTATACTAAAACATTTTCGCGACCTTGACGCAACCTTGAAACACATCAAGAGAGAAAAAAAGGCATTTGCACAAGGTTTGAATGGTGGGAAACGATCTAGGAGGACGCCCTGAGGGTGTCTAGCCAGAAAAAACGCGAAAATTCCAGAAGTAGTTAAAGTGAACAATTACCAAAATCTAACTTTGGCGGTATTGCAGCTTTAATAACGATAGGTATATAACATTAGTCTTATTTTCATTTTAAAAAGTTATGATGAAAAAGTCAACAACATTAGCATCATTTCGATTATCTTAATTATAAATAACGTTATCGAAGTATGTACATCATAAATAGTTCTAAATCGCCACAAAAAAACTACTCCTAGTTACATTTATCATTTTTCTGCAAACGACAACTTTTTCCATATTTTTGCAACCCCTAATCTGACATCTGGCAAATCGAATATAGATTAATTAAATTGTACGAGAAAGTCAAAATGTCTTTAAGGCTAACCATTTTTCGCAAATAGCTAATTGGTTGTTTACAATGTTAAAATGATGTAAAACAATTGCGCTGAAGAAAGTCTTTGTGTTCGATTTATGGGTGATAGTAATTCTTCACTTTGATTTTTGTTAAAATGGTGAACCTCACTAATGTCGAGTTACCGATATGCTATTATTGTGTGAAGAAGATTTGAATAACGTGCTGAAACCGCAATTTGTATGTGGAACCATTTCTACACGGCGAAATTCCAGATTCGTGTATATTTATGGTGATTGTTCAGCGGATACGAGATCATAAGAAATGTAATTCTCCAACTCCAGATCTGGAATGTCCAGTGACTGCTTTTTGGAAATCGAACTTGAAATGTTGTTTACATTTTCTACTGTTTTGTATTCGAATATATATTTTACTCGAGTACCTATCTAACTTTTTCGTGCTTATTTAAGAATGTGTCTACACAGGCAAGTATGAATTTTAGGATTCAAACTAATTTAAATATTTTAACTTTAATATAGAACGTTTTCGGAAAAAATAGTAAGTAACGGTCGAATGAAATAGTGTTGCTGCACATCCCCACCTAATGCCCCTTCACCAAGCGACTGGAGTCTTCCGTGCAAACGTGCGTTGTTCCATAATAACATAACCTAAATTGCGGCAGTCGAGTGCTCGTATTTACATAGAAAAAAACCTAGTGAAGATAGAAGCTCTGTGGACACCTGGACAGAGCCCGGTGTGCAAGTTGGACGAAAATAGAACAAAAAAATTGGTGCCAGGACGACAGTTTTAATTGGCAACATCATCAGGCTATCAGGAGATAACAACAGGTGTCTTGCCCGGCACCGCCACCATCTTTCATACGCCACCGTTTTAACACACATTAAGGTCTCTAGCCCGGCACCTCCGCCATTTTTCACATGAACCAAGGAAGTGTTGATGCGTTCCTGGAAATAAGAAAAAAAAGGAAAAGAACAGGAAGACAAGAAAGGAGAGGAAAAGGAGGTATTTGGGGGAAGCAAGAAAACAGCAAGATTACTTGAAGTAGAAAAGAAAACAGACAGAGAAAAAATACTAGAAAAGCTGGAAGAAATGAAAGTGGAAATTAAAGAGGAAATAAAAGAGATGCGAAAAGAGAACCAAGAAGTCAAGAGAGAAATCAAATGACTAAGGGAATAATTTAAGACTAGAGAAAAGAAAAGGGAGGAAGAGAAAAACAACATGTCTGAGCGAGTAGCACGGCGGGAAAAGAAAATGGAAAATGAAGAAAGGAGAAGAAGAAAAAATAGCATAGAGGAACGGAGCTGGGAAAAATAGAAAAGTTTTTACCTAAAAAGGGAAATGTGAAAGGGCAAAACGAGCAGGGAAGAAAGTAAGAGCAGCGAAGCGGAATGTTCGAAATTTTTGGAACTGATATTTTAGCTTTAGTTGTGTTTATGTGTATTTGCTTATATTGCAAGGAATCCGAAAGCTCATAGGGCAAAATAAGATTATTTCAATGCAACTATAGTTTGTCCAGCGAGAGATTGGTTGACATCAAAATCACTAAATTCTACGCAGAGAAGGTAATACCTAGCGTAAATTTTTTATTTATTTACCTTCGAACAGTAACATTTTTTGCCCTGAAATTATGCTGTAATTATTTTAAAATCTCCCAATATCTCGCTGGACGAAGTTTACTAACTTCTACAACGGTAGGTAGTAATTAAAATAAATTATCCATTCATTACTGCGTTCGTGCGATCGAAAATAAAAAAAATCGAGAAGGCCGTGATTAATACGCCTCAGTTGGCAACACGTAAAAATTTAATTCAAATGTTATTGCAATAGTAACTGTGATTATTAGTTATTGACTAAGTATTAAATTTTCCAATTACAATATGTTCACTTTAGAGCAAAACATTTTCATTGTGCAGTGTTACTTCAGAAATGGAGAAAGACTTGAGAACGGCGAATGGTCCTATTCGACACCTCAAGTTTTTGAGGAATTTCAACAAAAGTTTCCGGACTTTCAAGGCATTTACCAACAACCTGTCCAGAAAGTCTACAAATGCGTAAACATGTGTTTGGAAACAGGTAGTGTTCTGCGTAAAAAAGGCAGTGGACGACCGACAAAAAAAAAGCAGCTGAAAATATTGAGGAGGTTGAACAAAGAATTGCAGAGACCCCAAATAAATCCATCCGGAGATTAACCCAAGAAACTAATCATTTGGTACAGTTTCAGCTTATCCTTAAAAAAGATTTGCACTTTTTGCGTGTCTGTTGTGCATGAAATTAAACCCCTTGACAATAAGAGCACCCACAACATAACCTCTCTGAATATTGATCATTGGATCGATTTATAAACAATTGGGTGCTCGCCGTTGAATAAATGCACGGTTGTTTTAAATCTCATTGTTTCATTTCACTGCAACAGATTTCTTTGAAAATTATGAAATTAACACTAACGTACTCGTATTAAATTTATGGCTAAAACAATGAAAGTTTTACTAGTTATTGTACGTGCGAGTATGTACTTTAAATAAGGTAAGAAACATTACTTCTCGTGTGTTGCAAACGGCTTATTCCTTTCTGAAGAACTTGAAAAGAACGTTATTTTGGAACTTTGGCAGTAAAAGGTAAATTGTCCACAACAGGAGCCATTGAAAGGAACTGGATTGGGAAAAAGCTCTAGAATGTGTAGTGTCAACGCCACTCGATTATCGTCTAATAAGTTCTTTTCGGTTGGGTTTATATGATCCATTTTTGTGTCTTCCCTATTGCCACGTTCATCGATCGAAGTAATTCAGCAAATAAGTAATAAGCTTGCAGGAAACTCTGAGTTCTTGTTTGAAACTTTAAAGAAAGTATAAACGAGTGAGACATTCAGATTTGTCCTGATTATTTTCATATCGTTGTTGACGACACTAAGTAGGATACTGTAACATATTGTTTAATTCCTTTTTAACCTAAAAATTTAAACATTAATCTCTTGCTGGACACTAGGGACACTATCAACTTTGACACTTAATAACAAATAATAAGAAAAGTGATACATCCTCTGAAAGGTCCTTTAATTCTTTGTCCAACAGTAATTCGATTTTTCAAATCCAAATACAGGGTCATTATAAATTATTGTCCCATCGCAGTTGGCGTTGAAAACCCACACAAATTTTGGATGTGCCGCCAGCCTCTAGTAAACAAATTTCCACTACCGCCGGTAGCGCTACCTATCAGCGATACTAGTTTCACTCATGTTATGAAGCTTGCGGCACATTCAACTACGTCACCAACGCCTACTGCGATGGGACAATCATTTATAATGACCTGTATTTACAATCGCTTGAATGTGCTGAACAAATTGTTTCACCCACACATTGAAAGTAATTGATATATTTTTACGTAGATAATAAATATTGCGGAAGATCTCTGACACGTCTTGCAATTAACAGAACAAAATTTAAAGATAAAAAACCACCTAAGCATAAAGATAAAGTTTTCAGTTCATTTTCATTAGTTCACCAACGTCAGTAAGAGTAAGTTTTGTGACAACTCCATTTTTTAAAACGAACAAAATATAGGGCGTCTTACACTGTAATAAACAAAATGATCCATAATTACATAATTATTTAAGATGTCTTGCCATTGATCATGTTATGATGCCTTCTGAAAATAAAATCCAAAACCGAATAACTCGTTAATCTCCTTTCCGTTTGTTTCGTTTCGTAAACAATTTCAGAAGTTGGGATTTTATACAAAGGAGAAATTTATTTAGAAATACATTTTTAACTTCTTCAACACGTCTTTTCGTTTATCTTTTATGAAATGCTGACTGTATACAGAGCTACTTTTGAAAAACCTGTTTGCAGTCTGTTCAACCTGTACGTTAACTTCGAAGTTCCGGCATAAATACCAAGCAAGTGAAGATGGGTTACACTGGTTGGTAATCCTTAACGTGTCCTGACGGATACTAAGCTCCTGTAAATATACCGGGTACGCTAAAAGTGCGCGAATCTAATCCTGCTCGACGTATTTATGTGGCAGGTACAGCCGCCAACCACAATACCCTCGCATTTGCACACCACCTCTCTAGATTTACTTTGAAAGTACGCCTTAATACAACCCCCACGATTCATGATCCTTATCTGCAAAATTACATTATAACAATACTAGTCCCGCTGAATGTGCAATAGATAGTCATTTGTTTTAATTAAAAATAATTAAGTCCTTTTCCGAATCGAAATATGCGAAGGTACATAAACAGATAATTGCTGATTAACCATAACGACAAATTTGTGGATTTAGCGTCGCGCAAAGTACGGCTTAAGTAGATAAACGAGGAAAATAATGCAATGCTGCAATCTGAAGCTCGAGCCCTCAGATTTAAGGGTTAAAGTAATTATAAATAGCACTAATTTATGATGCATGAAATAGAAATTAATTTTGTTTGAGTACTCGTTCTTTCATTTCTTGCATAAATCATTTGACCAACGTCATTAATTTGAAAGCAGAATCCAGGTCTTTCTCTCGCGGGGATTAGCAACGAAGAAGGTTTTGAGGAAACATGAATAACATTTAGGCGGTTTCAGGATTCGCCTGCGGAAGAGATCAGTTTGTTTGTTGGATTGTTCTGTGGCACGCTTGTCAAATATTTCGAAACCTTTCCCCGTCATATTTGCATAATTAAGTTTACGCCAAAATGCTTCTCATGTAAATCTGAAAGGAATTTTTGATTATATCACCTATCTGAAAAAAAATTCGAACGCTGGGAATCTCGCGCGACCGCTAATTTGATTCGTTCTCGCCGATAATTTAACGAAGCTCTCCGTTAACAGCAACACAGTGTACAATCAAAATTAACGCCAAAATAAATGATTACGTCGAACGTCGAAATCCGTCGCGGGTATTTTAAAGCCAAACACACAATGGAATAGTTAATGAAGCAGAGGGTTAATGTCATTTTTCACGATTACCATCAAGTCTCATTAGCGATAATGAGTTTCTAACGGTGGGGAAGACGCTTAAACTTTACGGCGTTTGTCAGCAACTAGTTTTATACAAATTATCTTAATTAATACCTCCTAGAACGTCGCTTTAGACTTGTCATCATTTCACTTGCAATTAAAACAATTAACCAAATAGAAATATCCGTTGAATATTAGACACATGACGCCTATAAGTTACTAATATCTATATGTGTCTGCACGCAGGCATACTTTCCTCCGTAACTTTCTTCCTAATTGGACGTAAGCCCCATGTCAAGTTTTGACGACGGCTGTATAAATTTTATTCCGCTTCCTCTTTGTCCCAATTTCACAGCTAAATGAGATTGAATGTCCTTGTGTATTGCCAAATTATCCTTATAACAAATTTAGGACCGGAATATGTCAACATTTGAGAGTCATATACCCCTCATAAGCTCAGGATAACAGTAATCAAATTACACAAATGTCTTGCTTTGAATAATATAATGAATACACATCTACCTATTCCCTCTAGATATTGCCGAGTGTACCAATTAATAGTTCATTATTCTCACGAATATTACTCCTGTATTTCGTGTAATGTTGGGTGTATATGCACATTATCCGCGGACAAAGTTCTTAATTAAATTTGGATTATGGTTTCACTGCTGTCGCATTATCAAATTATCCATAGCTTTCATAAACTTCTACACATTTTTGGTGAATCTCTATACGGAAGTTTAGGCCCAGGAAACGAAGATTAAATTCCTGACTCGAATTAATATTTTTTTATAAAAAAAAATATTTTAAAATTTTAACAACATTTAGTAGAAACATGTTAGACCTTTCTAGCAAAAGCCATCAAAATAGATCAGTTTGTAAGAAAAAAAGTAGAATAGTTAAATCCAAATCGCAAATGAATCTTCGAATTTAAGAAGTCAATTTATACATTAGCGATTATTTTAATAAGTAGGTCCCATTAGACTTGTATCGGATCTTCATTTAAATTTCTCCGCAAAGTTGGCGTCAAAGAGTCGATTGTGAACGTACGGATTACGGATCACGGATCAGTTGTTTAAATCTAACCTCACTTTTGCGTTGTTTGTGTTTTTACTCTGCAGACTGACGAGTGGTGATCCAAAAGCTTCAATTCCAACTTTGAGGAGACATTTAAATGAACACCCGATAGTAGAAGATTATCATAACAAAATAAGCAAATCAACAAAAAAATATTTTAATGCAAAGCTCAATGTATGCACCGTTTTCATTGAGACAGACAACAATGTTTATCTTAGTTTTAGTACGCTTAGGGAAAAAATGTTGCAATGCGATTTTTGAATAAAAATTTAAATAAAAGAATTGTCAGAAATGATAGTTTTCGACATTTTTTTTTATCAATTTTGAAAAATTCCAGTAGGCGTATGAAACATAAGCAAAATGTCATTAACGGCGCAAAAGATCGCCCAAACCTTTAGGAATTCAATAAAAAACAATAAATTATTTATTTCCAATAGTTCAGGAGTTATACATATTTTAATGACGCCCTGCAACCTCGCTTTTTTGCGAAAAAGATGATATCAGTCAAAAACGATGACAGATCCAGATAGATCTAATTATATAATACTCGTACATTTGCACCGGAGGAATTAATCATACAGTTTATAAAAAATTCAAAGTTTTTGAAATTCAATGCATCATGACTTTTTCTTGTAGGGTTATTTAAAAAATTGGATGTATCTCAACAAGTCACATTACGCTGAAAAAGTAGAACGCATAAGAATCGAAATTCAGAATATTGCTCCTAATATTTAAATTGATTGGGTAGCTCGGTGGCCGCATGGCTGTCGGAGACAGTGCTCCGAGGTCGCGGTCCCGGCGCTAGTGGGTTCGAATCCCACCGAAGGGGGAGAATTTTTTCGAAGGAAGGAAACTCCGCCAGGCCATGGATGTGTGTGTATGTCTAGTAGGGGCTGACGGTAGGGTGGTGGAAGGAAGAGCGACACTCTCCCGACACCACCGCGAGGTCAGCAGGGTTCAAATCCCAGGCCGGATGGCCTCCCATGGATGTTGTGTGTTGTGATATTCGTGTTGTGTCGTCCAGAAAAAGGAGAGGAGAGAGGGTGGGCGTAGGTAGCCGGGGAAAGTACCCCGGGGCCCCGCCGCACCACAAAGGAAAAAGAAACCAAGCCGACCGTAAAAGGTACCTGATAGGCCTGTTAGGTGAAAAGGGAAAGGCAAAAAAAAATAAAAAAATTAAATTGATTGATTGCAAAATTTCTTTAATCATAATCCATGTTACCAAAAAGTTGTAAAATTGTTTATTTCGTGTTTTAGATTTAAAAATTTGTTATTTATTACGGCTATTTTTTTAAAAGTTGAATTTTGTTTAAAAAATGTTCCCGACTTTTGATAAAAGATAAGACCACACATGGTGATTACTAAATGTTGTTTCACAGTCTAGGACTGGTTTTACAAATCCATGAGGGGCATGATGACCAACTCAATAGACCGGGACCAATGGCTTAACGTGACTTCCGAATCACGAGATAGACTATAGCCTTTTTATTTCTAGTATTAATAATTGAATAACTTTTATGCGTGTTGTTTAGAACTGTCTTTTTTGACCTTTGGTTGACATTGGTAAAGATAGAAAATGATAAGGAATATATAATTATAATAATAATAATTTCTTAATCGTCTGCTTCCCTAGAACTCAAAATGCAATTAAACTTGATTGTGAAAGGTAACTAAAAAAGAAAACGAGGTGAGTTGCATTTTGGACGAGAAAAAAATTATGAGACATACATTATTGGAAAACTCATTTTGGTATCGTAATATCGGTTCATGTCGTCTCCGATTTAATTCCCTGAGAATAAGTTCGCTGCTGCTAATGCGGTCTTTTTCCCCGTTTACCAAAAGAAATGTATCATTATAAATATTTTGAGAAATATCGTACCTCATATAATTATACCGGACATAAAATATGTATTCAGCTTTGTATAAGCGGTAAACGTTTACAAAGCTTCATAATGTTTTTCAAAAACACTATTATAGAGTGTTATGGAAAGTACACAGAGCTGATAGAGATGAGAGACCAGTTGAGAGCTTTTTGTTTTCTTTAGATGTTCGCTTTACCCTCTTTATCCTATAACTCTACTCTAGGTTGTAAAGGAATGCTGTTTTTGAATGGATAGGATACGATCGTAATATTCTTCGGAGATTCTTCTCCGGGCTTTATGTATTTTTTAGTTGACCCCTGACTGATAAAACTCTACACAACTTAAATTTTTATCTTCTTAGTCGCACTTTGTTATCGCATTAACGTTTGGATTTCTAGATTGAAGTTAGGAAAACGTTTTATTTTCCATTTACAGTCATGAACATAAAACCGAGTCTTTAAAGTGTGTTGTATCGTCTGAAACGTTAAAGGTTGTAAACTGGCAACTTCACAGGGACGACCGTGTTATTATCGAACGACACAAAACGATGCCTTACTCTTATTAAGTGGGTTTGTTACCTTGACGATAACATAAATAAGTTTGGCGGTTGAAATTCAATTTCTGCGTCACACTGTTTTAAGTACTTAATTTTACGTCGGTGTATGTTACGAAAATTGCTGACAAGATCATTAAATGCAAAATTGGTCCTGATCAACGTAAAATATAATGGGACAAATTGCTGTAATTAAAAGTAACGTTCGCTTTATGTCAGACCAAGGGACGAAATTCGGTTGCTGTTACCATGTTACAAAAAAGTAAGATGGCCACACATACGGTGGAAACCACCGTTTTATAGGTACCGATAGCCACGTTTTGGTTAACGACCACTTGAACATAAGCTGTTATTACTTCAACTTAATAACTTAATAAGCCGTCTGTTGATTAGGAACTTAACTCCAAACTGCCCAAAATTCACGCAAATACGGCCCTGAAATGGCTCGTCGTTATGGGTTGAAATAATCTCAACAGTGCCTTAAAATTTAGTTTTCAATTTCTGATTTCAAAAGGATCATAAAATCTTTACTATCGAACAAATTAAAAACATAATGGAAAAACTGTCTTTAAAATCACTTAATAACTTTTGTGGTTATTAAACGGCATTAAACTTAAAAAAAAAACTGATAATTTGCTGTTAAAAATTTCTTTTTACCGCAGTATAATCCGGTTCTGCAAGGAGCTCGTTCTTATTAACCTACTTAGACAATAATAGACTGCAGACACCGCAATGAATAGTTTTAATTAAGTTTTTATCAAATCCTTTGAGTCCCTTTTTATACCCAAATCACTACAAAGTGGATATTGGCATCTAGGTATTTCTTTATATCTGCCATATTAATTTCCTTTAAAACCATTTCACAAAATAAAATTGTTTACTTCTTTAACGTGGGTTGGGGTTGTTACAAACTATTGTGTTAAATATACTTAGAGTATAAGTGATAAATCAATTACATAATTAAAAAATGGTACCGGGTAAATCCTCAAGACGTACATTTGAACATAAGAAATAAATAACCGAAGGAAAAGTTTTAAATCCTTAAAATTAATATTAAAATAAGGATTTAACCAAGTTTTATAACGGAATCATCACCATTTTCTGCAGAAATAAATAAAACTTATTTCTCAAAAATTTTCTCTAGGGATCCGCAACTCTTTTAAAAAGCATCTTCAAAATGTTTATAGAGGCCTTTTTTATATTTTTGTAAGTAGAATGAGCTCCTAAATAAGAGTAATTTAGAAGCAGTCGCAGTGTACTGTTGCCAGAATGAACAAATTGAAAAATACTTAATATGAGGACCACGTTTCAATTTCTGCTGCTCTTCAAGTACTTCATTTTTAATATAGACAAATAAGTATTTATTTTGGTTTGCACACAATGTCTCTGTATTTTTATAAATTCACGCAGAAGAACGAGGAATTTGAAACGCTATTAAGCATATTACACCCTTTCATAACATTTTCTTATACAATGAATAATTGACGTGTGGTAGCGAACAAAATTTTACCAATTCATTAATAACATTAGTTATCTCTGCATTGAAAACATCGACCGTGAAAAATATCTATGCCATCGAAAACGCGGAAAATTAGATTTCATTAAAATAAAATACAATTGAATATGTAATTCCAAAATTACTACATTATTTCTAATTTGAACAATGTCCCTTCATAGAATTTAGCAAGTATTTTTATGTTTTAATGTAGGTGACAATAATCGACTCGGCTACTACCAGTACATTAACGGTTAATGATGAAAATCTTATTTCATTACTTAAAAAACCTGAAATTTTGAATTTCTTATAAGCAAAGAACACGAATAAGAGAAAATAAGGTTGGCAAGTTGTTTGTTGACATTTCGTGTGAACATGTATGCAGGTCAGGGATGGGCGGTGTCGACAATTTGTGTCGACTAGTCATTGTCGACGCGTCGACAATTAAGTAGATGTCGAGAAATTGACAGCTGTCAACAATGTCGAGAATGTCACCAATGTCGAGATTTCCATGATTATAGTATTTTACAGTAGAAGTCCGTTAGGATAGCCTTTACTGCCGAGCCAGAAATTTTGTGAGACGAGCTCGCAGAGCGAGTCGAATAATACTGGCAAGGCTGTAAAGGCCCTAACGGACGTGTATTGTACAATAGTTTTTGTAATATCTCTACGATTCGTTCACAATTATCTTTTTAAAATACATTTTTTTCAACGCCATCGAAAAAACCGAATGATTAATAAGTGTGCGGACGACGTCGTCATGTCGACCGTTGTTTGTGAAAAAAAATTGTTTCAATGTTGTTTGTCAGATTTGTTCAACGCTTAACTTTCCGTTGAAAATAAGTGAATGAAATCAATAAAAAACCGCAAGCAAGATGTTCCCGATGTCCTGAAGTGAGGTCACCGTTATTGCCTGCAAAATCGCGCTTGTGTTAGTGAAGCATCATATTCGATCTTGTCTCCATTTGCTGCTGTTTGTCAGATTTGTTCAACACTTAACTTTCCGTTGAAAATAAACGACTGAAATCAATAAAAAATCGCGATCAAGATATTCCCGATGTCCGGATGGCCGCAGAGCAAGTGAGGTCATCGTTATTCCCTGCAAAATCGCGCTTGTGTCGGTATTAAAATTCTGAAGCATCATCTTCGATCTCGTCTACAGCTGCTAGTGACTTACGGATTTCGATTAATTCAAGGTGTGTCCCATAACATTAAACATTAATTATTGTACCAATTGTAAAAAAGTTGAAAAATAAAGTTTAGATCTACGTTGCTATAGTTATTTGGTCATTCATAACGGCCGCTCCCGCTCATAACGGACACCCTTAACGGACTCCGGCCGTTATGAGGTTGTTTACATGGTGACAAACAGTCCGGATATCCACCTTTAACAACTAGATATTACAAAAAAGCTTTAATTGCATTCAGAAAACATCTGTACGTACTCTCGAAGTAAAAATTTAAAATAAGTGACGGTTTTAAATGTATTCCTTATGTAAATTTTGTTCAAAGGGTATACGTACACATACGCATTTCAAAATTAATCCAATTCCGAAAACTTAAGTTAGGTTATGTCATCTTGTCAAAGAGCATCAACTACCTGTGCACCTAGACGCTTTTTTGTAATCAAATATGTGTTGATTATTGACAACGCATAATATACTCAATTTCATATAAATGTGCATCTAAGCAAGCCATGTTGCTTGCCCTGCGCGAACCTTGATTATAATTTTTTAGTTTTGTTGTCCGTTTCGGCATTGTTGATTTCAAAAGCACCGTTACATTTTTTTAATGATTAAATTAAAGTAATTCACTAATTCTTATTTGCTTTAGTCTTTGTATTTTCACCAAATAAAGATTTATTGGAAATAACCTATAATGAATCTGTCATAAATGTGACTTTCGTAATGTAACTAAATTAAAGGTGCTTTTACACATGCATAGCTCACTTGATGAACATTCATATGAAATCAACTATACAGGGTTATTCACGTAAGATGACGAGCCTGACCAGGTAAAAATACAACCCAAAATACACTTTACAAAGCATTCATTAAAAATTAAATCAGGAATCCAAGTAGGTATTCTATTAATTTGAAAGGTATATCTGTCATTGCACGTTTCGTTCATATTTAGTATTTGAAAAGGTTTTCGAACAATGACAGAACCGATATGATCCTACTTACCCATTACTTTTGTGATTTTAATTGCTTATTATTGTTATTAAATCATATTTTGCTGAGAGAGGTATTTTTCTATCAGAACTTGCCATTCATTAGGCTGACGTTAAAAGCTGTCTATATGCCGTTCACGATTATTTTAAACACACAGGAGGCCGCGATATTTTTTTGTTAGATTGGCGTCAGGTCCTGTCATATGACGTTTCGTTTTTAAATATTCGCATTGTTGTCAATTCCGTCATTAATTTAGTTAATAAGAATTTACCCAGAACTGCCCTACAAATATGTATGTTTCATTTCAATTACAATTTTACGATTATTGTTCCTAATGCGTTCAATTATTTAAAAAATGTAGCAACTTGGGAGCAGTGTTCGGTTGAATTATAACCTAAAATAGATTTATTAAGACAAATCACAATACTGCCAACTAAAATGTCAGATTTTCATAGATAGTCCGAATTTGAAATAATCGTGAATGGTTTATATGTTTTATGCGCATTGTGATCATGACGGATAATGTAATAGGGATCGAGATTGCTTTGTGAATTGTCTTTTGGGTTGCATTTTTACCTGGTCAGATTCGTCATCTTACGTGAATAAACCTGTATGTATCCATCGGTATAAGTAGTACACTGCCTTTTGATCTGATCGTGGGATGCTGTTCTACCACTACCGATGTGTCTATTAATGCCTTCGGCTTTCCATATTTTACCAGAATTTAAAATAACAATTTTATTAGTTTAGCATTTTGTACTTCATATTGCTTATATTGCCTTATTTTCACATTCAGAAAACAATATATTTTCGTTAGTATAAAAATTGCTTACAGTGCGTACACCGTCAATTTTTATAAGTTATGAAGGTGGTTCATCAATTATGGTCACTGACATTGAGCAGAGCACTAAGAAAATTGAAAGAACATTATTTTTCAAGTTAGTCTACGACACTAATACGTTCAGCACAACAATGGTAAAATGCTTCGTCGAAAAAAAAATCGTTGACACATTTTCATCGTCCAGAAAATAATTACAGAATGTTCAAAAACTGGTTAGAAGATTTTTAGAATAATAACAATGATAATAATAATATACGTTATTTAGCACATGTTATCCAATAAATCAAATGCTACGATACAGAGAAAACAAAAACATAATAATAAATAAATAGAAATTAACCCCACCCAAAAAAAAAACGCATTGTATTCACAGCACAAGAACCTAAGAAAATCCTGTGGTCGCAATTACCGATTACCTATCAGATGCTGAATCGGTTTTTGACAAGCTTTCCAACGGTATAGGGTTTATAAGTATAGTCGAACGTGAAAATCTAGGGTGCTATCCTAAAATCACTAAATTGGGGTAACTTTTCCGCTAAAGACAAGCTTGTCAAAAAAGTTTAATAATAAATACGGGGTACCATTTGAAAAAAAATGAATTTTTGACATTTTTAGTTTGTTATGCTTAAAAAATCTCAGTAGGCGTATGCGACTCAGCAGGTTGTTGACTAAATATTCAACAGATGCGGCAAACATTCAGGAATCAAACAGCGTCAATCATTTTAAATTAGATGCAACGATTTGGAAGGTACGAACGGACCCCTGAAATTCGAAATTCTGGTAAAAAAAGCGCCACAGATCAAAAACGATGGCTGATAAGTGATAAGTAAAAACGACCTCTATAGATTTGATTCATAATTTAGCATAGAATCCAAAAATGAAATCAAACAGGGTAGGTTCCATTTAAAAAAACATAACTTTAGTGTTTTTATGATATTGGGACACCTGTATATATGTATACCGCAATATTTTCCGAATGTGCAGTGGAAAATTAAATTAAATTTGAAGTAAAATTTGTCATTTTCTCAAAAAAATTGTTATATACGATACCAATCTTTTTCATTCATCATTTAGGTAGTAGGAAGGTCTATCAAAAAGAGAAGAAAAAAGTGGGGGTTCTTTTGAAAAAAATTGGTGATGACGTCATAGCTCGAAAATAGATGACGTCATGAACAAGTCAAACAACTTAAAATAAGCGTTATGAGAAATAAAAATTGCCTTGTTTCAGCGTTTTCGACAAATGTCATTAGTTTTGAAATTAGTAAATTTATTCCATAAGTAGTTTCCACACTAGTTATACTATTGTACCATTGGACAGTTTTACAAGAAATGTTGTTAATATCAAAAAAATCTAAAAAACGCACTTAGGCCGGTATTTATAGTCGGCAACTCAAGTCCAACTTGGGTAAGTTGTACTCAAGTCCTGAGTTTTGCTCAAGTCTAGATCCGTATTATGGTCATTATTTCGGCTAAACTCGTAAAAGTTAGACTTGAGTCCTACTCCAGTTTCGTTTGAGTCGAGTTGCCATGGTTATACCATACACCTTGTGACAGCTTGTTTTGAATTCTTTTGCAAAATGAAAATCCCGTACAGTTTAAAGGAGAAAATTCTGTTAGCTTCTCTCATACACTATATGGAAGAGGTAATAGAAAATAAAAAAACAGATACAGTTTCGGTAGAACGAAAAAATAGTGTTTAGGAAAGGATTAACACCCAGTACAATAGCTAACCAGAGAGTACTACAGTACGCACGGCCCAGCAATTGAAAAAACTGTGAACCAATATACAATACAGGGTATTTCACGAGTGATAATGAGCCTAACGGAATAAAAATGAGACCCACACTACATTTCCGAAAAAAGCTGGCTACTGAAATTAAAATGTTCGGCTTTTTTTGAAAATATATTGTGGGGTGCATTTTTTATTCCGTTAGGCTCATTATCACTCTTCGTAAATAAAGTCATAACAATCTTCCATCCTGCGATAAATAAGTATTTAATGCTTACATCTAAAATTCAAATCTGAACATTAGTGCCTAGGTACCCATATAATTGAAACGAAACGAAAAACAGGAAAACAGCAACTGTCAGACAGTACAGAGACAATTTTGGACCTCTAAACTCATGTAAGCAAGACTTGAGCCTGCCTAACCCCTAACTTGGGCTTGAGTCAAACTTGAGTGCTCATCAATGCTCAAGTATTGTTTATAAGACACAAATCGGAACTCAAGTCTGTCTCAAGATTGAGTCTAACTTAAGTTTCGACTATAAATACCGGCCTTAGTCACCAATAGGAGGGTGATACTGGTAACTACAAGGTTTCATATGGGAAATAAACAAAATTTGTGAGAAAACATTCTTGACTAGATTTTTATATCGACGTTGTAGATTTGAATAAATTATTATTGGTATAATTGTATATTGTTGTTATTAGTGCATCAATCCCCCTGAAAAATTAAATTCAACAATTAAAAGTAGTGTTCTTATGTGATGTTCAAACGATATTCGCGAAATTAATTAATTAACAGTTCATAGATATGTGTGACACGGATATCTACTTCATTGTACACCTCCTGTTGTTAATTTAGTGTTAGTACGCTTGTAGGAGATTAGAAAAAAATTATGTAATTAATTCATGCAAAAAGAGCACCGTGCATGACCTTTACAGACAGTTGTTTGATACTTTCGTGACGGTGAGATTTGCTGATACATATTAACTTCTGAGATAGCATCATCCGCAAATTTGACCTGGTAAATCAGTGAATCGAAAATAAAGTCTACATAAGCCGGAACTTTACGGTTTCTTTATGTGAATTTATCAGTGCAGTTCGCTCCTAATCTCTTCGTAAATAAATATGGAAATAAAAAGTAATTTGCTCGAAATAGAGTCATACTCGTCGAACATGGGTCGAGGCGTGCCTCTCTCATTTTGATTCAATTCGATTTTCAAATCTTGTAATCTGCAATATTTTTCCGTCGGTGGGTGAAGTGTTTAGGTGTGGATTTGGCCCACATCAGGCGGCAGATGAACAATAATGCGGGCCATACATCTCCGGTTGAGATTACACGCCAGGATGAATTGGATCATTTTTACTTGTAGGCCCCTCGTCTCCGCGCTCTGTCGCTTCCAACATGGCGCAACAAATGGAAACTACAACTTCTAAATTGGTCCGGATTTGTCAACGATGTGGGAAACATATCGGACAATATGGATGCAAATCCATACGGCACTTCAACGGCGGAAAACGGCTAAAGCATTCCGATAGCTTCACAAAGTTTTTTTTACCTTTGCCGAGTGGTTAAAATCCGGCAATAACGTTTTATCAAACATATGCATTCGCTGAAACTAAACACAAATGCGAACGATTTATCCCAACGGTGCAGGCCCACTAACTCAAGTTTTTCATTATTCCTCATTAATTAACATTATTACATTTTCACATACTCAACAACCACAACAATTCAAAGCATGGATTAATACTCCACGAAACCGGGTTCTATTAGAACCAGAAAGATAATATTTGCAGGTGATTGTAAAGAAATTCATCAGCATTAGTTTGAGTACTAGACATGAATTTCCTTGTACTAAGAATACGAGTAGTAACTTATTTTCCATTCTTCCTAAACAACTGTAAAATTTATTGTTTCTCGTTGTAATTAGGCATAATATCAATTTTTAGATTTCTTTTACAAGATCCTAGAAGTGTCGATATTTGAACTTTTACAGATTAATTTACTCTTTAAGGGTCCTCATCTCGAAATCGTAGCCCTATACTAAACCAATGTAAACGCAATTTACTCCTAAAAACTTCAAATTTGAAGTTGAAAAGTTGCTCGACGGTTCTATGGATTCCTTTTGACTTAATCAAATGAGGAGAAATAATGACTTTTCGATTAAGGCAATAAATTGGTCGTTACGATTAAACAAACAGAATTTCATATTTACTCGTAGCGGTCTCATTTTTAACTTGTTTGAGTTCTAAAGTAGCTCATTGTAATCATGAATGAATAATCTAGTGAGGAGAAATCTTAGTTTTTCTTGAAATCGGTTAAATTCTGACTTACGAGGCAAAATAAAAAACGAAACTCATTGCACGAAAGTGTGATGATGGCAACCAACAATATCAGCAGCCCATGATTTACAGCACCCATTAGTTGAGCTGGGACTAGGACCAAGGGGCCGGCCGACTTCTCTCTGCCCCGAGCTAATTTCCATTTTACTACCTGTTGGTATTACTTCGAATACAAGTTATACTTTTAGCCAAATACCTCTTTATTCTTTGTTATTTATTCTTTGCCACACCACCACAGAGGTAGAATAAAAGGCGCGTTTTTTTTAACGTGGTTTCCCCGTTAGGTATAATCCACAATGCTGTAAAAAAATGTTGAACTTTATACACGACGATAAAATTTAATTGTCAGATGATTTAGTAAGAAGAATCGTAGCAGTATGTGAACAAATACCACCAGAATTTTTATTGAACGCCGCAATGGGCGTCAGTGGAAGGTGTGGAATATGCCTTAGAGAGAATGGAGGTAATTTCGAACATTTGCTATAGTAAAGTTATGGTTACTTGATTTTTGTAAATTCTAATTTTTTTTATTAAAAACAATTTGATTTGATTTTTGATTTTAATGTTTGTGTATTCAGAAGATAAACATCTATCAGAATAAAAAATAAAAAAATGTACCGTGCAACTTAAAAAAACAAAGTTAGCTGCGGTCTGTCAAAGAATATAATGTCAAAAAAAATCATAGCATGTCGGGCTATAGTGTTTCTAAAGCGATTTTGTTTGACGTATCATTTATTAAAACCGGATAAAAAATAAGGAAGTTATAGCACCAAAGATTTTTCATAATACACCCGGTATAAAATATAAAATACTAAAAATTACAGAGGTTTTAGGGCCAGTAACTGAACACGTGATCAGATTCAACCAATCGAAGTCTCGGTTTCATGGGTTAATTGCGAATTAAAATTTAATTCGAATTAAATATTTAATTCTTTTTCTATAAACTGGCCTTTAATTTAATTAATGCTGAATACGCGTAATTTAGTAATAGTTGCATGTTATTAATGTATTAATCATTGCTATTATAATAACTTTAGTGTCTTTATAATATTCGGACACTCTGTATGTATACCGCAATATTTTCCGAATGTGCAGTATAGAAAAAAGGAAAAGTTGAAATCTTTAATAACAAACAAGTTTTGGAGCTTTTTCCCAACTCTGGTACACGCTGTATATCCAAATTGAAGTTGCAGCACTACAAATCAGATAAACAACGTTTAGAAGCTCACGTATTCACATAGAATGAAAACTTTCAAACTGCAAATAACAAGTAAAGGCTTTCTTACATTCATAATGTATTTATATGTACTTGTATTAGAGACCCCCTCTGTAGCTATTCGCTCATCCCCAATAATAATCAAGAATTTAGCAGAAATGATCTTACTCATTAGTGTTAGGTGGGTATGAAGGATGTAAGTAAATAAAATCGGGTGATAATCTTTTTTGGCAAATAAATAATCGTTTCTGAGAAATAACCCCTAATTACAAATCAAGAAAAAGATTACTATCTAACATGATATTTGAGTCATTTAATTGATTTCTAATCTATTCATTTAATATTATCTGCTTCAAATTTTTGAAATCTATTTTATTTAAATTCTTAGCCTGTGATCCGAAAATAATAATCATTGTCCCATAAGTTTTCATAATTTTACCTGTACCTCTACCACTAGACCACTGTCTAGTAGAAACTATGAGATATATCAAAATTAAAGAAATAATATTTCTCGCCAAGAATATTTGCATTTTACAATCAAACTACCTGGAAGACCGCTCTCAGCGCACTGCACTTTGTGACCGTAAGGAACTCCCGCTGAGAAGGTTCAGCAGTCATGATAGATTCACCATTTACAAAGTATGCAACCCAAATTCCTCGAAATTCGAGTTTTTACTTCGAGATGAGGACCCTTAAGATTAATGTTTGTATTTCTGAAAATTTACACAATTTTAACGTATTAATTCGAAAGAGTTGAATAACTGAAATAAGTCTGATATTCAGAGAACACTAGTGTAGAATCGATTAGAAAGATAGGTTCCGCATTTAATGTAAATAAAGGTTGCGAAAACTCTCCTGACCTTTTGCGCAACTCTAGTTAATCCAGGAAGCTCCGGTTGAGAAATAGTTAAGTTGTGCGAAAAGTTGTTGTTAAATAACAAAAATCTCAAAAAAAGTCCTTGATGTTTTATTTTTGTTTATTTGTTTGAAAAACAGTATATTTTTAATAAAGTTTACGAGGGTAATTAAGACAACCAGCCTCAGCAGATATTTCCAATACCCAGAAAAGTGTAAAATTGTTTTGTACTAAAAATTTTTAAGTAATAACACTCCTTTAAAAACTAAAAGAACAGAAGAATTAGTGCAATTTTCTTTAAATACGTTCCATTAATTACCCAACATTAATAAAACTAGCATCTATACCTAATCATTTTATTTTAAGATTACACATACTTTAAAACATTTGTGTCTTGTGAGTATTTCGTGTCCTATTTTCTTTTAACGATTATCAATCTAATGGTAATAGCTGTTGAAAAAGCATTCACCCGGCGCATTCACCATTTTACTCTCTGTTATTCCTCTATAATGCATAATAAAAAATGTGGGAACAATATATAATTTTATTCATATTATAAACTTTATTATTGGGAAACTTATCAAAAGTTTTATGAAACAAAACTTTTTCTGCTGTACAACCTGTAATATGATGAGGACATTCACCCGTTATTTTTAGAATAACATGCAATCATGCCACGTAAGATATACATACTTATGCTAGTATTTTCTGTGTCGTAATAATTTAGACTAAACGAACAAGAAATAGTTTTACTCACTCTCAGCGTTACCCGAGTCTGATGTTATTAATTACCTGGAACAAAAAAAAGTTAAGTACCAATAAATTAAATTCTACACTTTATACTTTATAAGAAACAAATTTCAATTAAGTGTCGTAAAAAAAAAGAGCATTTGCAAAACATAATTCATACCATCAAATTTTTGACAAGGTTCACATCAAAGTATTTCTTTCATTGTAATATTATTTATTTACTAGCTTTTTGCCTGCGGTTTTGCTGGCGTATATTACAGAGTACGACACCCTCAATAAGTATCAAGGCGAATTTTTATTTGAAAGTTTCTCCAAAGGTTCGTGTAAGTGCTGCTGGTGCTGTCTCAGACCAACTACCTACTGAACTGCTGTGAAAAGAAAATAAGTAGCTGCAGTCAGTTTAAACAAATTTAAGTCCGTTTACAAAGTTTTAACCCGACTTTGACTGACCTGACCTAACTCAACAAATTAAAAAAATCAATTAAGTATGTATTGAGAAGAAAACTAAAGCAAAATTTCAGTTAAAAATGCACTCCTGGCTTTTAGGATTGCAAAGTAAAAAGCATAAGAAGTGAGGTGACAATATCACATGTCGTTTAGATTAAAATCTACGAAGCTGAAATAAACGAAGAGAGCTCACTGCACCGCTTATACACGGCATAGATTTATCTGTACTGTGTAGCTATACTTCGTCCAGCGAGAGATTGGGAGATTTTAAATTGTATTAAATTAAGCCAACACTACAAAATGCACTAGAATACATTAATTAGAACATAATTTCAGAGCAAAAATATTTCAAATTTTACGTGCGTTAGGTACTACTTTCTCTACGTAGTGATTTTTATGTCAACAAATCTCTCGCTGGACAAACTATACCTGACTTCACATCGTGAAGAAACATAGTACATAAGTTCCCTTTATAACAAATTTGTTTGAAGAAAATCGATGCATTGGTTTTTAGGTTATCTATCTGGATTCGACCAGAGAACCAGACAAACAACAATTTTTCTAAAAAGTGATAAAATGACTTGCAACGCGTAAGTAACCCAAAAACTGGAAAATATGTTTAAATACCGAAATAACAGATATATGCGAGTAATATTTTGTACTGTTAATCCTCTGCTCATGAAGTTATGAACAGTCAAACTTGGAATTTGCTTTGATTGTAATGGAGAAATTCATTAAATAGCATCACTAACACATAACTCAAGTAAAAAAAATATTCCAGCACTAATTTTACCATTTTAATTATTGGTTTATGTGTACTTTCATTTTTTTATCTAATCCCGTGGAATAAATGATACTTATCCCACTAATTTTGAGTGGGATAAGAACTTCATTACCTCACGCATTTTCATTACTGCATTACTGGGATAAATGAGTTTCATTACCTCACTCAGTGGGATAAGTAAATTCTTATCACACTGAGTGCGGTAATGAAACTCATTTATTTCACAGGCAAAACTCAATAGATAAGACTTACCTTTTTTTAAATTGGGGGCGGTCTTAGATAATATTTTGTACATAACACGTGGGCTAAAACTCGTGTGATTACAGATGAACTCGGGCTAACGCCCTCGTCATCTGCAATCTGCACACTCGAGTTCTGTAATATTGCTCTTATCCCACTAATTATGTAATAGTATATTATGATACGAGTCTTATAAGAAGCATTTTATCGCACGCACGGTTTTAAGTGCGATAAAATGCCTTATAAACGAGATGTCATACAGTATTTTTTCTACTTTGCCACTTTTTCAAAGAAAAAAAATAATTTAAAAGTTAAAACCGTTAAAGTTGAAGGATTCCACCCAAGGTCACGTCTGCGGTCTGCCGCGACACCACAGTATCCGTCCAAATGAAAAAATTAAATTTCACTATTTTTAGTACATATTATTATTATATCACGCCTTTTCCTATTACGATACGCAAAACAGTATCGTAATAGCATCAGTACGAACGCAAAGTAGAAAAATAACTATTAAATGCTGTTCATACATTTTGAATCTTTTGCTTCATCGCAACTAAGCTAGGGTGATTTTTCGAATTTGAGTAAAGTCAGAAAGTAACAAGGACTGTCATTAATCTCATTTTTGATAATACATAATAATAATTTTTAAAATATTTGTTAAGACCAAATTCGAATTAAAGTTTTTTGTTTGGTATTTCGCGTAGATTCGCACGACATAAATATTATAAGCCATTTTTAATACACTCTGTATACCTATATATGTATCGTGTTTGCATACTGTATGCCGTAAAGTAACATAAGTACGAGTATGTGATACTCTCTGCTTCTCTCCCGTATGTCGAATTCTTTAACGTATTAGTTATAAAAAGGTATGAAACACTTTTCTCACTAAAAAAAGAATGGAAAGTTATATCAGCGCCTGTACTGTTGGAATGAGTAAATCCCTTTGAAGCGTGCATTAGCTAGTCCATTGGGATTTGGAACACAAGCTTTTAGCGATAGCTTCAGTATTGAACCAGCACTTTTTAGTTTACAGGAGTAGTACTTCACTCTACTTCCACTTTAGAAGATGTATTTTGTGTTTGATTTAGCATTGAATTATTCAGGCAATGCTTTAAACTGTTTTTGCTTTAAACCGGACATAATACAAAAAACAGAATTCTATGAAAATTTACACTGTTGCAGAGATAATAATTTTTATGATAATACGAATATAATTATTGGAACTGTTATTATGGTTGGTTGATTTTAAATAAAAAAACAAATATTGAAACATGGAAATGATTCAAATACTGGGATTAAACAACACTAGATCATGAAAATAATTATTTTCTGTTCTCTGACAAGCTAGATTCTGTTTTTAATAAGCAACTCAAATGTACATTCATTCTGTCAGAATAATGATAACTGCTGAAACAAGGGTTGATGTTTACCAACATTGGGGAAATACATTCCAATAAAGTCTTTAATCGGCTTCCGCTGATACAAATTTTTGGATGACATCAAATATTAGCAATTTTTGTGGGTTGTTATTTACTCATTACATTCAGATTCACTTTGTACATTGTATTGAAAAAAATGTTAAATAATTCAGCACTTAATAAAAGCCGAATAGCATCATAATGTTGCATTAATTTTTCATACCGTCACATAAAATCTTCCTTTTATTATCTGGTCTTTCTTTACGTTATTTAAGTTTCACATAAATGGTGTCATTATTGTACTGAACATCAAGCTTTAATCGTTATGTTGCTTGAATAGAAAAATGTTTTTGAATAAACACAAATGCGTAACTAAAAATAAAATGTTGTACCTATTTATTTACCTACAAAGATATGTAAATAGTGGGAAAATGGGAACATGTATGGTATGTTGTATACGAAAAAGACAACAAACAGGAGAGTACTTGGAGTAAAATATTACGTAGGTGAATAACCTTTATAGCTAAACAGATATTGATAGATAGATAAATTCTGCTTTCTTTCCGTTATACGCTTTGTTTAGTAAAGTTTTAATTGAAAATGAGCAAATGGCTTTGTGCTTGCTTTTGCTTTCGTTAACGTATGGAGTAGTTTCATCCGTTTCAAATATTTTGTAAAAAAGGAAGTTTAGAACGAAAGAGTGGAAGTGGACGACGAATTTCGGAAACCGTTGAAGATCGAGGGAAAGAATATAAAATGAACCGAAAACTCCAAATTGTCATTTACCACGATCCAAATGAGGTTACGCATCTGTCAACTAAAATGATGATCTCCGTTTGGAAAAGAGAGAGAAAATCACGGCCTGCTTGACCACAAATTTAGTTGAATTGTTGTTAGTAATAATTCTTTATCAAATCACTTGACACAAGACAAAATTCCACAACCCTGCGGTTTAATTGTAAATCAATAAGGAGAGTTCCTGAACCTAATAAAAGTGTAGAAATTATTCGTTTTATATGGTGATGATATACAGGGTATTTCACGAGTGATAATGAGCCCGGCGAAATTGAAATTGCAACCCACAATACATTTCCAAAGTAAACGTGGCTATTTTAAATGTATGTATTGTTTTAACTTAACTGACATTTACGAATAAGTTAAAATACAAGGATTAAAACGTATTCGACGATGAGAAAACATGATCCTGATTTATGGCGAATATAACCGACAATTCTACAATGTAGACATAACAACAGTTTCCATCGTTTTAAATTTTGTGTTTAATCAAAATCGTAGATTTTTAATTTCACCAAGTTGTAATGTTCTTTATCAAGAAACATCTAACCTTTTTATATCACCAGTTTGTAAATAAATGTAATTTGTGCTGTATTTTCAACGGCGATACAGAATTCGGATCGAAAATAGAATAAAGAGACAATCAAGTGTTACTTGATGTCTATTTACATACATATTTCTTTATTTGGAAATTGTCTTAAGATACCACAATTACATATGTATAACTTGTTTGTTTAAAATATTTTATCCGTTCCATATATTGATATCAAATTCAAATTCTGTCAACATGAAATATTATGTATGGTAAGGTTTCGTCAGTGTGTGTAGAAGATTTAAAATTTTTGCTTCTCTGGTCTCTGGAGTGATGCCAAAATAAAATGATTTTTCATCCTAACATAAACAACATACATATTTCCACAATTTCTCGCTACTTAAAAAAAATTAAACAATTTTATTTTTAATGTTAACATCTTTTATTAAAGAATTTTACCAATTTTATTCTTTTATACTGTCATAAAATGTGTAAGGAATAATAAAATCAATGAATTAATTTTAAATCAATGTGGAGATTATATTATAAACACGCGGATAGATACATGCAACAACATTCATCCAGCAAGTGTTAAAATATCTACCAAGTTTAACCCGAGGAACGTACAATATTAATCTGATATTAGTTAGGTTATTACGCAGCAGTTTAATGCGATGAAATCGCTCAAGCAATTTAATTGGAAAGATTGATTATGCAAAGTATTTTCGGTGGAAATCAGGGTTCATTTCGTAGATGTCAAACTAAAGAATTTTCACGAATCATTAAGCGCCCTAAATTAATTTTAAACTTTACTTTGACTCCAACAAGATTTCCTTATTGGTATTCCCTATCACAAGTCGAGAAGGTAGTGAGAAAATTTCGTTACTCGCACCTTCGGTGCAAGTCTGATATAACTGAAAGTGTCTGCACTACGGCTCTAATTCTAATGAAATTTCGAAATGTGCGACACCTCATTCAAATATGTACTAGAGAAAAATGTCAGTCAGTCATGTGGAAGCATTAGGTTTGAATCAGCACGTTATTTACACGAGCATACTCATATTTTGTGGTTTTCATTAAAAGAAATATTTCGAAGAATGTGCTTGGCGCAAAATATTATTTTGTTTAATTTTTACAAATGTATTGTCTTTTTAAATGACAAATAAAAATAAGTGAAAGTGTGGAATTAGAATAATGTTTTCAAATGAAAGTCACAATATCTTCTGTGCCAAATAACATTTAATATAGGGTATTTCACCAGTGATAATGAGCCCAACGGAATTGAAAATACAACCAGCAATACATTTGCAACGCTAACGTGGATGCTACATATTTGTTTTTTGATTTAAAAAAACATCAAACATAACACGTGTTCAATTGAAAAGTTCATCAAATTGGCTTTGATCTTTGTCGCTATCTTTGTCTAACCAACGTAATTTACGATGTTGTTGTCTTTTAAAAAATAAAGTCAAAGCCAACTTGATGAACATTTCAATTGAACACTTGTTAATTAACTATATAGTTTCGTAAATTTTGACATAAATGTCATATTGGCTTGATTAAATGAAATTGTGAAAAAAGAAAGAGTTTTTGGAAAAATGTTTATTGTCTGCATAAACGTGCAATTTTAATCGCCGTATTTTAACTTTTTCTTAAATGTCAGTTGTGACGAATAACCTGTGTTTCAAGCTGCGTTTATTGGAGCGAGCGTGGAGTTCAAGTAACGACATACGATGTCGGATTCATGGATAATTCTATTACAAATTAATTTATTATCTATTAAAAAATCTAAATTTTTATACATACAAAGAAAAAATCCAAGCCATTTAATAGATAGATTTGGAATAATGGATCAGACATTTTGAATAGTTACTACTTTAATGAGGGATAGCCAGTAGAGCAAGAAAGAGTAACCCAGAAGAGCAGAAACCCAGTAATACAAACGTAGCCAATCTACCTTTACCAGAGAGAGAAAAACACTCCATATGCCTAAGTAAAGCTGAGGTTGATAAATTTTGATATAAAAGCAATTAATAGAAAGGGAGATGGATGATTCAAATACCTTCAGGGAAAGTGAGCACTGATGTGAGGATAAGCTCGTATACTCCAATTTCCTCGCGACTAATAAAACGTAAAACAACGCAATGACAACTTGATCCAATAAATTCTTTCCTAGTTCAAGCTTTTGGTTACAACACGTCCCTAAAAATCTGTATTATGTACTCTCATTTGAATTTCTTTTAAAGAAACCCAGGAGCTTTTTTCTCTTTTCTCTAAATTAACTTATCTAGTGCCTTTTTTTAACGCTGACCATAGGAATTTACATGCTAAAAAGTTCAGGGTTTGTTAATAAGCTTATTAATAAGAAGTTTCAAGTGAAATTTGGCAGCATATCAGATTAGTATTGGATAGGAATTATCTCTTAAACTTAATAAACGTACTATCGAACGTCAACATCAACAACCTAATTAAAACTTAAAATCACCTAAAAAAGTTTCTTGTAGCTGTGTATAATATTTTAACTAATTCTAGTTTAAGGCAGAGACATCAAAATTCCAAGTGTTGCGTAATTAGTTATCATTAATTAATCGCTCATCATCGACGAACTTTTAAAGACCTCCAGACGACATACCGAAGAATTTTCTACTTCAGCGGGGTTTTGTTTTGAGAAAATTTAAAAATAACTTAGTCAAGTCCGGTTTTATAAATTGCCTTGTCAGAATCTTTTCACGACAAAAAATGTTTCGATTCCCAATCTGAAAATGGGTCATGTCATGGCGTGAATGTCGTTAGAAAGGGTTGACGTTTTATCTGCACCAGTCTGATTTTGCAAAGTTATCGATTTGCAGAGAAGCTACCGCTACCAAATTACATAAGTTTTGTAAATATGTACCCGTATGTATAAAAAAAAAGTTTGGTAAAAATATTTTCGGTCGATAAATTGTTTGGTTATAAATTTTTCCGGGTCGAAGCTGGGGCAATTCAACTCTGTAGATCGCACATCAAACAGACGGCGTTGACAGTCCGGTGAAGAATGGATGGATATTCACACCATGTTGCACAGTCTGTAATTCGATCTTGTACATATCAACGAATCGCACGGATGGAAACACGGATGCAACATTTTCGAAGCCGAACGGAGGTTTAAATACAAAACGATACGTTTAATTGCACTTTCAATCAGAACGATTGACTTTTCAATCGCGAACGTCCGTTCCAATAAACAAATGATTTATGAAATGTCACATAATAACTCAAAATTGTGATTGATGAACAGAGAAAAAGATATGGGGATAAACTCGCACATGTGAACTAGCAGCAGGTGCCCTCAAGATGGCCAGTCAAGTGTATGTATTTGAAGCATTCGCCGTGAAATTGAATATGACAAGCCTTCGTTGAGATTTCTAATACTAGAAAATGTGTTTTTAGCGAAATGTCAAATTATCCGAGATGGTTATCTTCCTCATGACAAGCACTGTGAATAAACATATTTGAAAGAATACGCAAGCTTTGATAAATCATATCAAAATAAATGACTACAGCTATAAAAATGTGGTTTATCATTTGTTGTCCCTTGCGGGCAAGGTATTGACTGACATTTATTGACAGCAACATATGTGAAACTTATTTGCTGTTTCCTTTAGTGCTTAAGAAATAACCACTCAGTTTATTTTTTTGAGCAGATAAAGATATCTTAGGGATTGTCAAAGGAAAAATCCATAAGGATGTAAGTTAACCTGTCTATTTGTAGCAAGTTATTAAGAACTGATTCAGAAATTATACACTGGGTAGACGTTGGACGGTTTAGAACTATCATAACACTGATTTTTCTGACCGTAGAGTAGAGAAAAAAATTCACAACGAATTAATATTAAAAAATTTGCTGCGCGATGAGTATCAAGATCATTGACAGTAGATTTGAACTTCTTTCAACGTCCGAGCAAATTTGAAACTTTCATACAACCACCTTAACACCGTGCGATCAAATAAAAAAACAATTAGAGTAGGCGAAAATGGTGGTTTGAACCAATCAAAGCATCAGAATAACACAATCCAGGTAACTCGATTTTTTTTTAATTGATCGCACGTTACTATTGAGCGTGGAAAAAAATGTGATCGAGTGATTTCATATTTGTTTTTCTTTCGGTTAATGGAAGTGACAATCATACAGTCGTGAGCATTAAATCTTGGTCGCCAAGGTCATTTTGAAATTAATTTCTCACTACTGTCACAAATTAAAAATTTTGCCTGCTTAACTATGGCCCCAGTATTGTATTTTAACAGAGTAAAAATTATTTCGCAGATAGAGACGGATGTGTCAGAAGCTAGGGTGCCAACTTAGTTGTTGACAAGATCTTGACAACACAAGGCAAATAGAATTTATTAGAGGTTATGCCCGTTTCATAGTAGAGCATTTTCCATTGTGTCAAAGGATGACCTTGACGACCAAAATTTATTGCTCGCGACAGTACATACCGGGACATTTTTTTAATTCTGAACATAGTCCATACTTATTCCCTATGTTCAATTTTAAAAAACACAGATCAATGCATTGTGAGTTGCTATGCAACCAACTATACCGAACACCAGAGATTTTGAAGTAATGTTAAAAATTGTTCCGATTGATGGAATTGGTCTATCATGTGTTGCATTGGAAATGTCACGCACATTTCTAATGCTCTGATTGGCATAGAATAACTGCATTATGTGTATTTCTTCTTCAAATAACTTGACCATTTTGTTAAACTGTCAAGTACTTATTTTCGTTACCTTGGTTACGTGATTACGTACATGCATTGACCTGTGTTTTTTAAAACTGAACATAGGGAATAAGTATGGGCTATGTTCAATGTTAAAAAAATGTCCCAGTATGGCAGTGGCAAAAGTTATTTAGTTAGCAAGCTGTGATGTATCATCTCTTTTGCACAAAATATATTGGAACAAAAATTGGCTAAGGGTAGTAGTTATTCATTACAGAAATCTTAGGAAAAACAGCAGCTGGAATTTGCAGAAGATTTGGTTGACTACAAATTATTTGAAGTAACTGTAGATCGATGTGGCAAACTATAGTATTGCCGTTATAACTTTTTATCTGCTCCGCCCACATAAATTGACCAATGAGAATCAAAGCCAGATTCAATCTGTATAATTTTTCATCACACTTGCCACGTAAAAAAGTTAAGGTTAGAATTTTGCTGTCAAGTCCACAATTATTGTTTTAGGTTTAAAAAAATAAAATGTCATGAAGACAATTCGAATTTTTTTCTGTGTAAATCAGATCGTCTTAACAACCTATTTGATTGGTAATTAAGAAAATGTAATGGGCGGGGCAGATAAAATGTTACGTAGTCCTTAGTATACCTATATTTCGTGAAACAATAAATGTAGAACAAAAGAGTGGAAGTGAACGACTATCAATACGTACTCCAAACTGTTCAGAGAGTTAGAGGTATAACAGAAAATGAATTGAAAAATTTCAATTTATATAATTAGTCACAACAAACGGGGGTATATTTAGGAACGTGTCGTGCAATATTCGCCAAGGATTAATTGCAGTTCAAAGGCTACTTCCAGCTGAACTGACGCAATGTGTACAATTCTGTGAATGGTTTTTAAAGCTTTCTAGAATTAAACTTCCCTATGAACGTTTTGTAAAAGCTTTGTTAATTATCAAAATATGAGAATTTGAAGTAACTAAAAGAGTTTATTAAAGCTGTTTTACATCTAGGCGTGTGGGCAGATATTAATGCAACAAGGATGATTGAAGACATATTTTCTGAACATAATAAATTTATTTTTATTTAGAATTTTCCACCCCTCTCCGTTTCCCCCAAATGACGTTTGCTTTAAATGTGAACCAACTGTTTTTTTCCAGATCTGGATACATTATTAAATCCTGTAATTTGTAAAAGGACTCCGCCAAATATATTATTATTATTATTTTACTCGTGTATCTACCTTTTAAATTATAGTTCCTGAGATATGGATTTTTTAAAATGAAAACAGGGTGAAAATATCGGGTGTTTTTTTAAATTTCACCTCATAGTAGGCGTTAAAGAGTCGCTTGTGAACGCACTATACAGGTTATGGATCAGGGATCAGCTGTTTTCTTACGTTTTACACGAGTGGTGCGTTCACAATCGACTCTTCAACGCCTACTATGAGGTGAAATTTAAAAAACACCCGATACAATTCCAATTTTACACCGAAAAAAAAAATACAGGCTGTTTGGTAAAAAACGCCTCAACCAATAATTTCTTTATTTATTATCCGATTTCAATGAACAAAAAAACCAAAGATATGGTTTTTCATGCGCTATGAAGCAGCCATAAAATAATTTTTTTTGACGTTATTTTCAGTAGCTAACGATAGTCAACTTTTTTTTTTAATGGACACATGTAGTTTTTTAGGCTCAGTCTGGTAAAGTTTTTTTTTCTGAATCTAATCATGTATTAAAAGTTATCGTTTGCTCCATAACTGACTGAAAAAAAAAACAATTTTTAATTGTGGTTCAGCTTATTATGAAATTTTCAAGTGTGGCGTGAAAAACAATTGGAATACAAATAGCAACAAATGTCAAGTGTGAGTTTGAAAATTTTCAGGTGCAATCTTGAAGAGTTTTATTATTATTTTCTTGTAAAACATGAATAATAATAATAATAATAATAATAATTTTTTCTATTAACTTTTTATTTTTTACTAATTGCGATTATTATTACACTCGAACATAAAATAATAGTCAAATGACTGCTATCTTGCATGACTGACAATGTCGTTATTTTACACTTAAATAAAAAAAGTTTAAAAAAGCAGATGAAAATTTCTAAGCTCAAGTTTAGATGACATTTATCGTATATGGATTCCGATTGTTTTTCACGGCACTCTTAAAAAATTTTATAATAAGCTGAACCACAGAAAATTGTTTTTTTTTTCAGTTAGCTATGAACCAAATGATAACTTTCAATACATCATGAGATTCAGAAAAAAAAAAACCTTACCAGTCCAAGCCTAAAAAACTACATGTGTCTATTTACAAAAAAATGTTGACTATCGTTAGCTATTGAAGATAACGCCAAAAAAATAAATTTTATAGCTGTTTTGTAGCGCTTGAAAAACCATATCTTTGGTTTTTTTGTTCATTGAAATCGGATAATAAATAAAAAAGTTATGGGTTGAGGCGTTTTTTATCAAACAGCCTGTATGCAGGCTGCCCCACATATGACTTAGATTTTATATCTCTATTATTTATGGTTAATCTCTCGTTATTCAAGTACATACCTCCAGTCTTAAAAACGCCATTTTAACCCCTTTATTTGTGAATGAAATCGTTTAAAGTTTCTACTAAACTGTAGAACAACAATAAACAATGACTTCCGCAAAAATTCCTGAAGGCAGCCGTACTACAAGAAAAAGAGGAACAAACCGTATTAATTTTCCAAAAGGCATTAAAATGAGTATATCCATGAAACAAATGAGCATCATTGTAAAATTTTGGACATTTCTGCAATTCTTGTTGTACCACCATTTTCCTGGACGCATATTTCCAAAGGAAACCTAAAATTATTGCTAACGTTTTACAACATATTTGTATTAGTGGACGTGAAGACTAGTAGCATTTAAATTTAAATTAGTCGGACATTTTATTACCAGTAATTTATTCTGGATTCATTAGAATACCTATCTTGCAAATTTCACAAAAATCGGTCCATAAACAATAGAAATATAAGACCCGAAAGTCTTAGGTGGGACACCTTGTAGACTGAGTTTTGCTGACGATTTTTTGATTTTTCTTTTCTGTAATATTTCTAGTGTAAACATGAAATGTTATTATTATCGGCGCATAACATCTTGTAAATGAAAAATGTATACTATACACTGTGTGATATACGTAGATACCCCACCAAGGGTACTTATCTGCTGTTATCTTTAACATAATGAATATTTTATGTCACATATACTCGTACGTGTTAACAACCAAAGTAAAACCTTCTTTTTGAATTTTATGTTGTACAGTCAATTCTCCACATTACTTCAAATAAAATTCTACGGCAACTACTTCCATAAAAATGATGTCGTCTTTTATTTTGTTTAAAAATGGAAATGACAATCTTTGTTATTTTTGTAACATGTCAACAAAACAGCTGAACTCAAGGGATGTCAATAATACAAGACTGAAAAAATCGTAGGAAAACTGTTGTATTTATTATTTAACGATGTAATAACATTTTATACACGAATAATAATTATTAAAACTGATTGTCTACTAATAAAAATGTAACAAATTATTTATTTCCATAACTGAAATTTAAATGATTCAGTTATTTTAAATATTTATAGTTAAGCGAAATCCAAACATATTTTATAAATTCGTTTCATTTTGATTAGTGATTAACTGATTACATATAAAAATATTATTCATTTTTGACAGAATCGAATACTTTAAAATTATTTTGCGAGAATTTAGGTTTAAAATGGTGATGGTGCCGTGTTATAGTAGTACATAATATCGGGTGTGTCAAAAAGGACGGACACCAAAGAAGGTACACAATTTAGGGTAATCATGGAACATGTAGAATTTTTTTTTTTTGCTTTTCGCCTTTCGTTAACGCGCAAGAGCTTTTGGAGCTACCTGTAAAACTAAATCATCCTGTTATTGATGTGGGAACACAATTGTATGTGTCAACATTCAAAGGTGCCCTCAGCAGATATCCAAAAATTCATTTCACGAATACGTTTGAAATGTGTTTCTTCGTCAGTGTTAAATATGATGAAATTTGGTATGGGCAACTAGTTATCAAACGCGGCAACATTGCAACTATATCATAGCAACGGAAAAAAACACCTTTATAAAATAAATATCAATGAAATTGTGACAGTTTTAAAATTGTTTTCAAAATGGATTTTACCGCAGATGAATATTTTAATATGTATTTAGCCCTTGATGCCGCAGAAAATAAGGCAGCATATAGCTGCAAAGACACACACCACGTGTTTTCCTAACGGAAGGCATCCCAGTGTGAATGTTATTAGGCGTTTTGACCAATGACTAAAGCTTGTTTGACACGATGCTAAATTTTGTAGAAAATTTGTTAGAAAATGAGAGAGACGCTCGATAGGACCAATGAACGATCAGGATCATAGTCTGTCTTTGTCAGATCCTGATCGTTCGTTCTCTCATTTTCTAACAAATTTTCTACAAAATTTAGCATCGTGTCATACAGGCTTAAGAGAAAAAAAATGTAACCATGACAACTACATAAGGTATTTTTTAGTTACCTATTGCGTTGTTGCCATTTTCATTTTCACTTTCTGAGAGTTTTTTGTTTAACTGAAAGCTGCAGAACAGTTTTTGATACAAAATCGGGGTGTATGTTATACCATGCTATGCTACTAAATCGCCGGTCCGACATTTTTGACACACCCGATATATGTTTAAATTTAAGAAGTTTGTCAGCCACAGACAAATCTTGTAATTTTATAAAACAGTAACTTATTAAGGATGTGCTGTATACCAGAAAATGACTTAGGTACTAAAACTCTTTTAACATTTTTTTTGAGCAAATCGTAAACAATTTAAAAAAATTGAAATCACTGATGTCAAATACGTTCTTATTTTAAAATCCAATGAGGATGGATTTTTTAAAATATTTTTCCTATTATTCCCAGAAGATGGTGATTTCACCGTATTATTTTGGTCCGCCAGTTCTGAAAGACCCTGTACAGTCAACAGAGAGAAGTACCTAATAAAATAAATTGGAATAAATCAACTATATCCACATGATTTCATGGTATGATAATTTATGTAGTTTGTTTGCTATTGCCTTGAGAAAACTCATTCTCTCATTTCACAATATCATGTCAAGAGGGAGATGCTAAAAGAGTTTGCTAATATTGTGAAAGTGCTGCAGAAGGGAATAAATTTAAGTTAGTTTCCCATTTTGTCAAAGAAGGAGTAGCGATTTCAACGTTGCGAAACATCGTATCAAGATATGTATAAGAAACGCGGAAATGTTACATTTTAAAAAAATTTAGTTTTCCCTCGGTTAAAACTAGAGATTTTAGAAAATCGTATTTTTTAATTACGTCCAAACGAAGTTTTCAACGGGAAGTATCCAAAAATACTCTTCCCTATTTTGTGGCAACAGATCCCCCAGGAAGATATTGACAACTTATTTCGTCGTATTAGAGAAGTACGACGACGAAATACTGATTATTTGAAATTAAAACAAAAATTATTTCATTTAATTTATTTTTATTTAATTTCAAAGGTTTTAATTTTTTTTTAGTTCCATTCTGTATTGATTTGGCTGAAAATGAATGGAATTACACATGTGTATCGATTATGATCCCTGTTCTTCCTTTCTTGTTCACAAACACCAATATTCTTAACTTTTTTGGGGCAGTGTATTTGTCAGTTAAATGTCAATTGTGGCCAAGATTTCCTGTCCGGAATAGTACTCGAAAAAATTATTGGTTGAACTAACTCAACCTAAAGGTAGATTTTGTAGAAAAAGCATTGCATGACAAATATTCAACAAACAAGGGCACGAGTCGGAATGTTATCCATTTCCCCTACTAACACGAAAAAAGTCACTAATGTGTTGAAAATCTAAAATATTGATCTTGAGGAGAAATAAAATAAATCTGTACCGTAAATGTTATCTAGTGAAAACAAAAATTCTTTAGGACGTATTCCTCCAAAATTTGCTATAAAATTTCAAAGAACCTGAGGAATAAAGAACATATAAACTTTTAAGTTTAAAAATTACGTTAACGAGATATTTTTATTTGTAATTAATTAACCGTAAGATTGCTTTAAATTTTACTCACGTTTTAGTAATTTAATAAAGCAATGTGGCTTTTTACTGACCGCACTATTAAAATTCTAGTAATGTACAAAGTCTCCATGTCTTACTACGATTATCTTACTTGGATCATTAAAAAAACTACCAACATACATACATTCACTTTTTTATAATTGAGTCATGGCAAGAATTTATTATCAAAAAGGAACAAAAACGAAGTAAAAAGTTTTTCAACCATCCAAATTGTAGTATTTCCATTGTTCATTATTCCATCAATTCCATACACATTTACTAAAATGTTGAAAATAGTTTTTGAGATCTTCCAATGAAACTTAAATATCTTTCCAATTAATAACGAAGGGATGATATCGACGTAAACATAAAGTTGACTCAAGTTGCAAAAAACCACTTTGCCTCTGCAACAGCATTTTTACGGAATTATTCATTTGAAATTACTTTAAAACTGTAAGTACTTATATGGAAAATATTTAATCCAAATTATGATTTTCTGGTCTCTTTGTGACTTTATTTGGTTCAAAAACATTGAAAAAATGCTGTTGCAAATGACAAGTGGTTCTTTGCACCTTGAGTCAACTATATATCCTTATTGCTATCGTGATTATTCAGGTTTCCTTCAATTTTGTTTTACTTGAATAATCAGTTATAATACCACGAGTAGTAAAATGTTCTACTATCTTTGAATACGAGTTGTATTCAACAGACTATTATAATTAACTTCGTAAGAAAGTAATAATTTCCTTGAATAAAAATAATAATCAAGGATTGTTTAAAATACATATTCACCTCGACCACTAGTGGAATATTCGCTGGAATTTTCTGTTGCTAGGCTACGAAAGTAAATACATATCTGCTATTTTATTGGTTAATACTTGAAAAATAACAGGTGAATTGAATAGTCACAATTATTGCACTACGCTTCTTTCTAAGCAATTATTGGAGGTAGCTCTTGAGATCTTTTAACTTTATTTGTGATAGATGATAACTATTGTGTGTTACTGGGAAAAATTGTGTTTTTTCAACAAAAACAAAAATAACAATAAAGAGTTCAAGATCAAGTTTCTCCTTATTTGTAAATAATTAACAATAAAATTGTAAAGCTTACAAAATAAGCTGAGATTATTTCATCAACAACGGAAATTGACTGTCAACATGTTGCTGTTTAAATCCAATTTGTCCGGTAAAGCAAAGTTGACGATTTGATCAAATGGAACTTAAGGAAGTTCACAGATACATGTCCCAACAATCTGAATCTCTTTACGTACCACTAATCAGTAATCAGTAATCAGCTGTGCAAGACCTAATTTCCCATGTCGCCGTCATACGCACGCGGGGCGGCTCTTCACTTACGTGTAATTACCAATAATCAAATTGTCATTTCCAGATAGTTTGCATTAACCACAGTGGAAACCGAGTCAACCTTTCCATAGATACAGGTGCACGTATGTTTGTCCTTTCATTGACACATCTAATTGGACACCATAGTGGATTATGTGAGGTTTGTCGATGCGTAGCTGCTCGCTCCTTAATTAGCTCAGTTGCGAGTTAATTTCCTTCCTAAAATGGTTAGATTAGGATAAATTCGAATAATCCCAGTCTGTTAGCGCAACATAGTAGACAACTTATTGTATACACGTTTCATCTAAATCACGCCAAATAATTATCGTGTTTACCAACATTACTATTGTTGTGTTTCGTTCGATGTTATACACGTATCGCATATAATCATGCGGAATCAACTGATAGATTCCAACATTCCTTTCTCAATTCAAGCTTCCGAGATTATCGTATCGTCGTACATTCTTGTCGGGGTTCTCGGTTCACTCAACAACTAAGACTGAAACTTTTTAGACGAATTAAGCACAACGTAAGAAATATGCTGTGAACAGTGGACAATAGTACAACCCGAAAGAAAAACTTTCCAGACAAACAAGAACTAACGATAACTAAAACTATTTACAGACTACTGTGGTAAGTGAAGTTTGTATATTGACAAACGCTCCAATGTGTTTGCGAGGTCCGTTGCGCTCAAGTGAATAACAAATCGTTAGAAAAAATTACGAACAGTTTTCAACTGGGCAATTAGTCCGCCATCACTTGTTTTTAAAACACTCGTAAAACTTTCCGTTCAAAGTTCAATTTTTTTTTGCCTAATTAGTTTTCTGAACTTGAACATTACATTGGTAGAGTAATATTAATTTTCATTTTGTTATTAATGATCACAATTTTTTTTTCATATTTTCATATACCTACCACCTACTTTGAATTTACAACTCAGATGCAATTATTATTCTGTTTACGTGGTTGGTTCGAACACTGACCGTCCTGACACAAAAAGGCTCTAGGTGCTGATAATGAAGAAACTAGCTATTACTCAGTATAGGTGAAGAGTTGGTAAAATCTGCATCTCTTCATGCCGAGAACTGTTCAGGGTTTGAGGAGTCCACAAAAGTACATGAACACGATGATTCTATAAGCTACAACGTAGAAGAAGTAAACAGAATTTGTGACATCACACATTTGAGATTTTTATTGAGACATCCTATATTTTCAAAATGGTGTATACTTTCGAAACAGCCAATTCGACTTGCACCAGAATTAATAGGTTTTGAGTTCTTGTTAAAGTAAACAATTTTCATTAAGAAACATTTAAATCGGAGTATTTTCACAGAAGATATCGTAGACGAAATAAATTATACTCCTATAAAATTGCTGATATTTCTAAAACCACTAGTCTGATTGTCACGAAAATCAATACACCTCGTGTCTTTACTGAGATAAGCTTATTGTAAAACAAAAATTCAAATTGGGGTAATTTTGCAAAAGATAGAAAATTTCACAGACATATAGAGACGTTCGCAGATGAGCAAAACCACTTTTCGTTACCATTTTAGCGTAGGACAATCAGAATTTGACCATTACTGAATCTCTACACTTCCATTTCCCTACAGAACACGGGAATGATAATAGTTATCATACCTCTGTTACACTATACATATAAAAATCATAAACTAAATAGTAGTTTATTTAACAAGTTCGTGCGTAAATTGGCCCAATTTACACACAAACGAGTTGAATACAACGTTTTTTTGTTCGACGAGCCCCTTAAAGGCTCCAAATCGCTTAAAATCTTTAAAATTAGCTTAACGTTTCGTTTTGACAAGTTGCGACATTTATCATAATCCGTTCACACAGGAGAAAATTCTCAAATTCTGACAGTGTAGAACAAAAAAAAAGTTATAATATAAAGGTAAAAAATTGCTTGAATAGCTTTTCCTTGAAAATCGTTCATAACAATAATTACTTAATTAAATAATCTTTAATTAAGTTGATCTCGTTACTCTATTTTTGTCTAGTTAATTCTCTACATCAATCGATTCTGGTATGTCGAAATAAAAAATGAACAAGGAACAAATAAGTGGTATATTTCATTCAACTATTTAATCATGTACTTTCATAACTTGTGTATTGACTGAATTCTATTTAAGTGTTTATTGCATTATAAAGTAACATTTGCAGCAAATGTTTGTTGCGTTTTCACCTGCACAACACAAAAACTGCTGAAAAGTAAAAATTATTAATGCTCGATAATCGGTGTGTCGCTCGGGTTTAATTAAAGTTGCAAACGGTGGAGCGTTATGAAACTATTTCAATTGCTGTATTTTTTCGTTCTAATTCCACGTCAAAAATAAATGATATATTCCCCTCGGATCTTCTATATCAAACTTTTATTTATTCGCCAATGACATTCATTAATGCGTAAAATACCGCATTTTGGGCGGTATCAATTTTTGTCAATTATAATTTAATACTTCAATATTTGTATATAAAATATTGACTAGAAATAACATTCAGTCCACTATGTCCCTAAATTACCCAGTTTCATTAAGCTACTAAACTGAAAATGTTTTATCACCACACCAAAAATTTTCTACTAGAGTACGATTAGACGTAGCTGTCATGACAATTTCATACATATATTTCGAAATAATTCACCTGTTAAGTGCCACTTTCAAAGACCGCCAAATCAGCAAGTAAGTCCAATAGAATTTTTTTTAACATTTTTCTGAGGTTTACGGTAATCTCTTCTACACCGTAGTGCACCGTTAGTACGCCATTTTTGGGACACCTGTATGTAAGAGTAGATGTAAAAGTGTGTATGAATAAATAATTTTTGAATATACTTATGTATTATTTTGTAAAAAAAATAAATTTTGCTCTAGCTCTTCAGATTACCAAACTGAAATTTTGCAGAAAACATTAAATTTTGTTAAAAATTCAATATGTAATTATAAAATTAAGGATGAACTGGAGTAACAATCTCAGCAAAAAGTTGCGGAATTCTTATAATGCTATGAAACGTTTATTACGAGAAATCAATATTTGAAAAAATAGTTTTTAATTTTTGGAAACGAATTGTAATGAGTTGCAAGTAAATTTTGTGTTTATTTTCTTGATATTTAGATAATTACTTACATGAGATTTTACAATCTTTTGACTAAGACTGTACCTGAAAGTAAACAGAAGCACATTGAATTTCAATTTTCATTGATTTCTGTTAAAGTTCTTAACGTAACTGTAGTAAAACGTGCCATATGAGTGTAATGTTGCATACCGACGTCAATTATATGCATTTTGTTGACTTTTATTGAAATTAAAACAGATACATAACCTCAAAAACCGTGTTTTTCCACATATAATTAGCAATTACAAGGAAAATCCTCGACCAACTTTTTTTGTAAATTCATTAGAAAATTCTACGATATCGATACTTTATGTGCGAAAAATTTAAGAAAAATTGGCCTTTTTGAAATATGTTTTTTATCAATTTTTATGCGACCATTGCTCGATTTCTCATAAGAATATGTGTAAAATATCCCGAAACGTTAAAAGCTAATAACTTTAAAATTCCTCGACCAAATCTTTTTAAATTTGGCACAGTACTTTAGAATGGATGGAAGGACTATTGTACCAATTTTAAGCAAATTTCGCCATTTTTCAATGTTACTCCAGTTCATCCTTAATAAGACACCAACAAGTTTAAGGGAAACATTTTTAATTTCTGCTCCATGATAAAGGCGATACTTAATAATAGAAAATCTTGTTTCAAGCATGCGATAGGTAAATAAGGGACAAGAAAAAAAGATTTAATTACATTATTAGGTCTGTAACTTAAAAAGTTGTAAACTTCAAGAGAAATATCTCACAAAACCGAATACGGACACAATTTTGTTTACTACTGGTAACATAAAATTTCTATTTATTTTAAAATTTGAAATAACCAAAAACTTCTTTATTGTTTTTAGTTGATATGCTCATGT